>NC_133311.1:9108208-9112196 GCF_012295235.1 Primulina huaijiensis
TATGGTGGATAATATGTTAATGGGCTTGTAGGAGTACAAGTCCAACATATTAAATAATTAAAGTTGTTAATGGACCTTAATTAATTGATTAAATTAGTGTGACTAACCCAATTAATTAATTAAGCCCATTAATGTTAATTAAAGGGCCCAATTATTATACTATAATAATTAGGTCATGGATTATTATAAATAGGGATTGAGAGTCAAAACCCTAGCCACCACCATAAGCAATTTTCGAAAATCAGCCTCTTCATCCTCCAAATATTTTCGGCCTCCTTGTTTTTCAAAAGTTGAGCCGTCTCTTGTTTCAATTAATCTCAACACAAAACTTCTTCCAATTTTCTAGTGCAAATTGGAAGAGGAACAAATTTTCTGGTCGTGGACCTGATTAGAAGAATTAACAAAGGAGTTTTTGAAGAAAGTTCGTAGGGATTCATCAAGAGCTAATCCGTTTATACCGGATTAGTTGGAGCCAAGTGATTTAATTCACAAAGGTATAATATTCTAACTCCCTATGAATGTGTAATCGTAAAACCATACGAGCGTCCAAATCAAATATATTTTGATTGTCAAAATATAATAAAAAAATTTTAAAACTTCCGCTGCGTTTGGGCATGTAGAAAACCGAGATCCAACAGTGGTATCAGAGCCAAGGTTTTTCTAGATCGTATGGTGTTGACATTGAATAATTTATTTCTAACCACACAAGAAAATTTTTTTGAAAATTATGGCACCATGAAAATTTATTTTTCTAGATTTTCGAAAAAAAAAAAAAAATTTCGTTTCTGCCCTGAACTGTTCCGGGCAGCCCGTGCGCGCAGGGCCGCGCGCGCTGTGCGGAGCGTCCGCACAGCGCTCGGCGGCTGCGCTAGCGCGCTGTGCGGAACGTCCGCACAGCACGCGGCGGCTTTGCTAGCGCGGCGTGCGGAACGTCCGCAGACGCCGCGCGCACCTGTGCGCCCAGCGCGCACAAGGGCTGCCGCCACTGCCCGAAACGTTCGGGCAGCGGCCGGGCAGCGGGCGGCTGCCCGAGATCGTCTCGGGAAGCGTGCTGGATGATGGGCCTGCATTGTTTGGGCCTAGGGTGCAATTTTCTGATTTTTCAAATTTTTGGGTAAAAATTGATATTTTTGAAAATTGATCCAAATTTTATTTTGGAAAATTAAATTTTAGAAAATTAATAATTTTCTTGTAAAATAAATAATTAGAATATGATTTTAATTATTTATGGTAAAAATGAGTTTTTACAAGAAATCAATTATTATTTATTTAATTGGAAATTAAATAAATGAGTTTATTTAATTTATTAAATTTTTAATAATTGTGGTGGTTAGTGATAAATTATTATATATGTAATTTATCAATTAATTAAATTGTTTAATTAAATTGATTTTAATATTTGATATTAAATGCATGAAGGATGATCGAGAGCCTTGGCCAATGTGTTAGGTGTATGTTAGGATATTTTACTGTTTTATTCATTTTGTTAATATTTGATATTATTAAAGTGGGCCTGGTTTATGGCTCGTTCCCACCCCATGAGATGTATCCCTTATGTGCCATGGCTATTTAAATGTAATTTTTAGAAATAGTGGGAGATCAAGACTGGAAGACGGTGGTNCGCGCACAAGGGCTGCCGCCACTGCCCGAAACGTTCGGGCAGCGGCCGGGCAGCGGGCGGCTGCCCGAGATCGTCTCGGGAAGCGTGCTGGATGATGGGCCTGCATTGTTTGGGCCTAGGGTGCAATTTTCTGATTTTTCAAATTTTTGGGTAAAAATTGATATTTTTGAAAATTGATCCAAATTTTATTTTGGAAAATTAAATTTTAGAAAATTAATAATTTTCTTGTAAAATAAATAATTAGAATATGATTTTAATTATTTATGGTAAAAATGAGTTTTTACAAGAAATCAATTATTATTTATTTAATTGGAAATTAAATAAATGACTTTATTTAATTTATTAAATTTTTAATAATTGTGGTGGTTAGTGATAAATTATTAGATATGTAATTTATCAATTAATTAAATTGTTTAATTAAATTGATTTTAATATTTGATATTAAATGCATGAAGGATGATCGAGAGCCTTGACCAATGTGTTAGGTGTATGTTAGGATATTTTACTGTTTTATTCATTTTGTTAATATTTGATATTATTAAAGTGGGCCTGGTTTATGGCTCGTTCCCACCCCATGAGATGTATCCCTTATGTGCCATGGCTATTTAAATGTAATTTTTAGAAATAGTGGGAGATCAAGACTGGAAGATGGTGGGCCCGGAGCACAAGATGAAGACATGTAAAATATTGGAAGCTCATGTAATAAGTTGCATTTGCATCCCTGCATTCACCTAGGTTTTGGACCTGGATCCATGTCTGGCTCACATGGATCTAATAGTGTTGGCGATCGATCATCCTTATTTATTTATTGTTGAATGTCATATTATGATATATGTGATATATAGTAGTATGCATGTATATTATTAAATAATATAGTTGCATGAATCCGGCAAGCATACAAACATGGCACGTGTTTTTATAAAATAAAATGATGAGACAATTTTAAAATTAAAATCCCTCATTTTGAATATGATTCAAAATTTATATCAAACCGAAAAAGTAAAAATTAAAAGAGTTTAATTTTTCCTTGCCTTCCATCAACCGTGGTTGCATGTTGATCGCTACCCGCGGACAGTGTCTGGCTCATATTATTGGGGAGGCCTGGACGCCGGAAAGCTGTGACTTCCACCGGACATATGATGTGAATTGAGTGGAACTCCCATGACTTCGGCTCATATTATTGGGGAACTCATGGCGACCGTCTACTACAATTCAACATTGATGGGTTGGTTTGACACGCGAAAATAAACGGCGTCATATTATTGGGTCCTTACTAAACGTGAGGCAAAACACGCGGAGGTTGCATAGGGATGCAATTGGATTCTACCTTTTAGAAATTATAATTGGCTGATATTATTCGGGATTATAATTGGCTAATTGGACTCTACGTGCCCACTAAGAAAATACGATTTTCCTTTTTCATCAGAGGGTGGTGAAAATGTCAAAATAGTGGGAGAGAATTTATAAAATAAAAATCCATATTTTATATCTTAAAATTATTTTAAAATAATCAGCAACTATTATTCTGTTTTCATATTAGTATATTTTCGATTTCGTCGCATAATACATTTTTATTATTAACAAGCTAATCGAATCAAACTTTCAAGACTGGTTGAGAAATTGTTCTGAATTCGGAGAAAATGCATACACACTCATGTCAGTCCTGTTGAACTGACAAAGCATGCAAGATGGTAGGACCATAGTATGCAAGCTAAAGTTTAACATGCTCGTTTTTACGTCAAATGAACTGTAGGGACAGTTTGAGGAAAGATTGAATGATGATGACATTTGAATACACGTGGAAAAGTTGCATGGTTTATGAAACTCATACGATGATGCACATCACTTTCAAGAAGCTCATGACTACATGTATGCAAGATGGGGCTTTGGTCCATGAGCGTGGTGTACATATGATTGGGCTTATTGAGAAAGTGGTGGGCCTGGAATATGTGATTCCCAACGAGTTACTTGATGACATCAATTTGTTTTCATTCTCTTCCTCATTTGACGGGTTTATGGTGAACTTCAATTTGATTAAGATTGATGATAGCCTTGAAGAGCTAGTCAATATGATTATCACTTATGAAGCTACCATAAAATAGGAAAATTATGTTTCCTAATTGGGTTTCTTGTCAGGAACGAAAAATAGCCCACAAGATAAGGGAAAGAAATGTTCTGCCCATCACAAAGAAAAACAAACCCAATAAGAAGCAAACTCCGAAGGATACTTAAAGGGCCCACAAAGTCCGATAAGTTAGAACATATTTGTTTCACTGCAAGAAGAATGGACATAAGAAATTATCTGGGCCAAAAATGTTTTGGAAATGATAAATGAATGTCCAAATTAAACAAGATTTCAACAATAAA
>NC_133311.1:9113666-9114332 GCF_012295235.1 Primulina huaijiensis
TAAAGCCATGTGTCCCAAAACTGATGAAGAGATAGAGATAATGACACGTATTCCATATGTGTCAGCCATTGGTAGTATCATGTATGGTATGATATCGACATGTCCTGATGTTGCTTACGCTCTGAGTGTTACAAGCAGATATCAGGCGAACCTTGGTCCAATGCATTGGAAAGCCGTGAAAGATATTCTTAAGTACTTGAGAAGAGCTAAGAACTTGTTCATGGTCTATGGGGGTGGAGAATTGAAATTGGAAGGCTACACTGATTCTAGCTTCCAATGTGACGTAGATGATTCGAAATCGACCTCTGGTTTTGTATTCATGCTTAATGGTGCGGCTGTCTCTTGGAAGAGTTCCAAGCAAGACACGTTGCGGATTCCATCACTGAAGCTGAATACGTTGCTGCATCAGCTGCAGCCAAAGAGGCAGTTTGGATGAGGAATTTTGTCCAAGAGTTGGGCGTCATTCCTAATGGAGTTGATCCAGTCCCGGTGTACTGCGACAACACTGGTGCCGTTGCGCAAGCAAAGGAACCAAGGTCTCATCAAAGATCCAAACATATACTGAGGAAGTTCCACATCATCCGGGAGATTGTGGGAAGAGGAGATATATCAGTTGAAAGAGTCGCCTCTGCAGATAATGTTGCTGATCCACTTACAAAGCCATTG
>NC_133311.1:9115298-9120396 GCF_012295235.1 Primulina huaijiensis
CGATGCTACTAGACGCTCTTACCATGATCCGATGGGTGCAATCAGAAATGAGTTCTGACATTCTTGATCAAGGTGTTGATGAAAAGAATGGGGCTAACTAGGGTAAGCCCGAATAAGAATAAATGTTATTCTGAATCACAAGGAGTTGTGAACCCACGGCTAGCTGTATCCCTGAACCATTGAGGGTCACACAAGTACTGGATCATTTGTTCCCGTTGAGAGAATAAATTCAAGTAGTTGAATTTATATATTATAGTAAATTCAAGGAGTTGAATTTATGATAATTAAATTTTGAGAGAATAAATTCAAGATGTTGAATTTATATTATGATATAGTAAATTCAAGGAGTTGAATTTATGATAATTAAATTTTGAGAAAATAAATTCAAGGAGTTGAATTTATGAGATTGTAAATTCAAGAAGTTGAATTTATGAAATTTGGAGAAAATAAATTCAATGAGTTGAATTTATAAAATTTGAGAATTTAATATATTAAACTCAAATGTTGGGTTTATTAGATATTAAATTTTAGAGGTGATATAAATTCAAGGAGTTGAATTTATAATTTAAATAATAAATTCAAATGTTGAATTTATAATGATTTAATTTTGAGAGATTAAATTCAAGATGTTGAATTTATATTATGATATAGTAAATTCAAGGAGTTGAATTTATGATAATTAAATTTTGAGAAAATAAATTCAAGGAGTTGAATTTATGAGATTGTAAATTCAAGAAGTTGAATTTATGAAATTTGGAGAAAATAAATTCAATGAGTTGAATTTATAAAATTTGAGAATTTAATATATTAAACTCAAATGTTGGGTTTATTAGATATTAAATTTTAGAGGTGATATAAATTCAAGGAGTTGAATTTATAATTTATTTTGAAAAGTGAACAATTGTTTTGTGACATTCGTGAAATGATGTCGCATGTTGTACTGTGTACGTAATGTCAATCCATTTGGCAACTCATAGTTATATTCCTTACAAACCAATCCCCATTAACTATATTTGCTTTGATCATTTCCAAGTGTCGGATTGGCAAAAGCATTGCTCCATGCCTTTGCGAGATGTTCATCTTGGGTCTTCGTCCAATGTTTCCTTGTGAAGCCTTCCCCCATTCTTAGCAACTATCTTCTTCCCTTTCTTTTTTGGTTTAGGATGAGGGAATTCATTGAGATTTTGTGAGAATTGAGTTTGGTTGAACGTAAAGCTTAACATTTGTTCTTTTGAGTATTGAGAACTAAATTGAGAAGAAGGTGAAAGAGTATTGATATCATCATTTCTCCATGGACCTATTTCATATTTGGATTTAAAGTGAAATAAAATAAGAAAAAATTTTGATTTTTTGAATGAAACAAGAATAAATTGTGATTTTTTGAAGGTGTAAATGAGGTCATACGGTTGGATTTTCATCCCAACTTTTTTTTTTTTTATGTTTTTAAAATATTTTTTAAAATTTTTAAACATTGACATTAATCTGGATACCTGCAATGGCAAGATCATCCCAGCCATTTTTTTTAACCGCTAGATTATTTTTGCTGTTGATCTTCAATAGCTAGATTAATTTTTGGCCTTTGATTTTATTTTATATTAAAAAATGAGATTTCATCGAACGGAGAATCTTTTTGCGGTGCCCAACCTGAGCATCCCATGCGGATGATTCTGCTGTTTCATCATCGGCCATTGGAGATTGAGGAAACCAGTGAACGAGTAAAAACGCGCTTTATCACGCATCGTGCGGCTTCCTCGCTCATGGAGCATGAACTAAAGGTTGCTCGAGATTGACCAAGTTCAAGACATGCAATAAAAATTAATTAAGTCATTTTTAGGATTTTAGTTGTATGGCCGGCATGTGTATTTTAACTTTAATGTTGGGCTGATTAAAATATTTATAATGTATTAATGGCCTCACAATTTAACTTATTTTGTGCACTTTGGATTTATGCTTGTTTAAAAGAATAGTATAACTTTGTTTTAATGGTACAAAATAACTTTTTTCGCTCGTTGGGATCACCCCATATTAAGTAAGGTAAGTGAAAGTAGTGGATTTTGGGACGATGTCGGATTTTAGAAAAAAAAAAAAAAAAAAAAAGTAGGTTATTTTTTTCGTAAATGGGTCAACGGACAAGACTCATGAGTCTGACAATATTTTAGGTAAATTATTTTATTTAGGTCTTCAATTCACGTTTTTGTTGTTTTTGGTAAGTTTTTGTTTTGTCTATAAATCGACCTATAAATATCGAAAGTCGATTTCAATATTATTTCCTCACTTTATTAGGCAATATATTATATTTAATTATGTTAATTATATTTTATCCATTTTTTAAAATATTTCCCAATTTTGATTATTGTGAGTCCCTTCTATATATACAGACATAATTTCTATATAAAGACTGTGGTCTTGTTATCAGATAAAAATATATCGAGTACTTTCAAGATTTTCATGAGATACTATGTGAATCATCATGTAAATTCTTTTTTTATATGCTTCGGCTACATCAATTATGCATTTTCTTAGATGTTAAATATGAAGTTCAAATTTGCAAGCAAGAACATGGGGTTCCGTTTGGACAAATACTTATAAAATATTTTTATAAAATTGATTTTTACAAAAAATTTATAAATATTTTAAAAGTTGTCTTAAGAATAAATATGTGTTTCGAAATATATTCTATAAAAACGCTTTTACAGTTGACACATTGTTTAGACAACTATTTTAAAAAAATTTATAGTTAAAAATAAATTAAAAAGTGATTGGATAACTGTTCTATAAAAACCATAAAATTCTCGTTTAATCTGCATTATTTTATTCTAAAAAGTAAAAAAAAAAAACATCTCTCAATTATTCTTTTGAAACTTTACTTGGAGATCAATTTTTGTAAAATATTTTTTAAACTTTAAGTATTTTTTACTTATAAAACTGTTGCAACATTTCATGTTCCCAATCTTAATTTTGATGTTAAAAAAACTTGGTACTGTGTTTTTAATATATTTACTCAAGTGTGAAGTTATTAACACAAGAAGAAAACTGAGTTTGGCCAAACTGAATTTCTGGCGAGTTTCGGTGCTTTGATGATATCTCTCAGCTATTTGATTCAAATAACAATCCGCCCACTAGACTCATCGGAAACTCAATTTGGAACAAGTCGTATTTCACGTCAGTTGGACAAAATCTGATGTTATCTAAGTCAAACCGTTCACTGAATGACTAAACGGATTGCACGAAAATAGCAATCAGTTAGGTATGAACAGTTGCTGTATTTTGGTCATATCTCTCTGCTCGATTATTGGAATGAAACGATTCAGTATGAGTTGAAAAGATAAGACGATGATCTACAAATAATCTTAAAAAGTCAAACTCTGAATCGAAGGTTAAGATGTTGATAAATGATGATGAAACTATTGGTTCTGCACAAAATGAAATCAGCTTCAGCACACCAGTTCAAACCGCTGACCAACAGCTAAACGACCAGTTTAAGCTCGGGAAAATGTCCAGCAAGACGAATTTGACCGTTGTAATTTCAGAAACAGTACAAAAATTTCCAAAAAGTCATATTCTTGTGTCTAACGTATATACTATTTTAGGGACCTATAAATGCAACATCTTGAAGATCAAACAAGTGCTTTTGAAGGGGAGTCAAAACATGAGCAGTTAGCATAAAGAAATCTGCTAGTTGATAGAACAAGCCCTTGTGTGAGGATACATTTGAGATGAACATTGTCAATGCTAAATTCCTCACACACAATCACTCACACATATATAAAAGTGTTGAACTTCAAAGTTTAGTTGAGTGAGTCTTCACAAAAAGACATTAAATATTGTGTTTGTAGTCTTCGCATAAGAGACGTTAAATATTATGCGAATTGTGAGGTTGCGGCCTACAATCGAGAGTGTGCTAGGAGTTTCAATTAGGCAAGAGATAAGTCTTGAGTTGAAATGAGTTTGTACAAGAAGTTGTATAAATCAAAGTCTTCTAGTGAATCCTTCCCAAGGGGAAGAAGAGATGACGTAGAAGTTGTTAATTTCTTAACATCCATAAACAAATTTGTGTCTATTTATTTATTATAGGGACTCATAGTGCAGTCACGCAGACGCAGGTCTGGGCTCGGGGCGTGACAAAATTGGTTGCAAGAAGTGTAATTATTGGGAGAGAGATTGTTGGATGCAATAATTGTCTCTGCTTGGTAGAGTAATCGAACCATATTGATACTTGAGCTGCTGTGCAGTTTAAAAGATTTGAGTTGCTCTATTACCACCCGCTATAGTTTTTGATAAAGCGACAAGCGCTCGATCTTATAAAAACATTAAAAATATTTGTGCCAATGGAGTCTTGAAAGTTACTCAACTACGAATTCGAGAAGCCTTTAGCTGGCTCGAGGACCTATAAGTGGAAAATGTATTAGTGAAATCAGACACTCAAGTGGTAGACTGGTAGTTGCATTAATTAAATACCCTCAAATTCATATCTAATGAGTATTGGACTGATAACAGAGAATTGCGAAAGTCTAGAGATGGAAATTCCTACTTACAGTTTTATCTTTGAATCTATATCAGTATTTTGGATGTAATTGACTATGAGTTGATCGAATAAAATTCCTATTATTAGCTTTAAAAAATGAAGTTCAAAAGAGTACCTGTCCATTGATTAATTGGCATTACCAAGATTTTGTATTCGGATGGGCTAAGGTAAATATATATCATAAATTATTTTTAAAGACAAATCATTTGTGATAACCTATCCTCGCTCTACTCGTTTAGGTTTTTTTTTTTTTTTTGAGTTGGGCTGTGACATCATTTTTGAAAAAATAAAATATCAAAAGACATAATAAAACTAGAATCCCTTGATAGATAAAATTTCAATCAAATGTAAGAAAGAATAAATTTAACAAAATGAGATTTTGAATTTTTATCAAGGTTTAGTTATGAGTTTATTTGGGATATTTATTCAAATTTTGTCAATAATTAGAAAATTTCTTAATGTAAATAATGGATTATACTATTTAATAAATCATGACCTTTAGAGTAACAATTTTTGGTGGCTTGTTGAAACATTTTCAACTATAAAATAATACTCTTATCAAATGAGAAAAAA
>NC_133311.1:9120603-9178375 GCF_012295235.1 Primulina huaijiensis
AAAATTTTTATTAAAAAAAAAAAAAAAAAAAAAGGAAAAGCATTGATTCGAAAAATAACAAATTATCATATTTGAATCATTATTGCAACTATATATATAAACACGCAACGCAGAGGATATTAAACCTCCTTGCTCCATGTAATACTGGCTTGGTTTGCAGAAGACTAAAACAACCATAATAACTTCACACGTCCTTAAACCTCCTAGCTCCCTGTAAGACTTGCTGGTTTGCAGAAGACTAAAACAGCCATAACTTCAAACATAAACGAGGTGAAGCTGATCCATACGAACATGGTTCTTCTCCAATTCCACATCATCCTTTTAAGCCATGGGAGCTCGGATTCGATATCCAGTGATGCATCATATATCTGAGGTACACCAGAGCCTGCTTCGAATCCTGCTCTTTGTTGAAGGATCACTTTTAAAAAGGGTGTTGGTTGGTATCCTTGGGTGAAATCCTCGATCACGATTTTCAGGTTTTGGACCTCGGATTGAAAGCCAGTGATAATAGGAGCAGTTTTGAAAAGTGTTTCGACGATGCGAACTGGCTGGCTCTTGAAACGTAGCATGGCCGGATAACTTGATGCGACCATGGTCTTACCATTTGCTGACAGGCCCTCTACTCTCACCTTCACCGTATAGAAGAAAACACATGAGCACGAGATTTCAAGAAAATAGATGAATTATAGAGAAAATTCCTACGAAAATATATTATTTTCAAGATATATATATCATCCACACAATAATGGCCTGGCCCGACAACGATCCTATAATTCAAAACTATCATTCTTTAGATAAATATTTAATCTGCGCAGGCGAGTATACGTAAAACTTACCTGAAAGATACCTAGTTGTCTGTTGTAGTCAGATTCAGGCAATGTGAACGAGATGGTCAGCTTCAACTTATGGTTACTAAGTTGGCTGAAAATAGGCATCTGATTTCCTAAAGGCACGACAGCTACCGGACTAGTTTTCGTGTAATCGAAATTCAAGATTTCAGTTGTATGCACGGATTCTTCAACGAAATTTCTCAACACAAAACTAGCTACCACGAACCCTGAGACCAACAATCCAAGAAGCACCAAAAACACATTGATTGTGCAGAAAAAGGCCTTCCCAAATCTTATTGCCAGTTTCAGCACCGACTTCTGTGCCTTAATCCTATAACAGATAAAGGAGATCAGTCCCAAGTAAAACGCCATGCATGTTCTTCGCAGCATTTTCTCGAAATGCTTCGAAATTCGAGTCAGCATTCGAATCGGTAATACCAAAAGCATTAGCCAGAAATTCAGTATACCAAAGGGAAGAGTGAAGAACCACAGGAAAATGGTTATTTGAAAACCAGTAAACTTAATCCATAGCATAGACAAGATATCAATAATATTCAATGGGTCCATTTTGAATACACCATTTACATAGTTGGATTCAGTTTCTTGGTAAAAATGAATGGCCGAGCTTTCCTTCTCCTCATACATCGAAGCATATTCGCCTTCGATTATTCGATTCTTGCACCCATTGTCGTACTCGAAATCGAAATAACCAGATAGGCCAGGTGATTTTTGATTAGCCATTAGCAGTTTCTCAGCTCCAAGAATCAAAGAATGCTGCATCAAGTCGGCGAGAATGTGCGGTGACTGCAAGAATCTAAATGCAAGAAAATTGGAGCGATCGTTAAGCAAATGCTCGTTGTCATGGCCAATGTCATTTGTATCACACTGAACCATTGGATCATGTAATGATGATATTTTCATGGATTGGTTCAAGGTTAAAAAAAACAGAGAAATATTTGTAGTGAAAAATTTAATTGAGACCGTTTCTTTCTTTTATAAGATGGAAATACAAATGTACAGAGATAGATGAAATCGATTGGGAGAAGAGATGTCCATTGGGATGCTAAACAAATCGATAGTCCAAGACTGCAATATAATATTCCTTATAATTTTTGAAAAATTTTGAAAGCTGTTGGCGATAATTACATCTAAATTAAGGGAAATTATTTTTTTTTTAAATTTCAATTAACTCTTCCAGATTTGGGTTTTAGAACATTTGACCAAAATAGCCGAAAGTTACTTCATTGATTATAAATCAACATTTTTCGATGTCACGTCAACATTTTCTAATGTTACATAAGTAATTAGATCAAAATAATCATAAATTAAATGTTAGAATATCAAAACCAAATGTTAAAAATTTATTAATTCAAAACCTAAAATTGAACTAGTTAAATAGACCAAAACTTATGTTCTCCTGAACTAATTACTTTAAAGGACAACAATTTTGTGCAACACGTTTAACTTGTGCGATCTTGCATATAATGAATTTTCGTCATTTAGTTAATCAAAATATATATGATATTAGTGAAATAAATTCTTTTAGGTTGCTTTTAGATAGATGAATTTTAAATATATTTTTTAATTTTAGAAAGAAATATTATAAACTTTAAATTCATCTTTGTGATGTATATATAGTATTTTTATGTTAATTATGATGGATTTTAAGTTCACCGTATAATAGATGCATTTGAAATCTTTTTGCAAAACACCAAAATTGTTTTGTCAAAATTTTATTAATTTAAATAAATAATAATAAATCAATAAAAAATTTATTCAAAGAAAAAGTTTGACAGTATATATAATTTTCCTGCACATTAATCTACTTAATATCTAAGAGTTACAACGAAATAAATAAAAATGCATTTAAATAATATTAATTAATTAATTTTATTATTCTAAAAATTAATTTAATTGATAATTAACAGTTACTAATTTAATAGACAACGTGTCAATGATTTGATGGAAAATGTGTCATAAAGATAGACCAATACTTGGCTATCGGTAGATAACTCAGTCCCCTTCATTCTCTATTATAAATAGACATCATCTAATGTATTTCATCCCAAAAATCCTTGGAATTTCGTGGTTTTAGAAAGAAATTAGTAAGAAGCAAAAATAGTGAAAAATAGGGGAAAAATAATTTAAAAAACAAATCATCCCCAAAAATTCCGAAATTTTTTCAAAACGCCCCTTTTCCATTCAGAAATACTTTTTAGGATAAGATGTATCACGATCATCAACCAAAATTTCGAAAATCAATTGAAACCGTGAATAACATTTCTAGATATTTTCCAGAAAATTATATACATGTTACTAGTTTGGGCTCTTTATTTCTCATTATTTTTTTAACAAATTTTCCTTCAGTTTTAGAATAAAAGTTGTTCAAAATTTTCCTAGTTCACAAATTTGTCCGCCGATCATCTGAACTGTCATCGGAAATACTGTTTTTTGTCGTCCGAAACAAGCTTGACAACCATTATATTTTTCAAAATCTGTTTTTGATCTGGTTTGAATTTGAAAAAGTGTAACACATAAAATTTATAGTTCGTCCAAAATAAAATCATACTGGAAATTTCAACGTGCATGACGCGCCGTCGCATCAGCGCATGCAGTACATGCGTCGTCTAGATCTTGTGAAGTTTCGTAATTTTCAGTGCATACAGAACACACATCGGCGCATTCAGTACACGCGTCGTCCTAATCCTTTTTCGGCATAATTCTAGTCATCTGATGAAGTTTTGTAATTTTCGAACATATCTTTGATTTAATATGAATTTTAACCAAAACTAATCTGTACAAGTTTTTGTACAAAAATGAATTTCAAAATATCCCAACATCTACTCCTGATCATACCGAGCCTAAAGTTACTTGAATTATATTTATAGAAAATTATCTTAGCTTAGGATTGACAACGAGACGAAAAAGTAAGCTACCAAGGTGATGTTTTCTCTATCATGAGGTTTGCTCTACCGTGAGGTTTCTCCTACCGCTTTCTTCAATAATAGAGTTTGACAATTGGCCTGTAATTTATAGTAAATTTTATAAACTACTGATTTATTCATATATTGCATCATATTGTGTATGTCACAAATTATCGGCCCTATTCTATTGCATATTTGAATATCTGGATTTATTTTGTTCTTGAATGTTACCAATCGACTGTTACTGATTGAATGATTTAATGAATTGAGCTTGGACAGCGGTCTATATATCGGATTGCTAGTCCACTGGAAACGTGGCTTCGGTACGGAAATGTGAGTCTTATGAACAACATGTTTAAAACCTGGTATATGGTTCATCTAAACAACGTGACTTCGATCGAAAATGTGAGTTCAACTTGGCTCGTAAATGATTGATTGTACGAATTCTATTTCAGTATTTGGGAAAAATTGCTACACCGAATGTTGGTTGGAGTCCCCTCTTTAGCCTACATTATTCACTTCGGAGTCCTGAACAGTCGTTCCATGTCACTTGATAAGATACTTTTATAATGATACATTACTATTGATACATGTTCTCTTATTGAATTGTTGCACAGATAAATTTTTGCTTGACTTGTTAAAAATATATAAGCTCAATTTTATTTTCACATTAAGTCCCAAAAGACTTGACCTCTATTTTATGTCTATTTATTGTAAATTTCATATACATGATTTCAGGTCTCCGAATATAATGGAATTTGATGATGAAAAGACCGTGATTGTTATATTGAATTCGTAGTTTTGTTATATCATGTAAATTAAAAGATTGTACATGTTTCCACTACTACAAGTAAGATATAATAATAATTTGAGAATTTGAGGCCCACAAATGATATTAGAGCCCATCAGGTTAATCCTTAAATAATTTTGGACAATATAATCAAATCCATAAGACTTTTAAATTTGAGATTTTTATGCCTATGACTAATTGTGAAAACCTCTAGTGAATACTGTTATGTCTGACCTTCTGGATAATGATTAATAAAATAATACAAAATGTCAGTCTTAATTTGATCCAAAAACTGAGGATAACGTGATCAACAAGTTTTGATCAAAAGTGTTGGTAGTACTATACATAATTCCTTCTAAATTGATATTGATTTATATCTCTTACAAAATTTTATTTTAAAATAAAAATGATTTAAATTTCCATTTCCTAAGATTGATTCATCAAGAAATAGTTCACGTGTTAGGAATGACGATGAATTATCTTCAACCGCTAGACGAGCTAACCCCACCAATCACGATGAAGATTATCGCTTCCAAGCAATGGGAAACCAAGGAGAGGAACAACATACTCCACGATAGGAGCAAAATCCAAGAAATATGATCGAAGTATTTCAACAGTTCATGATATTCTGTCAGCAACCACCAGCAAGAAACTTTGATGAAAATAATCGAGGGTTTCAGATAATTGAATAAACAGGTGATCAAATTCTTGAAAGATTCCTTAGGTTTCTCCCACCCAAGTTTTCGACACCTCTGATGCACAACAAGTCGAAGAATGGCTTATCAAAATTGAAAGGAATTTCTCTGTTCTTAACTACTCGAAGGAATAGAACGTGAACTTTGTATTGTACTAGTTCGAGGGAGAAGCACATAACTGGTGGAGAGCCATTGATTACCAGTGGAAGAAAAACAACAAGCCCAAAACCTAGATTAACTTTATCCGGGAATTCAAGGAAAAATACGTCACCCGGGTAATACTTAGCTCACGAGAATGCGAATTCGTGGAATTAGTACAAGGTTCTATGACAGTGACCTAGTACGAGGCAGAATTCTAACGCTTGATTCACTATGCTCCCCATTACCTGGAAGATTAGGCACGAAAAACAAAGATGTTTGTCCAACGCCTTACCCTTGATATTCCTTTGGCGACCTTGTCTACTGAAGCCACAAATTATAGTTATGTTGTCAATCAAGCACTACATAATATCAAACTACTGGTTGATAGATTTAGCTTTATTGCCAAGTGAGGATTTGCGAACGTTTAACGATTTTATGTTTTGAACTATTTCTTTGTTAATTTTCAAATATCGTTGGTTGTTTTATTTTTAAAATGGTGCAAGATATTTTAAAGTATAGATATATGTATATATTTAAAAATAGGCCAAAATTAATCGGAAAAAAAACTCTATCAAGCCGAAACTCACACTTGCTGAATTTTGCAAACAACTTCATATCTTACGGTACTTGCAGTGCTGTCCTCAAATGCCAACTATGCTCCTATTTACTCTTCGAATAGATCAAAATTTCGTCGATGAAGACTATAAAAAACTGATCCAGATACGGCTGAAATACGCGATTTATGAGATCCATGAAGATCGATGGCGCATTGGTCAACCCAAATGACATGACCATAAACTCATAGTGCCCATATCTAGTCCTAAGCGATGTCTTGTGAACATCAGACTATTTCACTTTCAACTTATGGTATCCAGAACGAAGATCAATGTTCGAGAATATCGATGCTCCTTGCAATTGTTCAAATAAGTCTTCAATTCTTGGCATATGATACTTATTCTTGATAGGGACTCTATTCAGCTCTCGATAATCAATACAGAGTCACATACTACCATTTTTCTTCTTCACAAATAATATCGGTGCGTCCCATGAAGAGTAATTAGGGCGAATAAAACCCTTGTCTAGCTATTCTTGGATTTGATATTTTAATTGTTTCATTTCAGCGGGTGCTAGACGATAAGGTGTTTTAGAAATAGATACAGTTCTCGGTATAAACTCAATAGAAAATTCAACCTCACGGTCAGGTGGAATGCCAAAAACGTACTCAGGAAAGACACTATGAAAGTCTCTGACAATATCAACATCCTCTAACTTCTGACTGATAGGAGCATGTTCTGTAGTGACACATTGGCATCCTCATCTCATAAGTTTCCTCGCACATAGACAAGAGATAATGTGCGGCATTTGCTTGTTCCTTGCCGCCTCGAAGACAAAAGATTTCCCACTAGGCGGTCGAATAGACACTGATATCTGACGAAAATTTATCGAAGCTCCATTCGCTGTTAACAAATCCATACCGAATATGATGTCAAATTCAGGCATAGGGAGTACGATAAGATCTTCCCGAACCACATCTTTAAATAAACGAAGCTCCAGATTCTTCACAATACTAGACGTGATCATTTGGTCACCGGAAGTAATAGAAACTTTGAAACCTAATCCCATATCCTCAGGTGTAATATTCAATTGCTTAACGAAAGTCTTGTATATAAAAGAGTGTGTAGCTCCTGAATCCAGCAATGCATAGGTAGATACACCTATAATGAATATCCTCCTTGTGTCGAAAAAGTTTTTAGATTATTCGTGTTGAAGTTTAAGGAATTTGTATCATTATTTTCACAAAAATTTCATTAAGATGATTGATTGGATCCTATTGTTCCTAGGAAAATTCATAATTTCCCTCTTATAATTTCTGATTAATTGCAATTTGACCCTTCAATTATTTGAAATTTGCATTTTAGTCTTAGAATTTTTTCCGAAAATTGAAATAGCCCTTAAAAATTTCTAAAATTTCAGTTTCGGTCCCTTTATTTTCGAAAATTGCATTTTCGGTCCATATATATTCGAAAATTACAATTTAGCCCCTTAAGTTTTCGAAATTTTCAATTTGGTCCTCAAACTTTCGGAACTCACAATTTAGCCCCTATATTTCGATTAATTGCATTTTGGTCCTTATATTTTCGAAAATTTGCATATTAGTCTTCCTAAATTTCGAAAATATTCTAACATGCCCAAAGTTATGATTTTTCTCAATTTTTGGCCATAAAATTTTTATTTGGAATTATTACATCCTTTACATAAATTAAGGCACAAAAATCATGTTCAATTTCTATAGTTTCCATTGTCATCCCTTAATTCCAACTAAGGTAGAGCATACAACCTAATTTCTACTAGGTTATCCTTAATCCCAATCAATTCTAATAACCAATTCAACATTTCATGCAATAACGACAATATAAGGGTCGTATATGCCTCCTCTTCAGCCTCCTCGGCATGCATAAAATAAGCTCTTCCCACAGTAGGTGCTTTCTTCTTTGGGCAATCAGCGGCCTTATGCCCTTCCTCCTTGCAAATAAAGCATCTGAAAGTTCCCCACATGCATTGCCATAATGTAAGTGATTGCACTTCTTGCACAGTAGTTCCTGTAAGGTCCAAAAATAAGACGACGTAATCCAACTGCATGTAAATCTAGGAAAAATGAATAATATGGTTTTGAAGTGGTTTTCTACCTAAATATATTAAAATATATTTTTAAAGGTTATACGAGATGCGATCGAGGAACGGAGACCGAGGGCTGAAAAATGAAAAATATTTTTATTAAATAATTATTTTTAATTATTTAAAATAAGGTTCATGCTTTTTATTATTTTTGAAAATATGGAGTTTTGAGGTGATTTTATACTCCGAGACGTAATTTTTATCGGTATTCGATTTTCAACAAAAGTACAAACGTTTTGACAACTCGGCTAATAATTTCACGAACTTTTCTATATGAAATATTTTATTAATGCACTAATGGGCTTAATGGGCCTACCTAACCATGTTAATGGGCCCAAACTATTATTAGTGTCTTGATTAAATATAAAAGCCTAAACACTACCCCATTCTTTTCATAAAATACACGCCCCTCACCACTAAAAATTCACAAGACTCCTGGTGCTCTCAAAACACACGACACACACTTATTTTCAAGGGAAAAGATTCGAATTATTCAAGGGATTTCAGCCAAGGTTTTCTTGTCGTCGTTTTTCGCATCGTCGTCAACAGATTTTCGTGCGTTATATACGCAAAGGCATGCCATATTTCTTCTTTTACTCATCTATCACACCATAATATGTATGTAATTATGATTTGTATGAAAAACATGTCCCCTTGTTCTTTATTTACGTTCTTATGCATACAAATGGATTTTAAGCATGATTTTTGATCCAAAATTTGAGAATTATTTACACGAAGTGGCTGCCATGATTAGGGATTGTTTATGGCACTACAACAAAATTAGCTTTTCGAAACGCGCAAATTCTCTTTCCGCGACGCACATTGCACGCTGCATTACTGCAAGCTGTTGAAAGTTCAAGATTATCCGCGGCGTGCATACGAACGCCGTTAATACAATTATCCGCGGCGTTCATATCCGTAAGGTGATTAGCGACGGTTTAATTCTACCGTCGCCAAAATCAGCGACAGTTTTTGAAATTAGCGACGGTTTTTTCGAAAAGTCGTCGCTGAATAGCGACGGCTTTGACAAAAATCGTCGCTAATTTTAGCGACGGTGTAGACAAAATCCGTCGCTAATGTTTTTTGTAAAATAAAAAAAATTACTTTTCCAATTTAATAAATAAAAAAAAGTTACATTATGCTAACAATATTCATAATCTTAACTAACACTTAAAAATTTAAGCAAAAAACGTACCCTAAATCGAAACTAAAATCGTCTAAGAGAGAAAAACTTTAAGTGTTGTGAAGCGGTGTGGAAAATATGTTCCGAAAGACCGGATATTTATAGACAATTTGCGACGGTTTGAATATAACCGTCGCAATTAGTGACTGAGTTCTATTAAACCAAATTGCGACGGTTTTGTTAAACCCGTCGCTAAATATAGCGACGGTAAAATTGCGCCCCATTTTCCGCAGCGTGCAAATATATGCATGTTGTGAATAATAATATTGACGGCGTGCAATTAATGTACGCCGTTAATGTTTAGACACGATTTTTTTTAAATTTTTTACTATTAAAAGCACACATAAACATGCACGCTATCGTTTATATAATTTATTAACAGCACACATAAATGCATGTTATTGATATTACTATCCACAGTGTACTTTTAATGCACGCCGTTATTTCTGTCAAGTGCAACAATATTAACAGCGTACATATGGGTGCACGCCATTAAAAGTAATATTCTCAGCGTGCTTTTAATGCACGCTGTTGATGATGTGCTACGGAAAATCATTTTTCTTGTAGTGTGGGTTGTTTTTACATGATAAAGAGTCCTAGGATGCACGTGACAAGTTGCACTCGAAGCTAGAATAAGCTGGAACCGAATAACCACGATTTGATGTCAAGGCTCGGGTTTGAGGGGTGAACCACTGCATGGCTCGACTAAGGCTGAGCTGGGACGTGGTTGAGTCAGTAGAGGAGTCCTAGCCATGCTAGGACTCGAGCTAGTCGGCTAGGGAAGAGTCCAAGCGAACAAGGACTCTTCCCCAAGCCACCCGAGAGAGTAACAGCAGCGCAGGTGGGTTCGCGGCTAGGGCCAGGGGCCAGGCTAGGTCTGTAGGGTTCTGAGAGGGTTCACAAGGGGCTGGTCAGGGGGTGGCTCGATGGTTAGAGTCCTAGCAGGAAAAATCGAAGAGTCCTAGTTGGTTTTTCTAGTCGTGCGGCTTGGGTCCTTCACACCAGGGGCTGCAGCGAGTTAAGGTTGGTCCATTGGGTCCAGGAGGGTTCCTAGAGGGTCTGGTCAGGAGTTGACTCGGGGTGGCTCGAGCATGGCTCGAAGGAATTGCATGATGGCTTGAGGGTTTGTAGTTTAGGGTTCGAGAATTGTTTTAAATGGTTATGGTTTGAAACTTGGTTCAACGGGGGTCGAATCATGGTTCACAAGGGCTAATTAAATATAAAAATTCTATGTTTTAAATTTGTGAATTTTATATTAAAGTTCAAATTTAATTCGGGATTAAAACGCATTAAGAATTTATAATTAAAGAATAAATAAAAGCCATGAATTTAAGCTAAATAAAAATATGAGAAATTTAATTTAAGCTTAAATAATTATTTGGAATGATTTAGAGTCAACGGAAATAAGAAAAAGTCAAAATCATGAAATTTTACGTCTAGGGGTAAAACAATCATTTTACACCTGAAAATTAGTAAACGTCATGGCGGTGTCCTGAATACTGTAAAATATGTTAATATGATTATTTTAAATGTTTATGGAATTTTATGATGAAATGTTAAAGCTAAAAGATATGTTGAATGCTTGGTTTAAAAGAAAAATGATTTATGCATGATTAATTTTTATAAAGTGATGAAAATACGAAATGGTGAAGGAAGTGAAGTAATTGTGACTAATACGATGATACGATAATACGTAAGGCCAAGGCTCAGTTGACGGATGAGAGTGTCGCTGATGTCTCAGCTGCCCAGTACTTTGGTTACATGTAGATGGATCCATCGAACCCCTAATACGAAAGTCTCAATTAACGATCTGAATTCAACGAAAAAAGAATACATATATGTATATGATGAATATGAATATGTTTATGTTAAAATGAAAATGTTTAAGTTTATGCATGATTATGAAAATGTTATTTTACGTAAAAGTATTTTCAATGTTGCATGTGATTTGTATACGTATTATTTGTTATCAAAAATATTGTTTGCTGAGTCTTTAGACTCACTATGTGTGATCGATGCAGGTGAACATGATATTAATGATAATGGATGTCTTGATGGTTGATCTTGATGGGCTGAAGGTGTACATAACCCGAGGACCAGCGCTAGTTTTTCCGCACTTATGATTTAAAGTTTATGTTAAATATTTTTACGACGTTTCATTTATGCCTTTGAGTGATTTTTGAGAGGTTGATAGATTTAGCTTTATTTCCAAGTTAGGATTTGTGAACGTTTAACGATTTTATGTTTTGAACTATTTCCTTGTTAATTTTCAAATATAGTTGGTTGTTTTATTTTTAAAATAGTGCAAGATATTTTAAAGTATAGATATATGTATATATTTTAAAATTAGCCGAAATTAATAGGATAAAAAAAATTTCTAGTACTTTTTAAGAAAACGAGTAGTTAACGTTTCAAAGCCTCACTTGCACCTAAGACCAAAATTCCTCGAGCATACGCCATCATTGTGAAGGAGGATAACGTCAAGTCCATAGCGTAACAGCGATAAACGAGACACCCAAGGCAAACATAAATTCTATCTAGCTTATACCACTAAGGAAGATACTCTGCTGCATCAGCGCGTGCAGTAAACACGCTGGTCAGATGCCTGATTTTAAATTTTCGGATCCATTTCTGACATAATTGCTACCATCTGGTGAAATTTCGTAATTTTCGAACATGTCTTCGATTTAATATGAATTTATGAATTTTAACCAAAACTAACCGGTACAAGTTTTGTACAAAGGTGAATTTCAAAATTTTCGAACATCTACTCTTGATCATACCTAGTGTAAATTTATTTGAATAATATTTATAAGAAATTATCTTGACTTGGGATTAGATCAAGAAGAAAAATTAAGCTATTGAGCTAAGGTCTGCGAGGTTTGCTCTACTGTGAGCTTTTTCTTATCGGTTTCTTCAATAATAGAGTTTGGAATTTGGCTTGAAATTTTTAGTAAAATTTATAAACTACTGATTTGTTCATTTATCGCATTATGTTGTATATGTCACAAATTATTGGTCATATTGTACTGCATATTTGAAAATCTGGATTAATTGGTTATTAACTAGTTACTGATCGGCTATTACTGTTTGAATGACTGAAAGAGTTGAGACTGGACAACAGTCTATGTACGGATTGGTAGTCCATTGGACAACGTGGCTTTGGCAGGAATTGTCAGTCCAATGAACAACATGTTTGAAAACTGGTACATGGTTCATCTTAACAACTTGACTTTGGTCCGAAAATATGAGTTCAACTTGGCTTTTAAATGATTAATTGTACAAATTCTACTTGAGTATTTTTTGAAAATTGTTATGTTGAATGTTGGTGGGAGCCACCTCTGAAACTATGCTATTCACTTCAGTCCTGAAAATCACTGCATGTCACTTGATAAGATATTTTCATAATGATAAGTTACTATTGATACATGTCATCTCATATTGAATTAATGCATTGATAATTTTTCGTTTGATTTTTTATAAATATATAATCCCAATTTTATTTCAACACTAAGTCCCTAACGTAAGATATAATGATAATGTTATGATTCGGGGCACACACCATTCAACTTTATCAACTAATATGCAATTAATTAAGGTATAAATTTAAATTTTTATTTAATATTCATTATTAACCATAAAAATATAATCGAAATCTATGGATTTCAAATATATATCTCTAAATGCAACTTTACATATTTACTTTGGCTTCACCACGAGTTAATATTTTCAACCTGACATATTAACAGTATTCGTCATGTTGGAAATTAATATGGCTAAAAATCGGATTAATTAATTTGCACGAAACCAATTTTGAAACGTCCACTAATTTTTATCTAATTTCTTTTTATACATAATTCAAAATTCCTCATTTAAAAATAACATAACATTTACATAAATCAAAATAATTTAACATTAAAATCTCAAATGCATAAAAATTGCTAAATCGCCAATTAACACAATTCGACTCCAACCTTTAACATGAATATCCTAACTTCAAAATAAAGCATAAAAATCTTTAATAACTTCATTAACAAAAATCTTTAAATTTTTTAACTATCAAGCTAATGAGAATAGTAAAGTCCCTCAAGAGTATACTGCAGGACTCAATCCACTCAAGCGTCAGCGCTTCTCTCAATATCATTTCACCTGCAACCATACAAACCTAGTAAGTCTGATGACTCGGCATGCTCAAACCTAACATAGAAAGTACATACATATACAATCACATGCATAAAAATTACTTTTAATAAAAATAGATTTTCCATGCAATCGTGAAACCTTTCAAAATATGCATCTTTTTAAACCATTCTTACATACAAACATTTTTCATTTAAAATCATCATTTTTATGTGAAGTCCGATCCTCGAAAGTGACATCATTAATTCGATTGATCAATCCATAAACCATAGTACTAGGCCGTCGGGTTCAACGTCCATCTTTTTGACGATCCCACCGACTATCATAAAAATAACTTCACCGTTCCTGTTTTCAACGGATCCATTATCATTGAGATTCTCGCTCTCATTTTCGACGGTTCACTCCCTTTTCATTGCAAGTTCACTGTTCTCGTTTTCAATGGATCCCTTACTACTTTTTCGTCACGATCAATTCACATTCTTCAAAAATATTTCTTTTACTTTATCATTTCGTAAAACATTCATAACTTTCCATATTCTTTAAAAAAATTCCAAAAATGATTTATATCATTCATATACGTCGAGATTGCTAGAAATAGAAAAAATGCAAATACGTTAAAACTTCTAAAAATTGTATATATCATCCATATAATTTAAAACTTCGAAAAATAGCATTTATAATGATTTGGAATTGTTTTAGAAAGTTGCAAACCGCCCTCGACTTTTCTCGAACCGACTGCTCACGATTCGACGCCATACGTATCCGGACGACCTTAAACTTTGACTCAAGGAGACGACTCGATTTAAAAACTTTTAAAACACCCAAAAATATCTATTAGCTTGCTGGAAATTCAATCTTAGGACACACGTTTCAAAAATGACTCGATTCACTTACCGGATGACTCTTTTTATTACCGTTTTCGCGTTTTAGGTTAAACAAATGAATAAACTACCCTTCCGACTCGAACCAACCCGAGACCACACCTTTATTAACATCCTAAGACTCAATATAAGTTTCTGGAAGTCCCCAAGCCCAAGCCAAAACCGAAACAAGGATTTAAAATTAAACCTAGGCTCACTTCGCTCCTATTTTGACACGTTCGGGTGATTTACGACCCCGAATGGACCGTGGCTCGAAACGACCTCAAACCAGGCCCTATACTCCTTCCTTGTACACTAATTAATACTATGGTCAGGCCCCTTTTGACACAGACACGATGCTCAAGGCCCTGAAGCTCACGCATCAGCAGCACACAAAACGTGTCCTCACGCTCACCTTGGCTTCCTCACGCACCAGCTGCTGTCCCAGCCCATGGCTTGACTTTTGGCCCATACTAGACCCTCACTAGAACCCTAAGGCACGTCCCTAGCCTCTGGACCAGCCCTTTCTATCATCCCCTTTCCCTAGGAACTACCCCTAACAAGCCAACATGTTCAACCTTTGGAGTCTCGGCAGCTGTGCTGCACCAGCACATCCAGGCCTTATCTGAACCCCACCAAGACTCACCTAGGACCCTAAACAACCACTCCAGACCACGTCTAGGCGTCATGCAGCCCCCCATGGCCTTAGCACCCAAGCCGCACCCCCCTTTGAACTCACGGCCTGCACGCATTTGCGTGCAGGGGTGGACAGCCCCATGGGGCTTCTTAATTCACCATTTGTCCCTTAACTCCTCTTCTTAAACATCTATACCAGCCCTTGCTCACCTTGGTTTGCATCATTCTCTCAAAAATTTAATAATCATTAAAAATCTTTATGAAAACATGAGATACACATATAGGAAATTGAAAACCATCAGCCTTGTAAACTTCACACACAAAATCAGAATCTTGCAATATTATGGATTGAATGGTGCATCAAGAAGGGTTTGAAAACATGCCTTGTTCCTTTATTCTTACGATATACGAGCGACGATGCGACGAGAGACGAACGAGTACGAATTTCTTCTTCCTTCCTCTCTCCTATGGTTCGGCCACCCCTAGAAGTCCTATTGTGTGCTTTTATGTGTGAGTGTGTGCTGCCAAGAGAAAGTGGCGTGAATGGGAAATTGTTGAGGGTAGGATTATTATTTAATTAGTTCTTAATGCGCTTTAGTTTACCTAAAAGGCCCTAAAGAATTAATTAATTACTTAATTTGTCCACTAAAAAGTCCCCACAATATTTAAAAATTATTTGGTGCATATATTTCTAGTATCGTTTGTCCGAAACTCCTTATTTCCTAACACAAGTTCGTTACCGATTAAGTTCGTCACTTACTATAAATAGATTGCCATTTTCTTAATTTGGACTTACTAAAAATAGGGTTTCTATTATAAATTTCTAAAAGCAGAAACTTTTTCAAAATCGTCACCGGTTCTCTCGCCTCTGTCGTACATCGCGTATTCGACTACAGAAAGTTCACATTCATAACATTTGATTAAATAATCATTTAACCATGCAAATACTTAAACATGCTTCAAGACTGCTCATTTAAATAAATTCAAATAAATTTTCGTGCATGCATGTGGTTAGTGTGTTCGGGTTTTCGGTCGTCACGATAATACCCCCTTAAATAGAATTTCGTCATCGAAATTTGTCATGATTATTGAAAAGTTTAGGCTCCCTAATTCACTTCATGCTTAATCCGCTTGGCTTAAGTTTTGCATTCAATCACGCTTTTGCTGCGTACTCTGATGCACTGTCTTAATTGCTGGCATGTCAAACATTCGGACACAAAAAGCAAGATGTCTCGCTTCATGCCCGACTACCAATACAATTGTTGCAGATCCTTAAGATAGCACTTCAACCTTTAAAGTTTCGAATTTTCTTCATTTCGGTCCTTAAAATCTCGTAAATTTCATTTCTATCCCAATAAATTTTCAATGTCATCTCTTAAATCCAGTTCAGGTAGAGCATGCAACCTATTCTCCTCTAAGTTCTTCATTATCTCAGTCAATTCCAACAACCAATTTAACATTTCATGCACTAAAAGCAATGTAAAAACGTTAAACAATTAGGTTACCAGTAATCAGAGTCGTGTCGGCTCTGCTTCAGCTTCCTCGACATGCATGACATACGCCCTACCAGTTGCAGGCACCTGTAGCTTAGGGCAGTTGAAGATGATATGTCCTTGCTCCCCTTATTCGAAGCACTTTCCAGAGAACCATAGACACTTGCCATAATGGTGGCAGTTGCATTCCTTGCGCAAAGGCTCACATCATTCTTTGGCGCTCCTAGTTTCTACTGATCCTGTCCCTTGCTAGGCCCCGTGAAAGGCTTCTTATTCTGCTGACTCGATTGCTGGGCACGGTTTCTCTTGCGCTGCATCTCCCAGTCAATATCTTTAAGAGATTACTCAACTCGAAAAGCTTTAGAAACAGCAGTAGTATAGTCAATAGGATCAGTCAACATTACATCTCGACGAATTGTCGGCCTCAAACCATCCAAGAAATGTCGTAGCTTCTCCGCAGCATCATTAGCAATCAGGAGCACGAAATGAAAACCCCTATCAAACTTCTGCACAAACTGGGTAACAGTAAAGTCCCCCTGCGGAGATTCATAAACTCTCTCTTTAACCTCGAACGAATGTCGGTAGTGAAGTATTTATCATAAAATATCCTCTTGAAATCCTCCCAAGTCAGTGTCCCTAGATTCACTCCTCGCTCCGCTCCTCCCACCATAAGGAAGCGTCGCCCTTTAGCAAATAGATGGTACAAAGAACTCGGTCGGCCTTTGTCGTGTACATATATCGAAAGATCACCTCTAAAGATCTAATCCATCCCTCAGCCACGAATGGATCAGTAGTGCCAGAAAAATCCGCGGGATCCATCCTCCTAAATCGTTCGTGTGCAGCCTCCGGTCGGACCCTCGCACCAATTCCCACGTCCTGCTCTAGTAAACGAGCCATACCGGCTAGTACACGGGCACTAGCATCCTGATTAGGTGGAGGCGGCAGAATCTCCTCGCCTATTCTCATTATCCCTACGAAGAACTCGTCTAGGAGGCATCTTTGTACGAATCGTCCAACCCAACACATAACCGACATGCATTTAACATTTTAAATGGAACATGCACCTAACCTCTATATCATGTATCATATAAGCATTTAAAGTTCAGCATATAAAATCTAAAGCAGTAAAAACTCACATACTTGAGACTTGACTTCTTGAGCTTCTTGGAGTGACAGTAACACAACCCTTTGAGGATCCTAGGCTCTCATACCAACTGAAACGTCCACTACTTTTTATCTAAATTTATTTTTTATAAATCATTCAAAACTTCTCATTTAAAAATAACTTAACACTTCCAGAAATCAAAATAGTTTAACATTAAAATCTCAAATGCATAAAAATCCTAAATCGTCAATTAACACTATTAGACTCCAACTTTTAACATGATCATCCTAACTTCAAAATAAAGCATAAAAGTTTATAATAAATTTATTAACAAAAATCTTTAAAATTTTTAACTATCAAGCTAATGCGGAAAGTAAAGTCCCTCGGGAGTGTACTGTCGGACTCGATCCACTCAAGTGTCAGCGACTCCCTCAATATCATTATCACCTGCAACCATTCAAACCTAGTGAGTCTGATGACTCAGCATACTCAAACTAACATAGCAAGTACATACATAAATAATCACATGCATAAAATTTACTTTTACTAAAAATAGATTTTTTCATGCAATCGTAAAACCTTTCAAAATATGCAACTTTTTAAACCATGCTTACATACGAACATTTTCCATTTAAAATCATCCTTTTTATGTGAAGTTCGATACTCGAAAGTGACATCATTCAATCGATTGATCAATCTATAAACCATAGTACTAGGCCGCCGGGTTCAATGTCCACTTTTTCGACGATCCCACCGACTATCATAAAAATAACTTCACTGTTCCCGTTTTCAACGAATCCATTATCATTGAGATTCCCGTCCCCATTTTCAACGGTTCACTCCCTTTTCATTGCAAGTTCATCGTTCTCGTTTCCGTTTCCAATGGATCCCTTACAACTTTATCGTCACAATCAATTCACATTCCACAAAAATATTTTCCTTCACTTTACCATTTCATAAAACATTCATAACTTTCCATATTCTTTAAAAAAAATTCCAAAAATGCTTTATATCATTCATATACGTCGAGATTGCTAGAAATAACAAATACATACAAATACGTTAAAAGTTCTAAAAATAGCATATATCATCCATATAATTTAAAACCTCTAAAAAAATAGCATTTAACATGATTTGGAATTGTTTTAGGAAGGTGCAAACCGCTCTCGAATTTCCTCGAACCTACCGCTCACAATTCGACGTTATGCGTACCCGGAAGATCTTAAACTTTGACTCATGGAGACGACTCGATTTCAAAACTTGTAAAACACCAAAAAATATCCAGTAGCTTGCTGGAAATGACTCTTTTATTATCGTTTTCGGGTTTTAGGTTAAAAAAATGACCAAACTAATCTTCCGACTCGTATCAACATGAGACCAGACCTTTATTAACATCCTAAGACTCACTATAAGTTTTTGGAAGTCCCCAAGCCCAAGACAAAACCGAAACATGGATTTAAAATTTAACCTAGGCTCACTCCGCTCCTATTTTAACACGTTCGGGCAATTCATGACCCCGAACGGAACACGGCTCAAAACGACATCCAACCAAGCCCTAGACTCCTTCCTTAGACACTAAATAAGACCATGGTCAGGCCCCTTTTGAAACAGACTCGACGCTCAAGGCCATGAAGCTCACGCATCAGCAACACCCAAAACACGTCCTCACGCTCACCTTGGCTTCCTCGTGCACCAGTTGCTGTCCTAGCCCATGGCCTTTTTTGAAACATACCCGACGCTCATGGACCCTAAGGCACGTCCCTAGCCCCTGGACCAGCCCTTTCCACCATTTCCTGGCCCTAGAAACCACACAACCCCTAAAAAGCCAACATGTTCAACCTTTGGAGTCTCGGCTGCTGTGCTGCACCAGCACGTCCAGGCCATATCTGAACCACACCCAAGCCGCGCCCCTCCCCTCCCCCCCCCCTTTGAAAATGTGTGCATGGCTGGACAGCCCTATGGGGTTTCTTGATTCACCCTTTGTCCCTTAACTCCTCTTTTTAAACATCTAGACTAGCCCTTGCTTACCTTGCTTTGCATCCATCTCTCAACAATTTAATAAACATAAAATTTTTTATGAAAATATGAGATGCACATGTAGGAAATTGAAAACCACCATCCTTGTAAAATTCAGACACAAAATCATAATCATGCAATATTACGGATTGAATGGTGCATCAAGAAGGGTTTGAAAACATGTATTGTTCTTTATTCTTACGATATACGAGCGACGACGCGACGAGAGACGAACGGGTGCGAATTTCTCCTTCCTTCCTCTCTCCTATGGTTCGGCCACCCCTAGGAGTCCTAGTGTGCGCTTTTATGTGTGAGTGTGTGCTGCCAAGAGAAAGTGGCGTGAATGAGGAATTGTTGAGGGTAGGATTCTTATTTAATTAGTTCTTAATGGGCTTTAGTTTACCTAAAGGGCCCTAATTAATTAATTAATCCCTTGCTAGTCTAGGCCCAATTAAAGAATTAATTAATTACTTAATTTGTCCACTAAAAAGTCCCCACAATATTTAAAAATTATTTGGTTCAGTTATTTCTAGTATCGTTTGTCTGAAACTCCTTATTTTCTAACACAAATTCGTATGAAAATCGATTGCCGATTAAGTTCGTCACTTACTATAAATATATTGCCGCTTCTTAATTTGTATTTACTAAATATAGGGTTTCTATTTATAACTTTCTAAAAGTAGAAACTTTATCAAAATCATCTCCGATTTTCTCGCCTTTGCCCTACATTGCGTATTCAACTACAGAAAGTTCACATTCATAACATTCGATTAAATAATCATTTAACCATGCATATACATAAACATGCTTCCAGACCGCTCATTTAAATAAATTCAAATAAATTTTCGTGCGGGTTTTCGGGTGTTACAAATTTATTGCAATAAAAAAATTTTTAACTAGTTAGAAGATGAAAACATATCTAGATCAACTTATAGGATGGTTTTTGGAATTTTTCCCATACGTATATGTTCCCGTTTGATGACATTATGTGGATTTTCACATAAGTAATAACATAGGTAATCCCAACTATTCAATTTCATTAGTTTAAATAGAGTTTTGATCTTCTAATTAGTTTAGATTTGGTTTCGGTTCAACAACTTGACTTTTTTTTTATAATTTTAGTCATTTACATATGAGATATGATATATATGATTTCATTTATTGATGATTAACATATAGGACATCGTTGATATATCCAATATTCTATCACTAATCAAGATAAAAAATGAAAGGAAAATAAATCAATTTTAACATTAAATTTGGATCAATTAGTTACATTCTTACACCTCGCAAAAATATTGTCATCATTCGAACTGCTTGAGGATAACACACATCTCAATATTTGCTGCTGAATCATAATCTTATTGCAGACGGAAGGCCGAGGCTATGGCGACGTGATTGGCACACAGTCCCGAGTCTTTTGGACCACACCAGTTTCATATGAATATTATAGTAAAGTTGTATCTTATCTTCGCTAATTTTGATTCATTCTATCTAGAATTAATTAATTTTTGTAAAATAAATTTGTAAGTTTTGTGTTGAGTTTAGAATTTATATCAAATTATTCGAGGGTAATTTGGGAAAAAAGATGGTAAATTCACCTAAAAATTCCGACCTATTATCTGAAACGTCTGCTATTCGTTCTGCTTTAAAAGTACTAATTTTTTTTTCCTTATATTATTTCCTAACCTTCGGTCGAAAACCCACAAAAATATCTAAAATATTTTTGCACCATTTTTAAAATAAGAAAACCAACTAGTATTTGAAAAATCAAAGGAAATCGTTAAAACATGAAATCATTAAATGTTTTACCAAACCTAAAAAGCAATACTTTGAAAAGTATAGCCCATACTAAAACATCACAAAAACCACTCAAAGTATAAATAAAAAGTCGTAAAAATCTTTTAACATAAACATAAATATAAATGCGGAAAAGTAGAAGCGCTGGTCCTCGGGTCATGTGTACGATCACACCTATTGAGTCTAAAGACTCAACACATCATAATTTTTATAACAAATAATACATATACAGCTCACAAGCAACAGTGAAAATACTTTTACGTAAATTTACATTTCATGAACATGCATAACTTAAACATCAACTTTTTCCTTTTTATCATTACATATCATATATCATTTCATCATGAGCATAAACATTTTTCCTTTTATTGAATTCGGATTGTTAATCGCGATTTTCCTTTTCCTTATAATGTTGATGGATCCATCTACATGTAACCATAGTACTGGACGGCGGGGACATCAGCGACACTCTCACCCGTCAACTGAGGCTTAGCCTATCCTCATCATATGGAAATACGATCGTCGGGCTCCCTCTGGGGCCTTCTCCCACAAATGGGCTTCCTCTGGCCTTTTACCTCACGATATCCTCATTCAAATCATCATATCCTCATAATAGTTACAATTACTTCACCTCCTCCAATGATTCATGTTGCGACTTTGATTGTTGCACTCCCAAGAGCAGGTTGTCCACAAGTAGTATAATTCGCTGAGTCCAAATACCGTATCTACAGGGAAGCTAATGTAATTACAAGTCCACTACAATGTCCATTTGTTTTGCTTTGTTTTTCTTTTATTTGTTTTAATCTTTAATTGATAATTTTAATTTTTCAAATTTTAATTTAAGTAGTTGAGATTAGAGGATCCACTTGGTATTTTAATAAAGTTAACATTAATGAACATTATTGAAATCCACTTATTAAAATGGTTCCAATATATTAAATAATCATATTTATATTATGTTATATATTATTATCTTATAAGTATATAATATATATCAAAACTTATAAATGTTGTCAAGTATTTATTGTGCTATATATATATTTGTAAACACTAAATCAAGGTTCCTACTTTAAATGGTTGGTAAAACCGAACAAACATTTAAATGGTACCAAGAAATTAATATAATGATATATTTATATATAATAAATCAAGGTATCTACTTTAAATGGTTGGTAATACCAAACTAACATTTAAATGGTTCCATAAATTTAGTGTAGCATATAGCAACAATAAATCAAAACTCCCACTTATAAGTAGGGTATAAAATTTTTTAAAGAAATAAATATAACATAAAAAATATATATTAATGATTAAATAATATAAAACATAGATTCTTACCTTTTAATAACCTTATTATCATGCCAAGAGTTTCACCTTTTCATCTCAGCTTTAGGAAGTTAGCTATTCATTATTCAAAGTATAAAACATTGAATATGAAATTAACATACTAATTATATTTAAATCAAGAAATAAAGAAAAAAATATAGAAAGAAATATTATGAACTCAAAGGTTTGTTCATAGAATGAGAGATATCTCAATTCATTACAATGCACCCCTATTTATAGCCAAATTTGGGGAGACAACCACAAATAAAATATTATATTTTTACACATAAGTCTTCATTGGTGTTCCAAGATATTATATTTTAATACACATCACTTTTGAAAATCTTCTCATCCGAATTTTCTTTTCCACATAAAATAAAACATGTAGATAATTGAGTTGTTTGAATTGTTGTATTTTTTAACTATTTGACCAAGTAATTTGACAGATATGGTCAAAATGCTAGAGCATGGTAAAACTACCATTCCTTCGATAACTTTATTTGTTGCTTAATTTGATCCCAATTGTGAGAAGATTTTTGTCTCATGCTTGTCACCAATATTGTAGATATTATCATCAACTTTCTACAGGTCCAAGAATCATCTTAATCCCATTTGCAACGGCAATATTATTCTTGTTTTATCGAACCTGTAAAAATAGTAAAAACTTATAATTACGCAACAACTTATATTTTATACAATTTATTATAAAAACATATAATATTTAAACATTTAAATGTATTACCAAACCTAAAAAGCAATAGTTTGAAAAGTATAGCCCATACTAAAACAACAAAAAAACCACTCAAAGCATAAATAAAAAGTCGTAAAAATCTTTTAACCTAAACATAAATATAAATGCGGAAAAGTAGAAGCGTTGGTCATCGGGTCATGTGCACGGACAGTCCAGCAAAGTCAACCATCAAGACCTCCATCAAACTCACCTGCATCAATCACACCTATTGAGTCTAAAGACTCAACATATCATAATTTTTATAACAAATAATACATATACAGCTCACAAGCAACAATGAAAATAATTTTACGTAAATTAACATTTAATGAACATGCATAACTTAAACATCAACTTTTTCCTTTTTATCATTACATATCATATATCATTTCATCATGAGCATAAACATTTTTCCTTTTATTGAATTCAGATCGTTAATCGTGACTTTTCTTTTCCTTATAAAGTCGATGGATCCATCTACATGTAACCACAGTACTGGACGGCGGGGACATCAGCGACACTCTCACCCGTCAACTGAGTCTTAGCCTATCCTCATCATATGGAAATACTATCGTCGGGCTTCCTCTGGGGCCTTCTCCCACAAATGGGCTTCCTCTGTGCCTTTCCCCTCACGATATCCTCATTCAAATCATCATATCCTCATAATAGTCACAATTACTTCACCTCCTCTAATGATTCATGTTGCGCCTTTGATTTTTGCACTCCCAAGAGCAGGTTGTCCACAAGTAGTATAATTCACTGAGTCCAAATATCGTATCCACAGGGAAGCTAAGGTAATTAAAAGTCCACTAGAATGTCCATTTGTTTTGTTTTGTTTTTCTTTTAATTTTTTTAATCTTTAATTGATAATTTTAATTATTCAAATTTTAATTTATGTAGTTGAGATTAGAGGATCCACTCTTGGTATTTTAATAAAGTTATCATTAATGAACATTATTGAAATCAATTATTAAAATGGTTCCAATATATTAAATAATCATATTTATATTATGTTATATATTATTATCTTATAAGTATATAATAAATATCAAAACTTATAAATGTTGTCAAGTATTTATTGTACTATATATATATTTGTAAACACTAAATCAAGTTTCCCACTTTAAATGGTTGGTAAAACCAAACAAACATTTAAATGGTACCAAGAAATTAATATGATGATATATTTATATATAATAAATCAAAGCATCCACTTTGAAAAGTTGGTAATACCAAACTAACATTTAAACGGTTCCAAGAATCAAATATTATAATATATTTATATATAATAAATCAAAGCATCAACTTTAAATGGTTGGTAATAACAAACTAACATTTAAAATGTTTCAAGAATTTAGTGTAACATATAACAACAATAAATCAAAACTCCCACTTATAAGTAGGGTATAAAAATGCTTAAAGAAATAAATATAACATAAAAAATAAATAATGATTAAATAATATAAAACATAGATTCTTACCTTTTAATAACCTTATTATCATGCCAAGAGTTTCACCTTTTCATCTCAACTTTAAGAAGTTAGCTATTCATTATTCAAAGTGTAAAACTTTGAATATGAAATTAACATGCTAATTATATTTAAATCAAGAAATAAAAAAAAATATAGAGAGAAATATTATAAACTCAAAGGTTTGTTCATAGAATGAGGGATATCTCAATTCATTACAATGCACCCCTATTTATAGCCAAATTTGGGGAGACAACCACAAATAAAATATTATATTTTTACACATAAGTCTTCATTGGTGTTCCAAGAAATTATATTTTAATACACATCACTTTTGAAAATCTTCTCATCCGAATTTTCTTTTCCACATAAAATAAAACATGTAGATAATTGAGTTGTTTGAATTGTGGTATTTTTTTAACCATTTGACTAAGTAATTTGACAGATATGGTCAAAATGCTAGAGCATGGTAAAACTACCACTCCTTCGATAACTTTATTTGTTGCTTAATTTGATCCCAATTGTGAGAAGATTTTTATCTCATGCTTGTCACCAAGAATCATCTTGATCCCATTTGCAACGCCAATGTTATTCTTGTTTTATCGAACCTGTAAAAATAGTAAAAACTTATAATTACGCAACAACTTATATTTTATACAATTTATTATAAAAACATATAATATTTAAACATTTAATAAAACAAAAACTATAAATTTATATTATAAAACATTTAATTAATATACAATTTTTTATCTTTATCATACTCTCCAACCAACTTTATTAACTGATTTTATCACAATGGTTAATCACTCAAAAAAATTTCATTAATCATATTTTTATAGTGATCGAAATATTAAAATTGACATTTTTTCAAATAAAAATTTAAACATCCTTAGATAGATTAATACATTTTATAATTTAAACCTTTCAAACATGTAATGTATGATATTTTTGCAAAAATTACTAAGATACAAACAATAAACATGGTTTTATTTTAAAATAATATATATATATATATATTAATTTTATTTTATTTTATTTTTTTAAAAGTTTTTTTTCCCTAATCATAATATGATATTGTCCCTAATGTAAAAATAACTATTAATAAAGAGTACATAATAAAAGAGATATCACATGAAATTTTATTCATTAAGATAAAAAACTGAAACAAACGCAAACCAATCCACGACGTTTGAATCATTGATCCAACTTTCTTTTCTTACTGCTTGATTGCGACCAATTGATCTTTGCTATCATCGGATAAGGTTTATGAACAAAAGCTTCCAAATCATCAATTAATTGTTCAACAGTTGAAGCAGAAATGAGCATCCGTCGTGAATTTTTTGATATGAAATTCTGTTCTATAGCTTTATCAAGAAATGTCAACAGACTGTCATAATAATAATTGATATTCAACAAGCCCACATGTTTATTATGAATATTAAGTTGTGTCCAAGAAACAGTGTGAAAATTTTCTTCTAATGTACCAAAACCACCTGGTAATGCGATAAAAGCATCGGAATTTTCAATCATTTTTGTGATTCTTTCATACATAGAAGAAATTTTTAATTCCTCCCCAATCGTAACACCTGTAATATTTCCTTCAGCTAAGCTGTAGGAATAATACCCAAAACCTGACTGCCTCCAAGATGTGCAAATGTTGAAACAAATCACGTTAACCCAATATTACCTCCCCCATATACCAAGTTAATTTTTCTCTCAACCAATATCTTTCCAAGATTATTCGCTGCTTCTACAAACACTTCATTTTTTCCAGTACTCGACCCACAAAATACACAAATATTTTTCAATGTTTGTGCAGAGGATCCAGCCATGTTTTTACTTTCTCTTTTTTTTTCCTTCGAAAATAGAGAGAGATGAGAGATTTTATAGGGGTAATATGTTATCAGGACAAAACTATGGGTCACAGTCGTAAACAGAATAAACAGTAAAAACAATAATGATACACATGCATATAAACAGTAGTGTGATTGTGGCTCACAATTTTTCTATGGTTTTACGTCCAGAAACGGCTTCAACGCCTTCTATGAGTCGAGGATATGCTTCTCGTCTCATTTTCTTAAAAATTGGCAAACAGAGTCTTTTATAGTGGGATTCCCAAGACTATTACGATGACGCTTATCTTGGATGTTTCCATAAACGGAGAAGTTCAATATGCACATGTCCAGTAGAATGCGTATCAAGAGTCAATAAGATGTTATCTAAAGACTCCTTACTCAGCCCATTCTTAATGAAACCAATTTTATCTTCTCTGTTATTGGAAAAATATCTCAAAGATCTGCATCGTTTGTCACAAGTCCATCTTGTACACTTATGACAAACCCCTAAACTTTTGGCCCTTCGTTTTTTTGCATAAGTACTTTTTCCTAATATAGGCATATACCGAGTGAGTAATGACTGTGGAACTTCTCCTCCTAATCGGACCTTAGCTTCTATTACAAGACGAATATCTTCTGTAATACCTTTTCGCATTAGCAATCTCAATATTTCACACCTACCTGCATAAATTTTTCTTAGAACATTTTCAGAAACAGAGGGAAAATATTTACAAATTTTTGAGAGAATTTCATCCATTTTGAAAAAAAAAAGAAATAATTTTTTTTATTTTTTGTATTAGCAATTGTGGGAAACTGATTAAACCGAATATGAGAGCCACAGAGTACCGTTATCAACCATTTAACCGGGAAAATAAAAAGATTAAGGAAACCTGAAATAAAAACAAACAAAATTAAATGCAACACAAAAAAATCAAGGATCGGAAAGGGAGATAAACTTTTCTTGAAAGATTTCATTTTCCAAAAATGGTTTAAGCCTTTGTCCATTCACTTTAAAAACATCACCGTTTTTAGGATTTTCAATATCCACAGCTCCATAAGTCATGCTTTACAACATATGGGCATGTCCATCTTGATCGTAATTTTCCTGGGAATATGTGAAGTCGAGAATTATAAAGCAAAACTTTTTTACTAATCTCAAAAGATTTTCTAACAATTGTTTTATCATGAAATGATTTGATTTTTGCTTTATAAATCCTTGAATTCTCATACGCGTCATTTCTGAGTTCATCAAGTTCATTAAGTTGCAATTTACGCAATTTGTTGGCATTATCCATGCTTGAAATTTAAAGTTTTGATCGCCCAATAAGCTTTATGTTCCAATTCCACAGGCAAATGACAATGTTTTCCGTAAACCAACCTATAGAGAGACATATTCAATGATGTTTTAAAAGCTGTTCGATATGCCCAAAGTGCATCATTAAGTCGCAGAGACCAATCTTTTCTATTTGAGTTAACAGTTTTTTCCAAAATTTGCTTTATCTCCCTATTAGCTAATTCAACTTGTCCATTTGTTTGAGGATGATAAGGAGTAGTTACTTTGTGAGTAATACCATATTTTTTCATTAATGAAGCAAATGGTTTATTAACAAAGTGAGTTCCCCCATCATTTATCATGGCTCGAGGAATTCCAAATTTACTAAAAATATTTTCTTTCAAAAATTTGATGACGATTTTATGATCATTTGTTCGACATGGAATGGCCTCTATCCATTTGGAAACATAATCAAATGCAAATAAAATATACAAGTATCCAAACAACGGTGGAAAAGGTCCCATAAAATCAATTCCCCAACAATCAAAAATTTCAATTTCAATGATAGGATTCAAAGGCATCATTTTTATTTTTGAAATCGCACCCAATTTTTGACAATTTTCACAGATCTTGCAGATTTCGTGGGTGTCTTTATATAAAGTGGGCCAATAAATTCCACACTGCAAGATTTTTGCAGCCGTTATCTTGGAAGAAAAATGTCCTCCGCATGCTTCTGAATGACAAAATTTGATGACACTACTTACCTCATTGTCGGGTATGCAACGTCGAAAAATTTGATCTGGACAATACTTGAACAGATACGGATCATCCCAATAAAAGTTTTTTACCTCATCCAAAAATTTTCTTTTATCTTGGTAACTCCATTGCGGTGGCATTTTTTCTGTCACAAGAAAATTTACTATGTTAGCAAACCAAGGTATAGTAGTAACTGAAAATAGATGTTCATCAAGAAAATTATCATCAATTGGTGCCATTTCACAAGATGATCCTGTTGCTAGTCTTGATAAATGATCAGCTACGACATTCTCGGTTCTTTTTTATCTTTGATTACAATGTCAAATTCTTGGAGCAACAAAATCCATCGTATCAGTCGTGGCTTTGCATCCTGTTTGGTCAACAAATATCTAATAGTAGAATGATCAGTAAACACAATAGTCGTTGATCCAATCAAATAAGAACGAAATTTATCTAATGCAAATATTACAACAAGTAGTTCTTTTTCAGTTGTGGAGTAATTCATTTGAGCATTGTTGAAAGTTCTGCTTGCATAATATATCACATAAGGCTTACCGTTTTTTCTTTGACCCAATACTGCACCGACGGCATAATCCCTCGCGTCGCACATGATTTCAAATAGTAAAGACCAATCAGGAGGTTGCATGATAGGAGCTGATGTTATGATTTTATCAAAAGCATTTTGACATTCTTGAGTCCACTCAAATGCAGTGTCTTTTGTTAAGAGGTTACAAATGGGTTTAGAGATTAAACTAAAGTCTTTTATAAACCTCTTATAAAATCCAGCATGTCCCAAAAATGAGTGAATTTCTTTAATGGCTTTTGGAGGGGGTAAATTGGCAATGACATGAACTTTTGCTTTATCAACTTCAATTCCATGAGTTGACACGACATGTCCCAAAATAATTCCAGAAGTAATCATGTAATGACATTTTTCCCAATTTAAAATAAGACCTTTTTCCTCGCATCTTTTTAAAATTTTTTCCAAATTTTCAAGACAATTATCAAATGTATTCCCAAAAACAGTTAAATCATCCATGAAAATTTCCAAACAATTTTCAACCATGTTGCAAAAAATGCTTAGCATACATCTTTGAAATGTTGCTGGGGCATTGCATAAACCAAATGACATCCTTCTAAATGCAAATGTTCCAAAAGGACATGTGAATATAGTTTTTCTTGATCTTCGAGTGCAATGAGAATTTGATAATAGCCTGAATATCCATCAAGAAAACAGTAGTAGGGATGACCTGCTACTCTTTATAAAATTTGATCAAAAAATGGTAATGGAAAATGATCTTTTCCAGTGGCGTCATTTAATTTTCTACAATCAATACACATCCGCCAACTAGATGGGACTCGACTTGTTAACAATTCACCTTTTTCATTTTTTATCACTGTGATGCCAGATTTTTTTGGAACTACTTGCGTTGGACTTACCCACTTACTATCAGAAATAGGATAGATAATTCCAACATCAAGTAGTTTGAGAACTTCAATTTTCACAACATCTTTCATGTGTGGATTTAATCTCCTTTGTGGTTGTTGAGATGTTTTAGCATTTTCTTTTAAATGAATTTTGTGTGTGCAAATTAGTGGATTAATGCCCTTGAGATCTTTTAGTGTCCAACCAATTGCATTTTTATGTCTTTTAAGCATATCAACTAATTTACCTTCTTGATCACTTGCTAGTTTGGAAGAAATTACCACCGGATATGTTTCATCTTCTCCAAGAAATGCATATTTTAATTCTTCTGGAAAGGGTTTTAACTCCAATATGGGTGGTTCATCTTTGTTTTCATATTTTGCCTCAAATTCTTTCTCTGATCCTGATAACGAGTGATACCTAATAAAATCATCAAGATCAATTTCAATATTTTCTTTAACAGTATCAATTGAAGAAATATCTAATTAGTTACGAGTACTCCCTTCTTGAATGTTTTCTTCCACAAGAGTTTCAATAAGATTTTCATCTTCACTTTCATCTCCTTTATCATGTGGTTGCTTACAAAGATTAAAAACATTAAACTCCAAGGTCACGTTACCAAATGACAACTTCATTATTCCATTCCTGCAATTTATAAGAGCATTAAATGTTGCTAAAAATGGACGACCCAAAATTACAGGAATTGCATTACAAGCTTCGATAGGTTGTGTATCTAAAACTATGAAATTGACAGGATATACAAAGTTATCAACTTGGACCAACACGTCTTCTACCATACCTCTTGGCTCTTTAACATATCTATCGGCAAGTAAAAGTGTTACCGAAGTAGGTTTTAACTCGCCTAGATTGAGTTCTTGATAAACTGAATATGGAAGTAAATTCACACTAGCTCCAGGATCCAGCAAGGCTTTTTTAATCTTTCATTCTCCAATAATACATGAAATAGTAGGACAATCAGGGTATTTGTATTTCAAAGTATTATTATTTTGAATGATTGCACTTACTTGTTCGGCCAAAAATGCTTTCTTTTCCACATTCAATTTTATTTTCACAGTGCACAAGTCTTTCAAAAATTTGGCATATGATGGTACATACTTTATTTCATCTAATAAAGGAATATTAACTTTTACTTGTTTAAAAATATCATATATATATCAGAATTCAAATTTGATTTTTTTTATTTTTCAATGCATGAGGGAATGGTGGTGACACTGTCTGTTGATCCTCCTCTTTGCAAGTTATGGGTTCCACTTCCTTACCCTTTGGGGTTAATTGATCATCTTCTTCACAAGGTTCAAGAATGGATTTTTCCACAACCTTACCACTGCGAAGGTAATAACAGATTTTACCTGATCCATCGGTTGAGTTCCAGAAGTTCCAGTTTGTGTATGATGATCCTTGGGATTAGGCTGTGGTTGTGAACGAAATTTACCTTTTTCATGAACATTAAGTGCAGCTGCAAATTTAGCAAGAGTATCTTTCAAATCTATCATGGTTTGAGCAGCTTGAGTATTGATAGACTTTTGCTTTGCAATGAAAGAATTCAATGTATCTTCCAAGTTTCTTTTAGGTGGAGGAACATAAGGTTCATAATTTTGAAAATTTTGTTGATTTTGGAAATGTGGTTGTGAAAATTGTGCAGCATTATCATTCCTCCAACTAAAATTTGGATGATTTCGCTAACATGGATTGTAACTTTGATAAAATGGTTCAAAATTTGGCCTTTTAAAATTGTTTAAAACATTGGCTTGTTCATGGAGACATTCTTTAAAATAGGGCAAAGTGGGACAATCTTTTGTAGAATGATCACTTGTATCACAGATGTGACACACAATTTCTTGAACAAATTTTAATTGACCATTCTTTCTCAATTCAAGTGCTTCAATTTTTCTTGCCAAAGAGGTAAATCTAGCTTAGAGATCATGTTCATCCTTGAGATTGTACATACCTCCACCAGATGTGGGATATTGAATCTTTTTTGATGGTTCGATTGTACCTATAGTGTCCCAATTTTGAGGATTTTCAGCTAATGAATCGAGATACTCAATTGCCTCGTTTGGATCTTTATCTTCAAATGTTCCATTACACATAAATTCAACCATTTGCCTATCTTTAGGTGTTAAGCCTTCATAAAATTGAGAAACGACTCTCCAAATTTCAAAACCATGATGTGGACAAAGATAAAGCAATTCTTTATATCTATCCCAACACTGATAAAAAGTTTCTCCTTGTTTTTGAGTGAAAGCGATGATTTGTCATTTGAAAAAATTTGTTTTATGAGATGGAAAATTTTTTTTCAAAAATTGTTGTTGCAATTCATCCCAAGTTCGAATGGATCCCAATGTAAAAATTTGTAGCCAAATTTTAGCTTTATCTTTTAAAGAAAAGGAAAAAGCTTAAGTCGAATGGTGTTCATGCTACAATTTAGATAATTATATGTGTTGCACACTTCTTCAAATTCTCGTAAATGCATGTATGTATTTTCTGAATCTAAGCCATGAAAGTTGAGTAAAAGTTGGATAATACCAGGCTTAAAATTGAAATGAGATGCATCAGGGGGAAAAACTAGAAATGAAGGTGCACTAGTACGTATAGGATTCATGTGATCTCTAAGTGTTCTTCGCCTATCATGATCTTGTTGGGATTGAATTCCATCTTCATTTTCCTGGATAGGTTCTTCCGCCATGTTTTGTGAAAATAAAGGGTTATTTCGAATGATTCAACCACTAAGTGTAAGCGACCGAATAATGCTCATGCAAATGCAAAAGAAAAAGAATAAAAACACACAAAAACAATAAAAATTCAAAGAAATAAAAGTAAAATATAAATAAAATTAAATAGACTTGACATTAAATTATACTTCTCCGACAACGGCGCCAAAAAGTTGTTGCGACTTTGATTGTTGCACTCCCAAGAGCAGGTTGTCCACAAGTAGTATAATTCGCTGAGTCCAAATATCGTATCCACAGGGAAGCTAATAAGTCCACTACAATGTCCATTTGTTTTGTTTTGTTCTTCTTTTAATTGTTTTAATCTTTAATTGATAATTTTAATTGTTCAAATTTTAATTTAAGTATTTGAGATTAGAGGATCTACTCTTGGTATTTTAATAAAGTTAACATTAATGAACATTATTGAAAACCACTTATTAATATGGTTCCAATATATTAAATAATCATATTTATATTATGTTATATATTATTATCTTATAAGTATATAATATATATCAAAACCTATAAATGTTGTCAAGTATTTATTGTGCTATATATATTTGTAAACACTAAACCAAGGTTCCCACTTTAAATGGTTGGTAAAACCAAACAAACATTTAAATGGTACCAAGAAATTAATATAATGATATATTTATATATAATAAATCAAGGCATTCACTTTAAATGGTTGGCAATACAAAACTAACATTTAAATGGTTCCAAAAATTTAATATTATAATATATTCATATATAATAAATCAAGGCATCCACTTTAAATGGTTGGTAATACCAAACTAATATTTAAATGGTTCTAAAAATTTAGTGTAACATATAGCAACAATAAATCAAAACTCCCACTTATAAGTAGGGTATGAAAATGCTTAAAGAAATAAATATAACATAAACAATAAATAATGATTAAATAATATAAAACATAGATTCTTACCTTTTAATAACCTTATTATCATGCCAAGAGTTTCACCTTTTCATCTCAACTTTAGAAAGTTAGCTATTCATTATTCAAAGTGTAAAACTTTGAATATGAAATTAACATGCTACTTATATTTAAATGAAGAAATAAAGAAAAAATATAGAGAGAAATATTGTCAACTCAAAGGTTTGTTCATAAAATGAGAGATATCTCAATTCATTACAATGCACCACAATTTATAGCAAAATTTGGGGATATAACCACAAATAAAATATTAGTTTTTTACACATAAGTCTTCATTGGTGTTCCAAGAAATTATATTTTAATACACATCACTTTTGAAAATCTTTGCATCCGAATTTTCTTGTCCACATAAAATAAAACATGTAGATAATTGAGTTGTTTGAATTGTGGTATTTTTTTTTAACCATTTGACCAAGTAATTTGAGAGATATGGTCAAAATGCTAGAGCATGGTAAAACTATCACTCCTTCGGTAACTTTATTTGTTGCTTAATTTGATCCCAATTGTGAGAAGATTTTTATCTCATACTTGTCACCAATATTGCAGATATTATCATCAACTTTCTACAGGTCTAAGAATCATCTTAATCCCATTTGCAACGCCAAGATTATTCTTGTTTTATGGAACATGTAAAAATAGTAAAAACTTATAATTACGCAACAACTTATATTTTATACAATTTATTATAAAACATATAATATTTAAACATTTTATAAAACAAAAACTATAAATTTATATTATAAAACATTTAATTAGTATACAATTTTTTATCTTTATCAATTCACATTTTCATCACTTTATAAAAATCATGCATTTAATATCATTTTCTTTTAAAACAAGCATGTAATATTTCTTTTAACTTTATCGTTTCATCATAAATTTCATAAATAATTATAAAATTTCATAAACATTTAAAATAAACATTTTAGCATATAACACATCATTCAGAACACTGCCATGACGTTTACTAATTTCTGGGTGTAAAATTATCGTTTTACCCCTAGAAGTAAAATTCTTCGAATTTGAATTTTTCTTAATTTCATTGACTTTAACATGTCCCAAATAATTATTTAAGCTTAAATTAAACTTTACATATTTTTATTTAGCATAAATCTAAACTTTTAAATTAATCTTTAATTATTCGTTTTTCATGCGTTTTAATCCCGAATAATTTCAAACTTCAATATAAAATTTCTAAATTTAAAACTTAGACTTTTTATAGTATTTTAGTCCCCGTGAACCACGAGTCGACCCACGTGAGCGATGTTTCGATTTTTTTTCTAAAACAAAAACCCTAACTACTCGACCCAAGCCAAACCCAAGCCATCCACACGTTTTCACCGAGCCAAGCTCGAGCCGTCCCAAGCCAACTTCGAATCATACCTCCCTGTACCCTCATGACCCCTCTGGACCACTAGGACCCCTAGGACTCGAACCATAACTCGAAACCGAAGCACCTCACTCGATACATGCTTGGCCGAGAACACCTAGTAGCCTTAGGACTCTAGTTTCTTGCTTAGCCACTTGCCCAACGAGCCAACCCTTGAACCTGCCCCTCATGCACCCTCCTAGGACCCTAAGGACCGAACCTAGCCCAGCCCAACCCCCTGGACGAGCCCCTTAAACATGCGCGCCGCTGCAACCATCTGCGCGTATTCCATGGGCTCACGGGTTGGCTAAGACTCCTTCCCAGCCCTGGTGTTCGAGTCCTAGCATGGATAGGACTCTTCCCTTGACTCATACATGACTCTTGCTAGCCCTGGTCTAGCCTAGTCAAGCCACACCCCAAGTTTCCTCCTCAACCGAGCCCTATGATCATCAGTGCATGATTTCGGTTTCCAGCTTTTGTGTTCGTGTTTGCAGCTTGTGTGTGTATTCTTAGGACCCTTTAAATCGTGTAAAAACAACCCTGGATCCTCCCAAAATCATGGCAGCGCCTTTACGCATGAAAACAACAAAAGTTGGGATCAAAATCATGCTTTGAATTTCATGTTGTGCACGAAAACAAAAATAAACAAAGGTGTCACTTTTTTTTACACAAATCATACATAAACACATATTATGGTGTGATGATGAGTGAAGAAAAGGAATATGCATGCCTTTGCGTATTTTACGCACGAAATCAAAGCGACAATGCGAAGAACAGTGATGTAGACTCCTAGGCTGAATTTTTCTTCAAAAACCCAACCTTTTCCTCTCTTATTATGATGTGTGTGCCGTGTTGTTGGTGGGGGAAGAGTGTTTGATGTGAATTCTGAAAGTGTGCGTGAGTTATGAGTGCAAGGGGTAGGGTTTTTGCATAATATATAGTTAATTACACATTAACCAATCTTAGGCCCATTAGTGTTTAAATAAAATATTTAAAATAATTTTGTTTAAATAAGTTTGTGAATTTATTAGCCGGATTGCCAAAACGTTCGTATTTTTGTTGAAAAACCAACACCGATAAAATTTACGTCACGACATATAAAATCACCTCAAAACTCATTATTTTCAAAAATAAGAAAAAACATCACTCAAATTTCATATAATTAAAAACAATTATTTAATAAAATTATTTTTCATTTTTCAGTCTTCGGTCTCCGTTCCTCGATCGTAACTCGAATAACCCTTAAAATTATATTTTAATGTATGTAAGTAGAAAATATACTAAAACATTGTATAAACATGTCACATAATCAATTAAGGAATTAAACTCATTTAATTTAACCAATATTTTTTTTCATATTTCCTAGATTTGAATGCAGTTTAATTACGTCGTCTTAATTTGGACCTTACAATTCCTCCCCCCCTTAAATAAAATTTCGTCCTCGAAATTAGAACTTACCGAATAGCTTTGTATAGCGACTCCTCATGTCCTTCTTGGTTTCCCAAGTAGCTTCCTCTTTCGAGTGATTCAGCCACTTGACCTTGACCATTGGAATGACTTTGTTTCGGAGTCTTCTTTCCTGCCTTGCTAAGATTTGGACAGGTCTTTCTTCATATGTCATATTTGGAGTCAATGGCAGAGGTTCATAATTCAGCACATGTGATAGATTCGACATGTACTTTTGCAGCATCGAAATATGGAACACATTGTGAACTCCAGAAAGCATCGGTGGCAATGCCACTCTATAAGCTAGTTTCCCAATCCTCTCCAAAATCACAAACGGACCTATAAACCTTGGACTAAGCTTGCTTTTCTTACCAAAATGAATAACACCCTTCATAGGTGCTATTTTCACAAATACATGGTCTCCCACTGCAAACTCTAAGTCTCTTCTTCTCTCATCAGCATAACTCTTTTGTTGGCTTTGTGCAGTCTTCATTCTCTCACGAATTTTGACTACAAGCTCGCCAGTCTCTTCAATCCCATTCGGACCAATCTCTCTTCTTTCGCAAACATCGTCCCAATGAACAGGAGATCTACATTTTCTTCCATAGAGTGCCTCAAAAGGAGCCATCCCGACTGATGATTGATAGCTATTATTGTAGGTGAACTCTACTAGAGGTAACTTTGGTTTCCAACTGCCTTGAAAATCAATAATACAAGCTCGTAGTAGATCTTCTAGAATTTTTAAAACTCTTTCGGACTGACCATCGGTTTGAAGATGGAATGTTGTACTGAATAATAACTTGGTCCCCATCGTTGCACGAAGACTCTTCCAAAAAGATGACGTAAATCTCTGATCTCTGTCAGAAACAATGGATACAGGAATCCCATGCAGACGAACTATCTCTCGAATATATAACTCTGCATACTGAATCATGGTGAATGTCGTCTTGATAGTAGAAAATGAGCTGATTTCGTAAGACGATCCACTATCACCCATATAGCATTGAATCCCTTAATAGTCTTCTGCAATCCTACAAAAAAGTCCATCGTAATGTTTTCCCATTTCCACTCAGCAATAGGAAGTGGCTTAAGTTTCCCCGCTGGTCTTTGATGCTCTGTTTTGACTTGTTGACATGTCAAACATTCGGTCACAAAACGCAGAATGTCCCTCTTCATACCCGGCCACCATTATAATAACTGCAAATCTTTATACATTTTCGTGCTCCCCGGATGAATTGAATAAGGTGTGTCATGAGCTTCTTTCATAATGAGATCTCTCAAAGAATCATCACTAGGAACCCATAAACGATCTCGATAACGAACTATACCATCCACATTAGAATATAACTTTTGGCCCTTGGCTTCATCTCTTGCTCTCCACTTTTGCAACTATTCATCCGTAGACTTCCCATCACGAATTCTATCCCTCAAAGTCGACTGTACAGATAATGTGGAAAGATTAGGGACCTCGCCCCTAGTATAAACTGTAAGCTCAAACCGCTGTATCTCGGACTTCAACGGTCTTTGGAGTGATAGATGAGTGATAACTGCTGCTTTTTTACTCAATGCATCTGCCACAACATTATCTTTCCCCGGATTATAGCTAGTCTCACAGTCGTAGTGCTTCACTAATTCGAGCCATCTTCGCTGTCTCGTATTCAACTCTTTTTGGGTGAAGAAGTATTTCAAACTTTTATGATTGGTGAAAATCTTGCACTTCTCCCCATATAAGTAATGTCTCCAAATCTTCAATGCAAAAACTACCGCTGCAAGCTCAAGATCATGAGTATGATAGTTTTTCTCGTGAATCTTCAAATGTCTCGACGCATAGGCTATAACTCGGTCATTTTGCATCAGAACTGTGCCCAAACTAAGTTTAGAAGCGTCGGTATATAGAACGTACTCTTCTTGCCCCGATGGCATAGATAACACTGGCGCTGATATCAAGGCTTGCTTCAACCTATCAAAACTGTCTTGACACTTTGATCCCCATACAAAATTTGCATTCTTCTTTGTCAAGGCGGTCATGGGTACTGCTATAGATGAGAATCCCTGAATAAACTTGCGATAATAGCCAGCTAGTCCCAAGAAACTGCGAATCATGGTAACACTCTTGGGTACTGGCTACTCTCTCACTGCCTCAACTTTGATCGGATCAACTTCAACGCCATCACTAGAAATGATGTGGTCTAAGAACGCCACTCTATCAAGCCAAAATTCACACTTGCTGAATTTTACATAATGCTTCCTATCTTGCAGTACTTGCAGTGCTATCGTCAAATGACGATTATGCTCCTCTCTGCTCTTCGAATAGATCAACATATCATCAATGAAGACTATAACAAACTGATCCAGATACAGCTGAAATACGCAATGAATGAGATCCATGAAGATCGCTGGCGCATTGGTCAAACCAAATGGCATGACCATAAACTCATAGTGCCCATATCTAGTCCGGAACGCTATTTTGTGAACATCCGACTCTTTTACTTTCAGTTGATGGTATCCAGAACGAAGATCAATCTTAGAAAATATTGATGCTCCTTGCAACTGATTAAAAAAATCTTCAATTCTTGGTAGAGGATATTATTCTTGATAGTGACCCTATTAAGCTCTCGATAATCAATGCAGAGATGCATACTACCATCTTTCTTCTTTACAAATAATACCGGTGCGTCCCATGGAGAACAACTAGTGCGAATAAAACCCTTGTCTGGCAATTCTTGGATTTGATCTTTTAATTCTTTCATTTCAGCTGGTGCTAGACGATAAGGTGCTTTAGATATAGGACCAGTGCCCGACATTAACTCAATAGAAAATTCCACCTCACGATCGGGTGGAATGCTAGAAACTTCTTCGGGAAAGACACTAGGAAAGTCTCTGACAATATCAACATCCTCCAACTTCTGACCGATAGGAGCATGTGCAGTAGTGACACATGCTAGAAAAGCTTGGCATCCACGTCTAATAAGCTTCCTCGCACACAAACAAGAGATAATGTATGGCATTTGCTTGTTTCTCGTCGCCTCAAAGACAAAAAGATTTACCACTAAGCGGTCGAATAGACACTGATCTCGGACAAAAATCAATCGAAGCTCCATTCACTGATAACCAATCCATACCGAGTATGATATCAAATTCAGGCATAGGAAACACAATAAGATCTGCCCGAACCACATCTTTGAATAAACGAAGCTCCAGATTCTTGACAATTATAGACGTGAGCATTTGATCACCGGAAGGGATAGAAACTTTGAAACCCAAATCCATATCTTCAGGAATACTATTCAGTCGCTTGATGAAGGTTCCAGATATGAAGGAATGTGTAGCTCCCGAATCTAGCAGTGCATAGGTTGCTACACCTTGAATGATAATCCTCCCCATGATAAGAGTAGTGTCTGGCTCCTCCTCTGCTTTTTTTGCATGCATAACAAAGCTCTTCCCATAGTAGGTGGTTTTCTCTTCGGGCAATCAGAAGCTTTGTGCCCTTCCTCCTTGCAAAAGAAACATTTGAATGTCCCCCATTCACATTTTCCAAGATGTGGGCGATCGCACTCCTTGCATAGGGGCCTTTCAGCAGGTTTTGGTGCTCCAGGATGTTGTGACTTTTGTTGTCCTTGCTTTTTGACTTGATCTTGGGGCTTTTGCGGCCCTTGAGGTCTAGGAGGACCTATATATGGCTTCTTGTTTTGCTGATTATTACTTTGGTGTAGCTGCCTCTTGCTGTCACGCCCCGAGTCCGAAGCATTGGTGACATCCGGCATTGTTTAACAATTACATTGAAAACAACAAAGCCTCGTATCAAATCAAACCAGTCTTTTTCATAAATAGAATATTGCCTTACAATGACAAAAGAATAAACTTTTACACCAGAGTTTGCAGAAACTAGAAAAAAGTACAATTTCTTTATTTCTCGGATTCTGATCACCATCCCCAAAACGCTTCTTGCTCCTCCTCGTTCACTTGTTCTTCATTTTTATCTGAAATTTGTAAGGGGTGAGTGTTTTGGGAAAACACTCAGCAAGTGGGGGGTCGATCGATTCCAAATATACATATAGAACTTAATTCTTTAAAATTTTTCTTTAACATACTTTCATAACTTAATATTCTTAATTTGACAAGACGGAAACAAATCGAATGAAAGACCGAACTTATCAAACAAAACAGAAAAAATTCAGATCATTTCGGAACAGACAAAACACTGTTACTCATCTCATTTTCATGGTCAAATTGTCCCCAATATGTTAGTCCTCTAAGGGGTGATGCCAGAACTCGATTTTATACCCACCGGTGGTGGCCAGACAGAAATGGTTTTCTACCCACCATTGGGGGCCAGACAGAATCACAATTCTCGTCCCATTTCAAATTCGAATTGTAACAGCGTACACAGAATTCGGAAACAACAGACAGACTTATTAGAATTCTCAGAGTTCAAAATTTCAGATTTTTAGACAGACACAGCGGAATCAAAGGGATTCGAAACATAGAAGAAGCACATAATCGATCGTAATTTTAAACAAAATAGATAGCCATTTTTTAAAATAAGGACACACATATATGCAAGTCACATTATTTATATCAAAGTTTAAAAATACAACAAAATATGTAACAAAAGCCCACTTACAGATTTTTGTAGGAAGTTTCTTGTCGAAAATCGGGCAGCACTTCGACGTTACTTTGGCAAATGTTGTCTTCGATTGAGCAGCACTTCGACGTTACTTTGGCAAATGCTGTCTTGGATCGAGCAGCACTTTGACGTAGGATTTCTGTACTGGACTACACGAAAAAAATCTTCCTTCTCCTTGCTTGAGTTCGGCCGAGACTAGTGAAGGGTGAGGGGAAGAAGAGCCGAATTTTTCTAGGCTTTTTGGAATGCATTTCTTTCCAACCTTGATGTCTTATTTATAGGTGCATGTGTGACCTTTCTCCTACCCCAAGGGACGCCACCTTGCTCCCCAAGACAAGCCATGAATGTGGTCAAAGGCATGCCAAGCATCAAGGGTCATTCTTTGCATAATAAAGATGTCCTAGCCCTTAGCTCATCCCGTAGCTCCTTCATGGGTTAACGCAAAGGTTATTTCCTGCACATTTAATTTGTCCAAACTCTTGGCTCAACTTATAGCTCCCTTTTTGGTCTTGTTAGGACAAGCTTGGTTGAGCTGCTTTGAGCTGTCAGATCGAGTCCTTGAGCTGGGGTTTTACTCCTCGCGGGACGATACTTTCATGGATGCGATTACTTGTAGCTTGGCCTCCCGTTGAGTTAATCTCCGAGCTTTGAAGCTATTTCTTCGCGTTAAGTTAGCTGAAATCTAAGTTAATATTCAAGTTATCTAGTTGGAATGAAAATTTTAGAGCTTAGTTTGAGTTAAACTTCAAGTTCGTATTACTTACTTGATTCGCATTGGATCGTAAAATCTTGGGTTCTCACATCCCTCCCTCCTTATTGAAAGTTTTATCCCCGAAACTTGTATTAGTTTGATCTTTCGAATAGATGATGGTATTGTGATCGCATTTTATCCTCGAGTTCCCAAGTTGCCTCCCTTTCAGTGTGATTTGACCACTGTACCTTGACATAAGGTATTGTCCGGTTTCTTCGTTGAGTTTTCCTTCAATCATCAGTGGTGTAACCTTGAGTACATGATTCGGATCTGGAACATATTTCCTCAGCTGTGAGATGTGGAAAACATTGTGAATCCTTGACATATCAGGCGGCAAAGCAAGACGGTAGGCTAAGGTTCCCACCATTTCCAATATTTCAAACGGTCCCACATATCTCGGGTTTAACTTTCAGGATTTACTGAACCGAACTACTCCTTTCATGGGAGAGACCTTGACATAAGCCTTTTCACCGATCTCCAATTCCAACGGTCTTCTATTCAAATCTGCCAAGCTCTTTTGTCTATCTTGGGCTGTCTTGAGTCTTTCCTTGATTATGGCTACTTTGTCAACGGTTATTTGAATGAGCTCTGGTCCAGTAACAGCTTTTTCTCTGACTTCATCCCAGTATAGAGGCGACCTACACTTTCGGCCATACAGAGCCTCATACGGAGCCATCTCAATGCTACTGTGGTAGCTGTTATTATAAGCAAACTCTATCAACGGTAACTGCTCACTCCAATTTCCATGAAAATCCAGAGCAAACGCTCTCAACATGTCCTCGAGGGTTTGAATTGTCCTCTCGGTTTGGCCATCAGTCTGAGGATGATAGGCTGTGCTGAGAGTGACTTTGGTTCCCATCGCCTTTTTAAAACTTTTCCAGAATCTTGATACAAATCTTGGATCTCTGTCAGATAGTATACTTGTCGGGACTCCATGTAGTCTCACTATATTGTCCATATACAAGGTAGCGAGTTTATCCAGGTTGTAAATCATCTGTACCGGTAAGAAATGTGCTGACTTCGTCAATCTGTCAACGATTACCCAGATTCCATCATGACCTTGTCTTGATTTTGGTAGTCGGACTATAAAGTCCATCGAGATGTTATCCCACTTCCATGTTGGTATTTCCAATGGCTGTAAAAGTCCTCCAGGCCTTTGATGTTCTGCCTTGACTTGTTGACAGGTTAGACATTTGGAAACAAAGACGGCTACGTCTTTCTTCATTCCATTCCACCAGTAGTTGTTCTTCAGGTCTCTGTACATTTTGGTGCTTCTTGGATGTACTGAAAATCTCGTATGTGCCTCGGTCATTACTTCTTCTCGAATTCCATCGACATCGGGCACATACAATCGTCCTTCCATCCAAAGGATACCATTCTCATCAATTTGAAATTCTGGAATTTTTCCTTCTTGGATCTGTTCCTTAATTTTAAAGATGGAGGTGTCTTGGCTCTGCTTCAATTTGATGGTTTCCCGGAATCCTGATTGTGCTGATAGTGAAGATAAGCTTACTTTTCCATAGTTTCTTCGGCTTAAAGCATCTGCCACCTTATTCGCCTTACCCGGATGATAATTAATTACCAAATCATAATCTTTTAGAAGTTTCATCCACCTTCTCTGCCTCATATTTAATTCTTTTTGGGTGAAAATGTATTTGAGGCTCTGGTGGTCAGTAAAAACTTCACATTTTACTCCATAAAAGTAGTGCCTCCAGATTTTAAGCGCAAATACCACTGCGGCTAACTCCAAGTCATGAGTGGGGTAATTCTGCTCATATGGTTTTAGTTGCCGTGAGGCATAAACAATTACCTGACCCTCTTGCATAAGTACACACCCTAATCCTCCTTTTGAAGCGTCACTTTATAATGTGAAGTCCTTGCCATCTTCAGGGATGATTAATACTGGTGTAGTTGCGAGTTTTGTTTTCAGGGTTTCAAAACTCTTCTCACATGCTTCATTCCAAATGAACTTTGAGTTCTTCTGAGTAAGTTTAGTAAGAGGAATGGCAATTGACGAAAATCCTTCCACGAACTTCCTATAATAACCAGCTAAACCAAGAAAACTCCTTACTTCAGTTACTGTCTTCGGTTGTGGCCAATCCTTGATTGCCTCTACTTTCTTTGGGTTTACTGACACCCAAAATTCAGAAATTATATGTCCTAGGAACGCCACACTTTTTAACCAAAATTCACACTTCTTGAATTTGACATATAGTTCCTTTTCTCTCAGTGTTTGCAACATGAGACGCAAATGTTCTCGGTGTTATTCCTCACTTGGTGAGTATACAAAGATATCATCTATAAAAACAACCACAAACCTGTCGAGGTACGGTTCGAACACTCGATTCATCAGGTCCATGAATGCTGCAGGAGCATTTGTTAAACCAAAAGGCATTACTGTAAATTCGTAATGTCCATATCTTGTCCTAAAAGCAGTTTTAGGGATATCCTCAGTTTTGACTTTCAGTTGATGATAACCAGATCTTAGATCGAGTTTTGAGAAAACTTTGGCTCCCTTTAGCTGATCAAAAAGATCGTCTATTCTCGGGAGTGGGTAATTATTATTTATGGTGATCTTGTTTAACTCCCGATAGTCAATACATAGCCTCATACTCCCGTCTTTCTTCTTGAAAAATAGTACTGGGGATCCCCACGGGGATGCACTGGGACGAATCTACTTCTTGTCCAGTAATTCCTGAAGTTGTTCCTTTAACTCTTTCAATTCGGCTGGAGCCATTCGGTATGGTGCCTTTGAGATAGGTGCAGCACCAGGGACCAAATTAATTTCGAATTCCACTTCCCTATCGGGTATCTCACCCGGTAATTCCTCGGGAAAAACATCTGGAAAATCCTGAACAATTGGAATATCTTCCTACTTTGGGACTTCTTTTCCCTTGATCTCAGTGATAATTGCTAGATAGATTTCTTCTCCTCCTTTTATGGCCTTCCACGCTTGTGAGGCGGATAACAGAGATTTTCTTTCCTTGGATTTTCCGTGTTATATGACTTCTTCTTTAGTCGAAGTCTGAAGCCTAATTTCTTTCTTTTGACAGTCACTTATAGCATGGTTTTTAGCTAACCAGTTCATTCCAAGAATGATGTCAAAATCAACCATATTGAGTTGAATCAATTCCACTTCGAAAGTTTGTTTACTAATACCAATTTTACAGTTTCGATACACTTTGTGTGTCTCAATTATTTTACTCGCCGGTGTTGCCACTCTTAATGGTTCACTAAGAGTATCATGTTCAAGTTTAAGCTTTTTAGCAAATCTTCTAGACACAAACGAGTGCGTAGCACCACAATCAAACAAGGTATATGCAGGCATTTCATTGAGTAAGATAGTACCTGCTACCACTTCATTGGTGTTATCAGCTTTCTCTTGGGTGATTGCATATACCCGTGCATTGGTTTTGTTTTCATTTTGCTTGATGGGCCCCATTCCTTTGTCCTTGTTGTCTGGATGATCTTTAATTCTATGACTCACCTTTCCGCATTTAAAACAAGCGCCTGTCTTCCGATAACATTCTCCAGCATGCTTCTGTCGACATGTATCGCACCACTTTCCTTCGGTGTTGCCAGTACTGTTAAAATTTCCTCTTGTAGGTCCGCTGGAATGATTTGGCTTCTTAAATTTGGGACCATTTTGGGTAGTTTGGTTGACTAACGGTCTTTTATTTCTGTTTTCATCTTCACGGTGCTTAATATCTGTTTCCGTGCTCATTGCCGCGCCCATCAAATAAGCAAAGTGGTTTGGTTTGAACAGTGCCAAAGCCGATTGAATCCGGCTGCTCAGTCTTTTCTTAAAACGATGCATCTTCAAGGTTTCATCAGACATAATTGTTGGGACGTAGGTTCCCAAGTCATTAAATTTTGAGGTATATTCCATTACTGTCATATCCGATGTTTGCCTGAAATTTTCAAACTCATTCAGCTTCTGCAGACGAAACTCGGCTGGGTAGTATTGTTTCAAAAATTCTCTTTTGAAAACCTGCCATGTGAATTCTTCCATTTCTGCTAGAGATGGTGACACAGTTTCCCACCATTTCCTAGCTCGGTCTTCCAAAAACGGTGTTACAACTTCCACTCTCTGTTCTTCAGGTATTTTGAGTAAATGCAGTTGTGTTTCGATATTCTTCAGCCAGTTGTGGCTGACTTCCGGGTCTGGGTTCCCATCGAAGGTTGGAACTCGATTTCTTCTCAGAGATTCATAATGGTATTTAATTCCATGAGGTTGTGGTGCTTGGGGTGGTTGGATCGCGTTAGCCAATGGGTTCACGAATCCTTGCAATGTCGCGGCTACGATAGTAGCTATCGCCATCATGTCTTCTTGACTGAGAGTCACTCTCGATGGTGGTGGTGGATTTTCATTTTGGTTGGCGCCACGAGGGTTACGGTTGTTTAGGGGTGGTCTGCTTGCCATTTCCTATAAACATATATTTTATTAATTTATTTTCCATAATGTAAAATTAAAATAATTTCATTAAATCTTGAAATTCATACTATGAAAAGTTTCAAAGCAATTGATTAATCAAATAATTCTGGACACAATCGATGCCTAATCTAGAGCTCTCTCTCTACTCGTCTATAACTTCACCATCTCCTACTGCCTCATTAATCTCCTCTTCTACAATAGGATTTTCTTCTTGGTTAGCTTCAAGTTCTTCCAAGAGTTCCTCCATATTGATCATGTTATTCTGTAGCTGATCAATATGATTTTGTAACTGTGTGTTGTGGCGGTCAAGGTTGTTTACTTGCTCCTGAAGCTCCTGTATTGTTGATTGGCTTACTTTCTCATCAATTTCTTGTTCTTCGATCCGTTTTTCAAGACGGCGTTGTGTTTTGAGAAGGCTATCATCCCGGATTTGGAGTGTAAGAATCCTATCCTGAGCTTTGTTTAACTCTTGCTTGGTGATCTCGTGTCGACGTCCCGACTACAGATGATAGTCAGCATAACGTCTAACGTCCTCGCGTAGTTTTTTTTCTTCCTCTCTGGCTTCACGAAGATCCTCCATCATGCATACGTTATTCCCATCCAGCTGATAGTTGTCTCTCTCAAGTTTTTCATTTTTTTCTTTCAGTGTTTTTAATTTCTGCCTCTTTTTCTTGAAGTTGTTTTTGGAGTTCATTTATAATGATTTTTAGATCCATTTTTGTTTTATCTATAAAGATAAAAACACAATTTTATTGATAGTATACTCATCCAATTTTTAAATATGCAATAAGATAATAGAAAGTTTCATTTAAAATAATTTGATACACATAATATTTTCTTAATCGCAATTTTATTACAATCCAGATACTTTTATTATAATCTATCATCTCTCCTCCGTCGCTGTTGCTGTCACTGTCGTTTACGGCCACCTCCATCGGTGCTTCTTCCTCTTCCTCCATGTTCTTTATTACCAGGTGCAAACAGTTGTTCTGATCTTGGAGTCTGTCCTTAGTGCCGTGGAGCTTTGAGATGTACCGCTCTTGCTTGGCGCTGAAATCTTTTAGACGCTGACTAGCCTGAGTAGCGCGCTCTCTCTCTGTCTCAACTCTTTCCAGCAGATCCTTGTTTAGTGAAGCTAAGAGCGCAATGTGAGCCGAATCAATCGGTATCTGTAGAAGTTGGCTCTCAGCCAGGTCCAAGTGATGAGTCAATCGCTGTACGTCAGTCTCTAGTATGTGCCTGATCTCACTAAGTTCCTGCTTTTCCAGTTTCTCCTTAGCCAGTTGCGCCTTCAAAGTTGCTATCTCCCTAGCTTGATTGTCGATGGTAATCTGACGCATACGAAGGGCAGCCTGTGCGCGCGTACGTGGAGCAGCCATTTCCTAGGATAAAGATTGAGGTAAAGCATCAGAATCGTATAAAGGATAGAAAGGCACAAATAATAGAAACAAAGTTGTCGTGGAAAATTTTTCGGTACTAAGGATTTGCGAAACGATTGAAGGGATAGATTTTTGAAGTGTTCGAAAATTAGGGAACAATTGGAAGTTGGACTCAGATTGAGATACACTAGGCTTTTGGCAAAGTTTGACTTTGTCAAATTTTGTCTGTCAAAATCCCAGCGGGATTATGAACCTAGCTCTGATACCACTTATATGTCACGCCCCGAGTCCGAAGCATCGGTGACAGCCGGCATTGTTTAACAATTACATTGAAAACAATAAAGCCAAGTATCAAATCAAACCAGTATTTTTCATAAATAGAATATTTTCTTACAATGACAAAAGAATAAACTTTTACACCAGAGTTTGCAGAAACTAGAAAAGAGTACCATTTCTTGATTTCTCGAATTCTGATCACCATCCCCAAAACGCTTCTTGCTCCTCATCATTCACTTGTTCTTCATTTTTATCTGGAATTTATAAGGGGTGAGTGTTTTGGGAAAACACTCAGCAAGTGGGGGGTCGATCGATTCCAAAGATACATATAGAACTTAATTCTTTAAAATATTTCTTTAACATACTTTCAAAACTTAATATTTTTAATTTGACAAGACGAAAATGAATCGAATGAAAGACAGAACTTATCAAACAAAAAAGAAACAATTCAGATCATTTCGGAACAGACAAAACACTGTTACTCATCTCATCACTTAAATGTCACGCCCCGAGTCCGAAGCATCGGTGACATCCGACATTGTTTAACAATTACATTGAAAAAAAAAAAGTCTCGTATCAAATCAAACCAGTCTTTTTCATAAATAGAATATTGTCTTACAATAACAAAAGAATAAACTTTTACACTAGAGTTTGCAGAAACTAGAAAAGAGTACCATTTCTTGATTTCTCGAATTCTGATCACCATCCCCAAAACGCTTCTTGCTCCTCCTCGTTCACTTGTTCTTCATTTTTATCTGAAATTTGTAAGGGGTGAGTGTTTTGGGAAAACACTAAGCAAGTTGGGGTTCGATCGATTCCAAAGATACATATAGAACTTAATTCTTTAAAATTTTTCTTTAACATACTTTCAAAACTTAATATTCTTAATTTGACAAGACGGAAACGAATCGAATGAAAGACCGAACTTATCAAACAAAACAGAAACAATTTAGATCATTTCGGAACAGACAAAAAACTGTTACTCATCTTATTTCCATGGTCAAATTGTCCCCAATATGTTAGTCCTCTAAGGGGTGAGGCCAGAACTCGGTTTTATACCCACCGGTGGGGGCCAGACAGAAATGATTTATACCCACCATTGGGGGCCAGACAGAATCACAATTCTTGTCCCATTTCAAATTCGAATTGTAACAGCGTACAAAGAATTCGGAAACAACAGACAAACTTAGTATATTTATCAGAGTTCAAAATTTCAGATTTTTAGACAGACACAGCGGAATCAAAGGGATTCGAAACATAGAAGAAACACATAATCGATCGTAATTTTAAACAAAATAGATAGCCATTTTCGAAAATAAGGACACATATATGCGTGTCACATTATTTATATCAAAGTTTAAAAATACAACAAAATATGTAACAAAAGCCCACTTACAGATTTTTGTAGGAAGTTTCTTGTCGAAAATCAAGCAGCACTTCAACGTTACTTTGGCAAATGCTGTCTTCGATTGAGCAGCACTTTGACGTTACTTTGGCAAATGCTGTCTTGGATCGAGCATCACTTTGACGTAGGATTTCTGTACTGGACTACACGAAAAAAATCTTCCTTCTCCTTGCTTGAGTTCTGCCGAGACTAGTGAAGGGTGAGGGGAAGAATAGCCGAATTTTTCTAGGCTTTTTGGAATGCATTTCTTTCCAACCTTGATGTCTTATTTATAGGTGCATGTGAGACCTTTCTCCTACCCCAAGGGACGCCACCTTGCTCCCCAAGCCAAGCCATGAATGTGGTCAAAGGCATGCCAAGCATCAAGGGTCATTCTTTGCATAATAAAGATGTCCTAGCCCTTAGCTCCTCCCGCAGCTCCTTCATGGGTTAACGCAAGGGTTATTTCCTGCACATTTAATTTGTCCAAACTCTTGGCTCAACTTATAGCTCCCGTTTTGGTCTTGTTAGGACAAGCTTGGTTGAGATGCTTTGAGCTGACAGATCGAGTCATTGAGCTGGGGTTTTACTCCTCCCGAGACAATACTTTGATGGATGCGATTACTTGTAGCTTGGCCTCCCGTTGAGTTAATCTCCGAGCTTTGAAGCTATTTCTTCGAGTTAAGTTAGCTGAAATCTAAGTTAATATTTAAGTTATCTAGTTTGTTGGAAACTTAATTTTGGATGTTTAACAAACCGATTATTTATTGGAACTAACTGATCAAATATTCTATCTATACTGCTTGCCTAACTGAAGAGTATCGCGCATATTATCTAAGGCAACCGAACCCAGCTGAACTGAAATTTCGAAGAAAACCAACTGATCAGTTGGAAACTAATCAGTTGAACTTAATTGAATTCTCGAAGACAGCTGACTGATCAGTTGGAAACCGATCAGTTGATATATTCAGCCGTATGCTTCCTTCAACTAAACATGTCTCGAGAAAGAACATTCAACCGACAAAGAGACATAGCAGATTGGAACTAAATACGAAACGCCGCATTTCAATCAATACAGCTTAGAACAACGCATTTCGGCTAAAGCAATTAAGACGCCGCATTACAATAAACGAAGCAAACAATGCCCAAGGAATGATGAAGTGGCAATCAACGGATACAAAGATTCAAATATATCTCAAGGTACTGTTGGAAGGGAAGATTATAAATATGACAAAAGATCAGCTGAAAAAGTGGCGCGCACAGACTCTCTATTCAAAGCTTGCTGTTACTCTGTCAAAATTTTAGGTCACACTCACTTGATTTATTCTTAGTAGTCAAGACTACAATTTGAGCTCACTAGCACTTTGTAATAATCGTTAAATTCGATAGTGCTAAGATCAGTTACGCAATGAGAACATTCTGTAATACTAAGAGTTTCAGTTTTTTGCAGTGATAAGTCCAAACTGAAGTGGGTCAGTACAAATCTTGTATTCGATCAAAGTCTTTTAGTGGAAATCCTATCATAGAAGGGTCACGTAGGAGTAATTGCAATCTCCTAACATCCAGAAACAATCCTTGTGTCTTTTATTTCAGTTTTGTATTCTATCTTTCAGTGAGTTAATTTCCGCAACTACTTTAGTTTAACTAATTGTCATTGACCAACAAGATTCCGAGAATCAGTTTCTCACCAAACTGAACTCAAATCTCGAAAAGATCAGTTTTAATTGTGAGTGTTTATTCAACCCCCCTTCTAAACGTTCTTGTTTCGTTAATCGATCCTATCAAGTGGTATCAGAGCCAAGGTCACGAGTTCGATTCTCATTGATTGCAAAGAGTGCAATTATTGGGAGGGCGATTGTTTGGTGCAATAATTGTCCCTGCTTGGTAGAGCGATCAGAAGAGATATAGACTGAACAATTAGTTGAATAAAACTAAAACAAATATTGTATCATATGTACACTACACACCAAGCACACAAAAGCCGAGAAAAACCATTTGGAATACAGCTACTGGAAAGTCTGTTAGACTAATCCAAGTGTGGATTCCTAAGGGACTAATCAGTTCAGGACCCAAATAGATATGGGTACCAAGTTATATTATATGTGTGATTGCAGGTAACAGGTACAAACAAGAACTCAATATGGTATTTGGACAGTGGATGCTCGCGACATATGACAGGAGATGCAAGTGCATTATCCCAACTGATCAAATACACTGGTCCAAACATCAGTTTCAGGGACAATTCCAAAGGTAGAACTGTGGGTAAGGGTAAGCTTATCCATGGTAACTTTACTTTTAAAGATGTTCTATTAGTAGAAAACCTAAAGTATAACTTGATTAGCATCAGTCAGTTATGAGACAGTGGACTCTTAGTACAATTTGACAAAAATTCATGTTTAGTCAAAACTTCAACTGATGAAATCATACTAACTGGCAAACGTTGTGAAAACACATATAAAGTCAGTTGGAATGATCAAACTTATGCACCAGTGTATTTTATTGCTTTCAAATCATCTAAAAACTGGTTGTGGCATAAGAGACTAAATCATTTAAACTTTAAATCCATTGCCTATCTGAGTAAACATGAACTTGTAACTGGTTTGCCCAAAATAGATTTTTCAAAAGAAAAACTTTGCTTAGCGATGTTAGTTTGGTAAACAAGTACGATCCTCTTTTAAAAACAAGGGATGTAAATCTTCTTCCCGATGCTTAGAACTGCTGCATATGGATCTATTTGGTCCAATACCAATCATGACCTTAGGGGGAATGAAATACACCTTGGTGGTCGTAGACGATTTTTCAAGATTTACTTGGGTTATTTTTCTCAAATCCAAAGACCAAACTGCTGCACAACTGATAAAGCTCTTCAAAAGACTTTTAAATGAAAAATCAGTTGGAATTTGATCGAATCAGATCTGATCGAGGAACTTAATTCGTCAATCAAACCCTTTCAAACTTCCTAGAAAATGCTGGAATTAAGCATGAGCTCTCAGCAGCCAAAACTCCTCAGCAAAATGGTGTAGCTGAGAGAAGAAATCGGACTCTTAAAGAAGCTGCCAGAACAATGCTTGCTGATTCTGGTATTTCTCAAAGATTTTGGGCAGAGGCAGTAAACACTGCGTGTTATACTCAGAACAGATCAATGATTAATAAGAATCATATGAAAACACCATATGAGATCTGGCATGGAAGAAAAAGTATAATTACTTATTTCAAAATATTCGGCTGCAGATGTTTTATTCTTGATAATGGCAAAAATTATTTAAAAGCGTTTGATGCTAAATCTGCAGAAGGAATATTTCTTGGATACTCATCAGTTAGTATAACCTATAGAGTTTTCAACAAGAAAACCCTAAATGTTAAAGAATCTGCTCATGTTGATTTCGATGAAACTGAACTAACTAATAAGCCAACTGATCAAGTTGAGCTAGTTAATCGATTTACAGATATCTGTTTGGAAGATGATGACACAGATGAAAGTCATGGATATCAAAACATACTTCAAACACCTGAACCAGAAGTACTGGACCAATCAGATGTGCAGGAAGTCGTTGCTGATAACCAGTTGACAGAGCATAATGATAACATTTAAATACCAGTTGACGAAGCACCAACTGAAACTGAAAACTGTGTTCAGTTACCAACTGAAGAAATTGCTGATACAACAAATACTGAGTACAGATGGAGAAAATCACATCCACCTGAACTGGTAATAGGAAATCCATCTGATCCAGTAAGAACTCGCAATCAAATGCTAAATTTATTTATCTATTCAGCTTTTGTTTCACAACTAGAACCGAAGACAACTGATGAAGCTCTTGCTGATCCTAACTGGGTCAATGCAATGCAAGAAGAGCTAAATCAGTTCACTTATAACAATGTCTGGAACTTAGTTTCAAGACCAATTTCAAAAACTATTATAGGTACAAAATGGGTATACAAAAAAAAAAATGAACGAAGATGGTTCAGTTGTACGCAACAAAGCAAGATTAGTGTCACAAGGATATAGGCAAGAAGAAGGAATTGACTATGATGAGACGTATGCTCCAGTTGCAAGACTGGAAGCAATCAAAATCTTTCTTGCTTATGTATCACATAAGAAATTAAAGGTATATCAGATGGATGTAAAGAGTGCATTCCTGAACGGTCAACTACAAGAGGAAGTATATGTTGAACAACCTCCAGGTTTCATAAATCATGTTTTTCCTGATCATGTCTTTCATTTGAACAAAGCCTTATATGGTCTGAAACAAGCTCCCAGAGCTTGGTACGAAACTCTTTCAAAATTTCTAACTGATCATGATTTTTCTGTTGGATCAGTTGATAAGACCTTGTTCAAATTTGCTAAGAATGATCACATTTTATTAGTTCATATTTATGTTGATGATATCATATTTGGGTCAAGTAACCCCAAATTATGCGAAAAGTTTGCAAAGCTAATGAAGGATAAGTTTGAAATGAGCATGATGGGTGAACTGACATTCTTTCTTGGACTGCAAGTGAAGCAACTGGAGAATGGTATATTCATCAGTCAGACTAAATATACAAAGGAGCTGCTGAAGACATTTGGCGTGGAATCATGTTCAGCTGCAAATACTCCCATGAGCTCATCAGGAAAATTGGACACTGATCAAGGGGGAATATCAGTTGAGGCAACATTATATCGAGGTTTAATAGGTTCATTGTTGTACCTAACTGCCAGTCGTCCTGATATTGTATTTGCTGTCGGTATGTGTGCTAGATTTCAAGCAAATCCTAAGCAATCACATTTCTCAGCTGCTAAAAGAATTTTGAAATATATTAAGGGTACAGAAAATGTTGGGTTATGGTATTCTAAAGACTCTACTTTCAATTTAGTTGGATATTCAGATGCAGATTATGCAGGATGTAAGCTTGATCGCAAAAGTACAAGTGGATCTTGTCAGTTTCTAGGAGACAGACTGATCTCTTGGTTCAGCAAAAAGCAGACATCCATAGCTACCTCAACAACTGAACCAGAATACCTTGCTGCTGGTAGTTGTTGTGCACAACTGATCTGGATCCAGCAACAACTGAAAGATTATGGAGTAATTACAAATAAATCGCCCATATTCTGTGATAATACAAGCACGATTGCTATCACGTATAACCCAGTTCATCACTCAAGGACCAAGCATATAGATGTCAGGCATCAGNTGGTTTAATTGACTTGTCTTAAAATTATTATTGATGCTGTTTTACTAATAAAATTATTTGCAGAAAATAAGAACACAACAACAAATTGGAAATGATACTTTATTAAGAATAAAATCGATTCCATGTTACAGAAGATAACTTAGAACCAACTGAATCCTGCCATTGTGTAATCCAATTATTCAACTCATAAATTCGGATTCTAGAAAATGATTCAGTTGTAGAAATTTTCTCAATTACATGCCATTCCTTCCATAACATTGCATGTAACAGAACATTGTCATCAACCAGGTCTGTAACATGTCTGACTTCAAAACGATCAATGTATTTTCTTGTTGTTGCTGCTTGAGCACGAGAAGGAGCATCATCACTACTACTTATCCTCTGCAAATCATGAATTTCGAACCATGTTGAAATCACTTTCGTGAAGACATATTCCTCTATTGTTTTCTTCAACTCTTCTAAATATGGACTTAATTGTTCAGTAACTTGAACATGAGTACTGCTGCATGCATCGGAATTACTTGAATCCGACATATTGAACTGTTATTATCTCACATTGTATCTCTATCGTCTTTCTTATAGACAGATGACATTAAATGTTGAAGAAGCTAAAGAGTCTCGAGTCAACCAAAGCGTTTTTCTCATTTACCCAAGCTTCTTAATTATCAGTTGTTCATGATCAACTGATATCAGTTTGTTATTTATTACTTAATGCTTAACTGATTTCAGTTCATAGTGAACTGATAAAAGAAAGAAAAAAACAAAGTTAAGCTAATAAATACTTCATTCAATCATAAACGTTTGCACGGATTACATCATCATATTTTTCCTCTACAACAATTATCCATATTTTCAACCAAGCGGATAAGGGTGCGGTAGATGTCTTGACAAAGCTATGAGAACCAGCTATGCGCTTAAGGATTTTCAGTTCCTTTCGAAGCATTAGCTGATAGAGATGACCATCCTTAAAGACGTCCACCCACACAGCTATGTTCAAGTGCTTCCGCAATTTGTTCAACTCTGCCATCAGTTCAGGAGTGGTAGCCTCCCCAGTATTATACAGAAACTCAAGCTTCTGTAACTTTTCTCAGTAATGAAGACTCTTATAGAAGACCTCATCTTCCATAGCAGCCTTCCTGGTCTCCAGAGAAAACGGCGAAGCACTCGAGCTACTCGTATCTCTCATTCTTTTTGTCTTAAATGTTTTCACCAATATGACTGAAACTAACCGTGTTACTTCTATTTATAGCCGAAAATCATGGAAGCTGAAGGGCCGTCAACGTTCCAGCAAACGATAATCTTTCTGACCCTTAAATTTATTTTATATCGTCATTTTAATTATTCTATGCACCGATTAAGGGGGAATATCACTTCTTAAAAATGTTAACTGAGATGACAATTGTTTGTGAATACTCAACTGAAATGAATCAGTTTCCCAACTGATTGTTCAGTTGGATGTTTTAAAAATCTTCTCACATAAGTTAACAAATTAGAAAACTTATTATATTCCAAATCAACTGACCTGATTGCAGTTTCATAACGTGGCCTAGTTTAAAACCACTCACTTTTTGCACACACGCTTATAGCACATGTACACTTATTTTTATTCAAATTTTTTTTGGACTGACACGTGTCCTTTAATTCGAACAGTCACGTACATAAGTACTTTATCCGTCCCATTTCAGTTCTTCTTCTTTACGCTTATCCAAATTTTTCAGAGAAAAAACAAATTCAAGCATTCTCTTTCGCAGGAAATCATTCAGTTCAAATGGCCAACCAGATCCCAGCTCACATGTTGAACGATATGGCCATTGATTTTGACTCAGTTTTATCAGTTCAGGAAGCTGATGTTAAGAACGTTTTTCTGAAGATATAATCTGTTGGTCTCAGGATGTTTTTGGGACAATCTTCCCAGGAGATTTATCCGAAGGAACTTCTTGATTTCTACTCCAATGGTTCTGTCAATCCCGATGGTATCATCACCTCTACTGTTAATGGTCAATTGTTGACCTTATCTGAAGACTCTTTCGGAGAAACATTTTTGTTGCCTTCTGATGGATTGGCACACCTTGCTAAAGTCAAAACATCGGATGTTGAAGCTATGCAAACTCTTCTTTCTGCTGATGGACGGAAAATCAAAGTCTCTGATCCAAAGAAAGAACTGAAACATAAAGTTCAGTTACTGGCTGATATTATAGCCAAAGGGCTATTGACAAAGGCAGGATCCTTTGCTTCTTTAACCTCGGAAAAATTTCAAGCCCTTGCTGTTATTATGGCCGAACGACGACTCAACTGGAAGAACCTCATCTTCAATACTTTGAAGAACATGTTTCAATCCAACAAGCAGTCCAAGGGATTCGCTGTTCAGTTAAGCTACCTGATGAAAGTTAAAGGATTGGTGGATGATGATTCGGAGAGATCATCCAAATTCAAATTTTTCAATGCCAAGAATGTGTTGCCACCCAAGGACAAACTAGATCTCAATCCTGATCAGTTCATTAAGATCAAAAAGGAGATTGGAGCTCAACAGGCTGCTCCCAGGTCTGTATAAAGGGCAAAAGCGCTGACTCAACTGAAGACTACAAAGAGAAAGTTGATTATAAGTGAATCAGAATCGGAGAAAACTCAGTCTCCCCAGGTTGTCAAGAAGCCTAGAACTCAGAAGACAAAACCAATAGCTTCCCTGGAATCTATTCCTACTGAAAGGTTGAAATCATCGGACGCTCAACAACCTATTCAGGCTATTCCATTAAAAACCGTTTCAGCTGAAGCATCAGCAAAAGATCAGTTGCCTCAAACAACTGACCCATCAAAGAAGGAGTCTGTTAGGGTCATGTCCTCTCTGAAAACAGTTAATCACCCTATTTTCTTTGCTCCTGCTCGACCAAAGGGAATCTCTATTCGGGAGTCAGTGGAAACTACTCGTTCAGGATTGAACATTCCACACATTCTCACCGACATGAAAGGGAAGGGCAAGTTGATTGAAGAGCCCAGGCCAACAAATGCAGTTCAAACCCATATCGACCTCATTTGGGAACAGGTAAATGCATTTGCCACAACCAAACTGAAAACTTATGACGCTTGGACTATGTACAGAACTCATACTTTTGCAAAACAATTAAAGAGAAAGTCCCAG
>NC_133311.1:9179942-9180739 GCF_012295235.1 Primulina huaijiensis
AAGATCATCATAATTATAATTTATGAAATAATTTGAGATGATCAATTCAAAGCTTATTTCAGGTAGTTAAATGTACACGGCCTTCAGAAATTCCTAGTAAGAGTCTCAACTCCATATCCTCACATGTTAATAAATGTTTCAATTTATGGCAACGATTTCTCTCATGGAGTTGGAATACAGATAAATGCTCAGAAAAATGGTTTAAGAATTCAGACAGACAAATGAGTCAAACTAATCAAAAGATAGAAAATCCATTGATTCAAAATCTAGTTGTTCTTATTTTATATTTTTCCTGATTTTTTTTTCATTACATCAGGGAATCAGACTAAGTTTATGCTTCTTGACAACATATTTATTTAATTTGTACAATAAATTTCTCTCTTTCTTTTTTTTCTTTTATGAGAGATAAATGTGTCGTAGCATATAACTTAAAAATTACATAGATCTTCAACATCTTTCTTTTTGTTTTTTTTTCTCTTTTTTTTTCTTCAGGAAATATCATTTTTTTTTTCAAAATAAGAACTCAAGATCTAAACAATAGATAGCCTCTCTCATGATCAATAAAAGCTCGAAAGCTGTTTTCTCAGTCCTCTCCACTCACTCACAAAATATGTGTGAGTTTAAAATTTTAGGCACTCTTATAAGGTATATCTTGGGCCATATACTTTAATATCTGATTTTATCACAATGGTTAATCACTAAAAAAAAATTTCATAAATCATATTTTTATGTTGATCAGAATATTAAAATTGACATTTTTTCAAATAAAAATTTAAACATCCTTAAATAGATTAATA
>NC_133311.1:9180995-9291145 GCF_012295235.1 Primulina huaijiensis
AAGAAATGTCAACAAACTGTCATAATAATTATTGATATTCAACAAGCCCACAGGTTTATTATGGATATTAAGTTGTGCCCAAGAAACAGTGTGAAAAATTTCTTCTAATGTACCAAAACCACCTGGTAGTGCGATAAAAGCATCAGAATTTTCAATCATTTTTGTGATTCTTTCATACATAGCAGAAACTTTTAATTCCTCACCAATCGTAACACCTGTAATATTTCCTTCAGCCAAAGCTGTAGGAATAATACCCAAAACCTGACTACCTCCAAGATGAGCAGATGTTGAAACAGATCCCATTAACCCAATATTACCTCCCCCATATACCAAGTGAATTTTTCTCTCAGCCAATATCTTTCCAAGATTATTCGCTGCTTCTACAAACACTTCATTTTTTCCAAAACTCGCCCCACAAAATATAAAAATATTTTTCAATGATTGTGCAGAGGTTCCAGCCATGTTTTTTTTACTTTCTCCTTTTTTTTTATGCGAAAATAGAGAGAAAGATGAGAGATTTTATAGGGGTAATATGTTATCAAGACAAAACTATGGGTCACAGTTTTAAACAGAATAAACAGAAAAAACAATAATAACACACATGCATGTAAACAGTAGTGTGATTGTGTTTCACAATTTTCCTCTGGTTTTACGTCCAGAAACGGCTTCAACACCTTCTATGAGTCGAGGATATGCTTCCCATCCAATTTTCTTATAAATTGACTAACAGGGTCTTTTTTAGTCGGATTCCCAAGACTATGACGCTCATCTTGGAATTGTTTCCATAAACGGAGAAGTTTAATATGCACATGTCCACTAGAATGCGTCTCAAGAATCAATAAGATGTTATCTAAAGACTCCGTACTCAGCCTATTCTTAATGAAACCAATTTTATCTTCTCTATTATTGGAAACACATCCCAAAGATCTGCATCGTTTGTCACAAGTCTATCTTGCACACTTATGACAAACCCCTAAACTTTTGGCCCTTCGTTTTTTCGCATAAGTGCTTTTTCCTAATCCAGGCAAATATCGAATGAGCAATGATTGTGGAACTTCTCCTCCTAATCGGACCTTAGCTTCTATTACAAGATGAATATATTCTGGAATTCCTTTTTGCATTAGCAATCTCAATCTTTCACGTCTTACTGCATAAATTTTTCTTAGAACATTTTCAGAAACAGAGGGAAAATATTTACAAATTTTTGAGAGAATTTCATCCATCTTGAAAAGAAAAGAAATGATTTTTTTTTATTTTTGTATCAGCAATTATGGGAAACTGATTAAACCGACTATGAGAGTCACGGAGTACCGTTATCCGCCATTTAACCGGGAAAATAAAAAGATTAAGGAAACCTAAAATAAAAACAAACAAAATTAAATGCAACACAAAAAAAAATCAAGGATCGGAAAGGGAGATAAACTTTTCTTGAAAGATTTCATTTTCCAAATATGGTTTAAGCCTTTGTCCATTCACTTTAAAAACATCACCGTTTTTAGGATTTTCAATATCCACAGCTCCATAAGTATACACATGCTTTACAACATATGGGCCTATCCATCTTGATCGTAATTTTCCTGAGAATATGTGAAGTCGAGAATTATAAAGCAAAACTTTTTTACTAATCTCAAAAGATTTTCTAAGAATTGTTTTATCATGAAATGATTTGATTTTTGCTTTATAAATCCTTGAATTCTCATACGCGTCATTTCTGAGTTCATCAAGTTCATTAAGTTGCAATTTACGCAATTTGTTGGCATCATCCATGCTTGAATTTAAAGTTTTGATCGCCCAATAAGCTTTATGTTCCAATTCCACAGGCAAATGACAATGTTTTCCGTAAACCAACCTATAGGGAGACATATTCAATGATGTTTTAAAAGCTGTTCGATATGCCCAAAATGCATCATTAAGTCACAGAGACCAATCTTTTCTATTTGAGTTAACAGTTTTTTCCAAAATTTGCTTTATCTCCCTATTAGCTAATTCATCTTGTCCATTTGTTTGAGGATGATAAGGAGTAGTTACTTTGTGAGTAATACCATATTTTTTCATTAAATAAGCAAATGGTTTATTAACAAAGTGAGTTCTCCCATTACTTATCATGGCTCGAAGAATTCTAAATCTACTAAAAATATTTTCTTTTAAAAATTTGATGACGATTTTATGATCATTTGTTCGACATGGAATTGCCTCTATCCATTTGGAAACATAATCAATTGCAACTAAAATATACAAGTATCCAAACGACGGTGGAAAAGGTCCCATAAAATCTATTCCCCAACAATCAAAGATTTCAATTTCAATAATAGGATTCAAAGGCATCATGTTTCTTTTTGAAATCGCACCCAATTTTTGACAATTTTCACAGATCTTGCAGATTTCGTGGGTGTCATTAAACAAAGTGGGCCAATAAAATCCACACTGCAAGATTTTTGCAGCTGTTTTCTTTGAAGAAAAATGTCCTCCGCATGCTTCTGAATGACAAAATTTAATGACACTACTTACCTCATTGNAATTCCATGAGATGACACGACATGTCCCAAAACAATTCCAGAAGTAATCATGTAATGACATTTTTCCCAATTTAAAATAAGACCTTTTTCCTCGCATCTTTTTAAAACTTTTTCCAAATTTTCAAGAAAATTATCAAATGTATTCCCAAAGACAGTTAAATCATCCATGGAAATTTCAAAACAATTTTCAACTNGAAAATTATTGTTAATTGGTGTTATTTCACAAGATGATCCTGTTACTAGTCTCGATAAATGATCGGCTATGACATTCTTGGTTCCTTTTTTATCTTTGATCACAATGCCAAATTCTTGGAGCAACAAAATCCATCGTATCAGTCGTGGCTTTGCATCCTGTTTGGTTAACAAATATCTAATAGCAGAATGATCAGTAAACACGATAATTGTTGATCTAATCAAATAAGAANTTTTCTAGTGGCGTCATTTAATTTTCTATAATCAATACACATCCGCCAACTAGATGGGACTCGACTTGTTAACAATTCACCTTTTACATTTTTTATCACTGTGATGCCAGATTTTTTCGGAACTACTGGTGTTGGGCTTACCCACTTACTATCAGAAATAGGGTAGATAATCCCAACATCAAGTAGTTTGAGAACTTCAGTTTTCACAACATCTTTCATGTGTGGATTTAATCTCCTTTGTGGTTGTTGAGATGTTTTTGCATTTTCTTCTAAGTGAATTTTGTGAGTGCAAATTAGTGGATTAATGCCCTTGAGATCTTTTAGTGTCCAACCAATTGCATTTTTATGTCTTTTAAGCATATCAACTAATTTACCTTCTTCATCACTTGCTAGTTTGGAAGAAATTACCACCGGATATGTTTCATCTTCTCCAAGAAATGCATACTTCAATTCTTCTGGCAAGGGTTTTAACTCCAATATGGGTGGTTCGTCTTTGTTCTCATATTTTGCATCAAATTCTTTCTCTGATCCTGGTAACGAGTGATACCTGATAAAATCATCAAGATCAATTTCAATATTTTCTTTAACAGTTTCAATTGAACAAATATCTAATTGATCACGAGTACTCCCTTCTTGAATGTTTTCTTCCACAAGAGTTTCAATAAGATTTTCATCTTCACTTTCATCTCCTTTGTCATGTGGTTGCTTACAAAGATTAAACACATTAAGCTCCAAGGTCATGTTACCAAATGACAACTTCATTATTCCATTCCTGCAATTTATAAGAGCATTAGAAGTTGCTAAAAATGGACGACCTAAAATTACAGGAATTGCATTACAAGCTTCGATAGGTTGTGTATCTAAAACTATGAAATCGACAGGATATACAAAGTTATCAACTTGGACCAACACGTCTTCTACCATACCTCTTGGCACTTTAACAGATCTATCAGCAAGTAAAAGTGTTACCGAAGTAGGTTTTAACTCGCCTAGATTGAGTTCTTGATAAACTGAATATGGAAGTAAATTCACACTAGCTCCAAGGTCAAGCAAGGCTTTTTTAATCTTTCGTTCTCCAATAATACAAGAAATAGTAGGACAACCAGGGTCTTTGTATTTCAAAGCATTATTATTTTGAATGATTGCACTTACTTGTTCGGCTAAAAATGCTTTCTTTTTCACATTCAATTTTCTTTTCACAGTGCACAAGTCTTTCAAAAATTTGGCATATGATGGTACCTGTTTTATTGCATCTAATAAAGGAATATTAACTTTTACTTGTTTAAAAATATCATATATATCAGAATTCAAATTTGATTTTTTTGTATTTTTCAATGCATGAGGGAATGGTGGTGACACTGTCTGTTGAACCTCCTCTTCGCAAGTTATGGGTTCCACTTCCTTACCCTTTGGAGTTGATTTATCATCATCTTCACAAGGTTCAAGAATGGATTTTTCCACAACCTTACCACTTCGAAGGGTAATAACAGATTTTACCTGATCCATCGGTTGAGTTCCAGAAGTTCCAGTTTGTGAATGATGATCCTTGGGATTAGGCAGAGGTTGTGAAGGAAATTTACCTTTTTCATGAACATTAAGTGCAGATGCAAATTTAGCAAGAGTATCTTTCAAATCTGTCATGGTTTGAGCAGTTTGAGTATTGATAGACTCTTGCTTTGCAATGAAAGAATTCAATATATCTTCCAAATTCCTTTTAGGTGGAGGAACATAAGGTGCATAATTTTGAAAATTTTGTTGATTTTGGAAATGTGGTTGTGAAAATTGTGCAGCATTATCATTCCTCCAACTAAAATTTGGATGATTTCGCCAACCTGGATTGTAACTTTGAGAAAATGGTTCAAAATTTGGCCTTTTGAGATTGTTTAAAACATTGGCTTGTTCATGGAGACATTCTTTAAAAGAAGGCAAAGTGGGACAATCTTTTGTAGAATGATCACTTGTATCACAGATGTGACATGCAATTTCTTGAACAGATTTTAATTGACCATTCTTTTTCAATTCAAGTGCCTCAACTTTTCTTGCCAAAGAGGTAAATCTAGCTTGAAGATCATGTTCATCTTTGAGAGTGTACATACCTCCACCAGATGTAGGAGATTGAATCTTGTTTGATGGTTCGATTGTACCTATAGTGTCCCAATTTTGAGCATTTTCAGCTAATGAATCGAGATACTCAATTGCCTCATTTGGATCTTTATCTTCAAATGTTCCATTACACATAAATTCAACCATTTGCCTATCTTTAGGTGTTAAGCCTTCATAAAATTGAGAAACAACTCTCCAAATTTCAAAACCATGATGTGGACAAAGATTAAGCAATTCTTTATATCTATCCCAACACTGATAAAAAGTTTCTCCTTGTTTTTGAGTGAAAGTGATGATTTGCCTTTTGAAAGAATTTGTTCTATGAGATGGAAAAAACTTTTTCAAAAATTGTTGTTGCAATTCATCCCAAGTTCGAATGGATCCCGATCTAAGATTTTGTAGCCAAGTTTTAGCTTTATCTTTTAAAGAAAAAGGAAAAAGCTTAAGTCGAATGGTGTTCATGCTACAATTTAGATCATTATATGTGTTGCACACTTCTTCAAACTCTCGTAAATGCATGTATGGATTTTCAGAATCTAAGCCATGAAAGTTGGGTAAAAGTTGGATAATACCAGGCTTAAAATTGAAATGAGATGCATCAGGGGGAAAAACTAGACATGAAGGTGCACTAGTACGTGTAGGATTCATGTGATCTCTAAGTGTTCTTCGTCTATCATGATCATGTTGAGATTGAATTTCATCTTCATTTTCTTGGATGGGTTCTTCCGCCATGTTTTGTGAAAATAAAGGGTTATTTCGAATGAGTCGACCACTAAGTGTACGTGACCAAATAATGCTCATGCAAATGCAAATGCAAAAGAATAAAAACACACAAAAGCAATAAAAATTCAAATAAAGAAAAATAAACTATAAACAAAATTAAATAGACTTGAAATTAAATTATACTTCCCCGGCAACGGCGCCAAAAACTTGTTGTCACTTTGATTGTTGCACTCCCAAGAGCAGGTTGTCCACAAGTAGTATAATTCGGTGAGTCCGATATCGTATCCACAGGGAAGCTAAGGTAATTACAAGTCCACTACAATGTCTTTTTGTTTTGTTTTTGTTTTTGTTTCTTTTTAATTTTAATTGTTTGAATCTTTAATGGGTAAATTTTAATTGTTCAAATTTTAATTTAAGTAGTTGAGATTAAAGGATCCACTCTTGGTATTTTAATAAAGTTAACATTAACGAACAATATTGAAATCCACTTAATAAAATGGTTCCAATATATTAAATAATCATATTTATATTATGTTATAAATTATTATCTTATAAGTATATAATATATACCAAAACTTATAAATGTGGTCAAGTATTTATTGTGCTATATATATTTGTAAACACTAAATCAAGGTTCCCACTTTAAATGGTTGGTAAAACCAAACAAACATTTAAATGGTACCAATAAATTAATACTATGATATATTCATATATAATAAATCAAGGAATCCAAGTTAAATGGTTGGTAAAACCAAACTAACATTTAAATGGTTCCAAGAATTTAATATTATAATATATTTATATATAATAAATCAAGGCATCCACTTTAAATGGTTGGTAAAACCAAACTAACATTTAAATGGTTCCAAGAATTTAGTGTAACATATAGCAACAATAAATCAAAACTCCCACTTATAAGTAGGGTATAAAAATGCTTAAAGAAATAAATATAACATAAACAATAAATAATGATTAAATAATATAAAACATAGATTCTTACCTTTTAATAACCTTATTATCATGCCAAGAGTTTCACCTTATCATCTCAACTTTAGGAAGTTAGCTATTCATTATTCAAAGTGTAAAACTTTGAATATGAAATTAACATGCTAATTGTATTTAAATGAAGAAATAAAGGAAAAATATAGAGAGAAATATTATGAACTCAAAGTTTTGTTCGTAGAATTAGGGATATCTCAATACATTACAATGTACCCCTATTTATAGCAAAATTTGGGGAGACAACCACAAATAAAATATTATTTTTTTACACATAAGTCTTCATTGGTGTTCCAAGATATTATATTATATTACACATCACTTTTGAAAATCTTCTTCTCCGAATTTGCTTCTTCACATAAAAAGAAACATGTGGATAATTGAGTTGTCTAGTTGTGGTATTTTTTTCAAACCATTTGACCAAGTAATTTGAGAGATATGGTCAAAATACTAGAGCATGGTAAAACTGCCACTCCTTTGGTAACTTTATTTGTTGCTTAATTTGATCCCAATTGTGAGAGGATTTTTATCTCATGCTTGTCAACAATATTGTAGATATTATAATCAACTTTCTACAGGTCCAAGAATCATCTTAATCCCATTTGCAACGCCAAGTTTATTCTTGTTTTATCAAACCTGTAAAAAATAGTAAAAACTTGTAATTACACAACAACTTATATTTTATACAATTTATTATAAAACATATAATATTTAAACATTTAATAAAACAAAAACTATATATTTATATTATAAAACATTTAATTAATGTACAATTTTTATGTTTATCAAAGAAGTTTATCAGGTTGGAAGAAATTGTCTTGAGGATAGTCAAAGCTGCCACTATCGTGCAGGCTTTGCAAAGAAAAAATTATTCCTTTGATCTAACGAGAGCCAAAAAGTTGGCACAACTGGTTGAAGAGCTGAAGACCAACTACATTCCTACGAATCCAACCGCCTACAATGATCGAGCAGTGCTTACTCAATTGTATTCAGATCTTACCTCTTTGCACTTACAGATAAAATTTTTGGAAAGAGATCAGGAATTGGTTATTCATGGAGGGTCTTCCGAAGAAGAAGAAGAAGAATCCACATCACCGAATAAAGAACAAGCTCAGGATATGCCTCGATCCTCTGTTGCTATCCCCAAATGTACTCAGAAGCTGACTTGACACTCGCCAATATTGATGAAATTATTCAGTCAGTAGTTCAAGAGTCTCAAACAGAGGAACTTGTTTTTGTATCAGTTGATCACTCAACTGATCGAGCAGTTCTAGAGAATCTCGTCTTACCTGAAGAGCTTGTTCAGCCTACTGATGTGCCAGCTCAGTCACCTGGTCAAGAAACTACTGAAAATGTGGAGGCTCAGTTGCTAAATTCTGAAAATATTCCAACTGACGAGCCAGTCCTCGCTGCAACTGAATCTCCAGTAGAAGCACCAGTTCTTGATGCTCCGACTGAAGATACCACAAATTTGCCTATTCAGCTAGACAATTCAGTTGCTACTCAGGATCCATCTTCTCCTCCCCCAGATCAAATTGGAGTTGCTGAAATAATTGTTCCAGGACAGACCATTGCAGAGACAGTTATAACTGACAGGACCTTAGAGGTCTTTGATCCAGTCTCCGAAGAACAAGCACCTGGAACGTCTGGACAATCACCACCTCATTCATCTAATGATCTTGAATTAGTTCTTGAAGAAATTCAAGATATTCAGAATAATATGCATAAAATGCTCTCTGCCATCTCTAACATTCAGCATACTCAACTCGTCCATTCTCTGAAACTGGAACATGCAGAATTATTTAACTCAGAGAAACTGAAGGCAGTTCAAGCTACCGTGACCTCTCTTTCCTTTGCAATTGCTGAAATAAAAAAGAATAGAGGTATAGCTGAAAGTCTCTCAGTGACTCAAGACACTATCAGCAAAAGAGTTGATGCTGTGGAGACACTCGTATCAAGAAAGATAGACTTCATGCAAACCACTGTGCTCAATGCAATCGCAGACGTAGCAAATTCTGTCAAGATTCTTTCAACAGATGTTAAGAGATTATCTGTCAGAATGGAGGCGTTTGACAAAAAATGAGAATAGATCATCAGATCAGCAGCTCAATGGATTTGATACAATGTAGCCACAGCTCAATGGATTTGATACAATGTAGCTACAGATTATTTCATTCAGATTATTTCATTCTTTCATTGTACGAATCTGTACACAATAGTTGATTATTTTATCTACAACGGACTTGAAGATCATATAAGCTTCATTGATCAGTTATTAGTTGCTTAGTTTTGTCAAACACCAAAAGGAGAGAAATAGTTGGAAACTTAATTTCGGATGTTTGACAAACCGATTATTTATTGGAACTAACTGATCAAATATTCGATCTATACAGCTTGCCTAACTGAAGAGTATCACGCATATTATCTAAGGCAACCGAACCCAGCTGAACTGAACTTTCGAAGAAAACCAACTGATCAGTTGAACTTAATTGAATTCTCAAAGACAGCTGATTGATCAGTTGGAAACCGATCAGTTGATATGTTCAGCCGTATGCTTCCTTCAACTAAACATGTTTCGGGAAAGAACATTCAACCGACAAAGAGACAACGCATTTCGGCTTAAGAAATTAAGACGCCACATCACAATAAACGAAGCAAACAATGCCCAAGGAATGATGAATTGGCAATCAACGGATACAAAGATTCAAATATATCTCAAGTTACCGTTGGAAGGGAAGATTATAAATATGACAGAAGATCAGCTGAAAAAGTGGCTCGCACAGACTCTCTATTCAAAGCTTGCTGTTACTCTGTCAAAATTTTAGCTCACACTCACTTGATTTATTCGTAGCAGTCAAGGATACAATTTGAACTCACTAGCACTCTGTAATAATCGTTAAATTCGATAGTGCTAAGATCAGTTACGCACTGAGAACATTCTGTAATACTAAGAGTTTCAGTTTTTGGCAGTGATAAATCCAAACTGAAGTGGGTCAGTATAAATCTTGTATTCGATCAAAGTCTTTTAGTGGAAATCCTATCCTTGAGATAGAAGGGGTGACGTAGGAGTAATTGAAATTCCCGAACATCCAAAAACAATCTTTGTGTCTTTTATTTCAGTTTTGTATTCTATCTTTCAGTCAGTTAATTTCCGCAACTACTTTAGTTTAACTGATTGTCATTTACCAACAAGATTCCGAGAATCAGTTTCTCACCAAACTGAACTCAAAACTCGAAAAGATCAGTTTTAATTGTGAGTGTTTATTCAACCTCCCCTTCTAAAGACTCTTGTTTCGTTAATCGATCCTATCATAGTTGGAACGAAAATTTTAGAGCTTAGTTTGAGTTAAACTTCAAGTTCGTATTACTTACTTGATTCGCCTTGGATCGTAAAATCTCGGGTTCTCACACTTTATCTGCATCTGAAACTCAATGTCCTTCAAAGATATCTCAGAATTGAATGCATAAGTAGCAGTAATAGCATAATCCGAAGGACGCATCATCATAACATTATTTCGAATGGTAGGTCGTAAACCATCTATGAAGTGTCGAAACTTCTCTGCGGCATCCCTCGCAATAAGGGGTACAAAGTGACAACCCCTATCAAATTTATTCACAAATTCAGCAACAGTAGAGTCTCCCTGACAGAGGCTCATAAACTTCCTCTTCAATCGCCCTCTAATATCAGCAGTAAAATATTTCTTGTAGAATATCTCCTTGAATCGAGCCCAAGTAAGTGTAGCAAGATTAACACCATGTTCAGCTCCTTCCCACCATAAAGAATCATCATCCCTAAACAGGTAAGTGGCACATCTCACACGGTCAGCATCTCCCATATTCAGATAACGAAAGTGTACCTCGAGTGCACGAATCCAAGCCTCAGCAGCAAAGGGATCGGTGGTGCCAGAAAATTCCTTCGGCCCTAGCCTCCGGAACTGATCATACACATCATGATGTGGCATAGGTGCCTGCTATAACTGCTGCTCGAAGAAACGAGCCACCCCCTCTAAGGCAGCAGTATCCCCATTAGAAGGCAGGGGTGCATTAACATTCTGATCCCCTGTGGTCTCTGTCTGTCTATCAAGAAGTACGCGTCTAGGCGGCATTATAACTGAATGTTTTCCAAATTCTAACGTAACCAATATGCATTTAAATCTATGTTTTCTATTCATGCAACATATCCTTATTCATTTTAGCAATTTTAAACATATAAATCATATATCCTCAAACAGCTAGAATACATGCGACGTAAAAATATTATTCATGTTATCATGTAGGTAACATTATATAAATCATATAAAGCAAGTAAACTTACAAATTTAAGGCTTGACGACTGATCTTTCCGGCGTTGATGGTGGCACAACCCTTTACAAGACCTTTACTTTGATACCAACAGAAACGTCTGCTATTCGTTTTGTTTTAAAAGTAATAAATTTTTTTTTCTTATATTATTTCCTAACCTTCGGCCGAAAACCCATAAAATTATCTAAAATATTTTTGCACCATTTTTAAAATAAGACAACAAGCTAGTATTTGAAAAATCAAAGGAAATCGTCAAAATATAAAATCGTTAAACGTTTTACCAAACCTAAAAAGCAATAGTTTGAAAAGTATAGCACATACTAAAACCTCTCAAAAACCACTCAAATCATAACTAAAAAGTCGTAAAAAAATTTTAACAAAAACATAAACATAAATGCGGAAAAGTTGAAGCGTTGGTCCTCGGGTCATGTACACCGACAATCCAGCAAATTCAACCATCAAGACCTCCATCAAACTCACCTGCATCAATCACACCTAGTGAGTCTAAAGACTCAACACATCATAATTTTTATAACAAATAATACATATACAGCTCACAAGCAACAGTGAAAATACTTTTACGTAAAATAACATTTCATGAACATGCATAACTTAAACATCAACTTTTTCCTTTTTATCATTACATATCATGTATCCTTTCATCATGAGCATAAACATTTTTCTTTTTATTGAATTCGGATCGTTAATCGTCACTTTTCTTTTCCTCATAAAGTCGATAGATCCATCTACATGTAACCACAGTACTGGGCTGCGGGGACATCAGCGACACTCTCGTCCTCCAACTGAGCCTTGGCCTATCCTCATCAAATGGAAATACGATCGTCGGACTCTCTCTAGGGCCTTCTCCCATAAATGGGATCCCTCTAGGACCTTTTCTCTCATGATTTCCCCATTCATATCATCATATCCTCATAATAGTCACAATTACTTCACTTCTTCTAATGATTCACATTTTCATCACTTTATAAAAATCATGCATTTAATATCTTTTTCTTTAAAAAACAAGCATGCAACATTTCTTTTAACTATACCGTTTCATCATAAATTCCATAAATAATTATTAAATTCCATAAACATTTAAAATAAACATTTTAGCATATAACAGAACATTAAGAGCACTGCCATGACGTTTACTAATTTCTGGGTGTAAAATTAACGTTTTACCCCTAGAAGTAAAATTCTTCGAATTTGACTTTTTCTTAATTTCATTGACTCCAACATGTCCCAAATAATTATTTAAGCTTAAATTAAACTTCTAATATTTTTATTTAGCTTAAATACTAGACTTTTAAATTAATCTTTAATTGTTTGTTTTTAATGTGTTTTCATCCCGAATAATTTCAAACTTTAATATAAAATTCTTAAATATAAAACTTAGATTTTTATAGTATTTTAGTCCCCGTGAACGACGACTCAACCCTCGTGAACCATTTTTCGATTTGTTTTCTAAAACAAAACCCTAACTACTCGACCCAAGCCAAACCCAAGCCATCCTCACGTTTTTCTCCTTAACCGAGCCCTATGATCATCAGGTGAATGATTTCTGTTTCTAGCCTTTGTGTTCATGTTTGCAGCGTGTGTGTGTGTTCTTAGGACCCTTAAAAACAACCCTTGATCCTCCCCTAATCATGGCAGCCCCTTTACGCATGAAAACAACAAAAGTTTGGATCAAAATCATGCTTTGAATTTCATGTCGTGAACGAAAACAAAAATAAACAAAGGTGTCACTTTTTTTTCACACAAATCATACATAAACACATATTATGGTGTTTTTCAGCCCTCGGTCTCCGTTCCTCGATCGCAACTCAAATAACCCTTAAAAATACATTTTAATATATGTAAGTAGAAAATATACTAAAACATCTTATAAACATGTAACATAATCAATTAAGGAATTAAAATCATTTAATTTAACCATTTTTTTCATATTTCATAGATTTGCATGCAATTGAATTACGTCGTATTAATTTTGGACCTTACATTATCACTTTATAAATCATTCTTCATGTCAAATTATCATATCAAGAGGGTCCTTTCTATCAAAAGTTCTTACTTCTAGCTCCTCATTGCAATTAAAATATACATTAAAATTTTAAGCTTTAAAATTAACCATTTACATTATTAACCATCCCTATTTTTCCTTCCATCATCACCATCAACGTCTTGTCGATTCTCCTCTTCCAGCCAGCTTCTACTCTTCCGGCTGGCGTTGCATTCTGGCAATTGTCCTCCATATGCGAGCTTTGTTGCCTGCGGTTATTGACCGACAGTGATGAAATTTTTTTTGTAATTTGAGGTTGTTTGAGCATAATTTTTGCATATTATAGGTTAACTTTGAAAGATTTGTTACAATGAAAATATGATAAAAAAAAATTCCTTTTGCCAAATCTGCTTAAGATATTTATCTAAATTTTCCCAAAAGTTGGTTTTTGAGGATTTGACTGTGTTGTGCATTTTGTAGGTGTTCTTGATCTAGAATTTTTAAAAAAATTCGTATTTTTTTTCAAATTTTTGCTCAATATTTACATTCGTGCAAGTGTTTTGCCTTTCGATTAGTTTAGTTTATATACCCCACGTCTACGTTATGAAAAATTATGCGAGGAAAGCAACATATTTTCCCGTGAAATGTAAAGTTAGAGCTCGATTGTATGATTTTTCTTTAAAAATTGTAAGGATTTCAAGAAAATGTATAAGCCCGACATAGATAGATTCGAGAGCTATTTCGTAATCTTATATGAATCTGACAGGGCATGACGTGCTAAATTTTCAGACGAAATTCAAACAATTGTGTTGTCTCGATCGTACAAGCTTAATGATGATTAAAGGTCAAGAATCAAGCACATTAGAACGATTGAAGGAGTTCAATGAATACTTTCATGAAGACATGTCTAGCAACAAAGTATTCGAGTGCAAAATGACCCCGGAAGGCAGCTAGGATGCGCCCTCAGCCATAAGAAACACGCGCCCTAGTGTACCGGCCGAAGATAGCGAGCCCCAGCGGAGAAAATCCCTGCCCCAGCTGAAGAAAATGCCCGCTGGGGCGTACCTGTCTCGGCCTGCATGCTTGATGCGACTTTGATTGTTGTATTCCCAAGAGCAGGTTGTCCACAAAGAGTATAATACGATGAGTCCGAATATCGTATCCATATGGAAGTTAAGGTAATTACAAGTCTACTACAATGTCCTTTTGTTTTGTTTTTTTTCTTTTAATTGTTTGAATCTTTAATTGGTAATTTTAATTGTTCAAATTTTAATTTAAGTAATTGATATTTGTAAGGACCGTGTATCGTATTATCGTAAATCTTATGTTGATTATCGATTATTCATGAAATTATCATGTGATTACGTATATGATGTATATCATGACAATGGAAATGAGAAAATATGGGGTGATAATGAAATATTGTATTAGAAATTGATTTGCGTTAGAAAAGTATGTTGAACCGCGACAGAAAAATGACATATGTTACAGTTTTTATCATAATTAATTGAGTAGCAGTCCAAATGGAATGAGGCTAATTTCATTGATAAGCTCATACATAGTACTAAAAATTTAATGTTTTGAGTTTTGTCCAAATCCATTTGGAAATAGGGGCAAAACCATCACGAAGTGTATCGTGTGCGTTGCAGTTCTTGCACCGACACATTTTGGGAGAATGAGCATAAATCTCGCATCCGCTATCCAAATTGAGTGAGGTAAGTGGCAAATGAAATCAAGACATAGTTCTTCAACTTTCATGTTTACCACTTTTGCTAATTCGAAACCTAAAATAGAGCTTCGGACAGAACAAGATGCGTACCCGCGCATATGCGCGAGTTCGGTCGCGCATATGCGCGAGTACCTCTGTAGCACACGATATAAGGGTGATAAGAATGAGTTTGTTGATAAGTATCCTTCCATTTCCTGTGAAGCTTCGAAGGGAAATGTTGGAATTCGAATTCTAACGTTCGAATCTACCTCGAAACTTTATCCAAACACGAAACAAATTATATATTCGAAATCCTCGCGTCGAGAGCTTCTTTTTGAGGTAAGATTCTTTTAGTTTCAGCAGCTCTAAATATTAAAGTGCTGGAATAGCATGTATTTGAAGTTTATTTCAATATATGTGGTAGAGTAACCGACACGAAACTCGTATTCAAAGTCGGAATTTAATTATGTTATGATTTCAATTTGATATTTTTCAAAGTTTTAAAAGATATTTGAAACTTATATTGTTGATATTGAATGATGTTATTTATTGAAATAAATATGTTATTGATGTAGATATATTATTATACTGATATCTTCAAGCTACATCGATTGGAACGAAGAATAGAGGTATGTTGCGACCCGGTAACATACGACATTTATCTGTATTATATGATATATGTTTGATTGATTGAATTGAGATTACATGTCTATATGCCTTATTTGTTGAGTTGATGTGGCATACATGACATGCTTGTTGAGCTATGATCCTTGGATACTCTAATATGATTGGATTTGATTATGGGGTTTGTGAACACGATGCTATGTTTGGCATTATGTGGCCCTTAAAACATAGACGTTAGTGGCCTCGATGATTGATTGAGATTTAGGATTTGATAGCGCTTTGCCGACGTTGTCATATGAGTATCTCTTATTGAGGCCGGTGTGCTAGTTCGAGCATTGATTTGATAGCGATTCGATTGATTCTGACATGTGCTCAGTGGATGGGCATTTGACCTAATACCTCCACGACATACATGCATTGCATAACATATATCATTGTTTAGATATATGTGGTATATATTGTGGTTGCTTCAGACTGAGCTTTTCTCACCCCAGATGGGGCTGTTGTTGTCTTTGTATGTGGACAATGACAGGTATTCCAGGATATCAGGAGGCCGGAGAGGGCGCTTCTGGAGGGAGTCACAGTTTGAGCTGAGGTTTATGTTTTCCCAGTATATATATGTACATGTCCCGAGGATATGATTTATTCTTGTATGAGTTGTTTTGATTATGTGTGGGCAGATTTTATGATGTGAGATGAAATACTATTTTTAGTATTCAAATAACATATTTTGGGCTCATTGTAAAGAAATTTTAAACCCGTTTTTCGCTGTAATTAATTAACCCTAATCAAATTGTATTGTAATCACTATTAGGAGTTAAGGACCCCACAATATTAGAGGATCCAATCTTGGTATTTTAATAAAGTTAACATTAATTAACATTATTGAAATCCACTTAATAAAATTGTTATAATATATTAAATAATCATATTTATATTATGTTATATATTATTATCTTATAAATATATAATATATACCAAAACTTATAAATGTTGTCAAGTATTTATTGTGATATAAATATTTGTAAACACTAAATCAAGGTTCCAACTTAAATAGTTGGTAAAACCAAACAAACATTTAAATGATACTAAGAAATTAATATTATGATAAATTCATATATAATAAATGAGGGCATCCACTTTAAATGGTTGATAATAACAAATTAACATTTAAATGGTTCCAAAAATTTAGTGTAACATATAGCAACATTAAATCAAAACTCACACTTATAAGTAGTGTATAATAATGCTTAAAGAAATAAATATAATATAAATAATAAATAATGATTAAATAATATAAGACATAGATTAATATCTTTTAATAACCTTATTATCGTACCAAGAGTTTCACCTTTTCATCTCAACTTTGGGAAGTTAGCTACTCATTATTCAAAGTGTAAAACTTTGAATATAAAATTAGCATGCTAATTATATTTAAATGAAGAAATAAAAGAAAAACAAAGAGAGAAATATTATGAACTCAAAGATTTGTTCATAGAATGAGAGATATCTTTATATATTACAATGCGTCTCTATTTATAGCCAAATTTAAGGAGACAACCACAAATAAAATATTATTTTGTACACATAAGTCTTCATTGGTGTTCCAAGAAATTATGTCATCATACACATCACTTTTGAAAATCTTCCCATCCGATTTTTCTTTTCACATAAAACAAAACATGTAGATAATTGAGTTGTTTGAATTGTGGTATATTTTTTTTACCATTTGACCAAGTAATTTGAGAGATATGGTCAAAATGCTCTAGCATGGTAAAACTATCACTCCTTCGGTAACTTTAATTGTTGCTTAATTTGATCACAATTGTGAGAAGATTTTTATCTCATTCTTGCTACCAATATTATAGATATTAAAATCAAATTTCTACAGGTCCAAGAATCATCTTAATCCCATTTGCAAAGCCAATGTTATTCTTGTTTTATTGAACCAGTAAAAAATACTAAAAACTTATAATTACACAACAACTTATATTTTATACAATTTATTATAAAACATGTAATATTTAAATATTTAATAAAACAAAAACATAAATTTATATTACAATTTGTTATAAAAAATGTAATATTTAAACATTTAATAAAACAAAAACATAAATTTATATTATAAAATATTTAATTAATGTACATTTTTTATGTTTATAATCACACCCCAACCAGCTTATTACTAATCTCTAGCAATTTAAGCGTTAATAAGCAACACAAAATATATTGATTAATTTAAATAAAAATATAATATAACTATCCAGGTGTTCAAATTAAAGTTGAAAACTGTCAAAGTTATATCAAGATCATCATAATTATAATTTATAAAATAATATGAGCTGATCAATTTATAGCTTATTTTCAGGTAATTAAATGTGCATAGCCTTCAGAAATTCCTAGTAAGAGTCTAAACTCTGAAAAGGGATCGATTAAGGTGCCCGTATGCGCAATGGAAGTTTCAAAATAATTTTTGTAGCAAGAAAACCGAACACCTTAAGCTATAATGTGTAGCTAATACGAAAAAATCAAAATTTCATACATAGTGTGTTTTAGAAATTTTACCTATCAATCTCAAGAGATTGATGATGGCTCCAACTAAGATGTAAACACCTTAGCTCTTGAGTGGCAAGACAATCTTCAAGCTTCTCTTTGAGCACACCTTGCTCAAATATTAAGCCCACCACCAACTAGCTAGAACCCCTCTTATTTTGCACTAGAAAAATAAGAGGATTTTTCTTTAAGAAGGGTAGAGAATCTTCAACAATTGAAGAACAAATTGGAGAGTAATTTCAAAGAGAAATTTCAGCCATGGTGTAGGAGAGAAGGGGAAGAATCTTCTTGGTTGAAGAAAAAGTGATGTGAGCATGTGCATGTCATGCCTTGGATATTGAAAAAGTTGCCTCCAACCTTTCACCTCCATTGCTTGTCTTCTACTTGGGCTTGTAACAATTACAAGGCCCATGGACTTTTATTTAAATTGTCTCAAACAAATTTGAGATCAATTAAATCTTACTTGAATTTACTCAACCCACTAATTAAATAATTATTCCAATTTGGCTCTACAAGACCCAATGTTATTTAATTAATTCAACACTTGAATTAATTTAATTATTTGGATTCTACTAGGTCCACTAGTATTTAGTTAATTCAACACTTGAATTAATTTAATTTAGTCTATAATAATGTTTATGAAAATCACAATTTTCAAATACATTATTTATTTGACCAACTTTTAATTTAGGAACACTTCCACAAATTTAAAGTTACATTCCTTTCATAGAAGTCGTACTTCTATTTTTCTTTACGCTTATAAACTCCTTTATAAGCCGTTCAACACATTAAACTATTTTACTTCTCAACGGGATCTAGAAAGCTAGTACTTGTGTGACCCTCAATGGTTCATTGATAAAACTAGCCATGGGTTCACATCTCCATGTGATTCGGACTAAACATGTCCTTATACGAGCAGACCCCAATTGCTCAATTCTTAATTATCAACTCCTTGATAACAAGAACGTCATAACTCAAGTCTGATAGAACAAAACCAATCATGTTAAACGCCTAGCAGCATCGCTTACATGATTCCCTAGGTATCAAATGATAGTGCCTGCAAGAACCATTCAATTATGGTTAGCGTACAAAACGGTCCCTTCAACTCGTATATCCCGACCGATTCGACAATCAATGGTATATCGAGAGTTGTCAATGAATCGATACTATGTGTCATGTTATAGTTGCATCGATGGTGTAATCTAAGAAACCCCTTTCTTAATTATCACCATACTCTGATCAGAGATTTCATACTACATACACATAGGATATCCATACCCGAAGGTAAGCGGTGAATCCCCAACTACAATGCATCGACTCCTATATGTTTCGACAAAACACCCAACCTTGCCACGTGATGACCCCATGAGATTCGGTAAACAAGTCAAATTGCAATGCTAGCACATAGAGTCTCAATGTTGTCCCGGGTCATAAGGACTAATTGTGTACAACCATAAACTAGGACGTTTCCACTCGATAAGTGAGAACCACTTGGAAAGTCCTTTATGGAGGGTTGTTCAGTGCACTCTACCAGGAGCACCTATCTGCATGCTCGGACATCATAATGTCCCCTACCAAAGAAACATGGTACTCACATCGCAGATACTAGTCTCGAACTCGAGCGGCCTATATCCTTCTTAACGGCAGCTGAATCGGTTAGGAACTGTTTAGAATATACGGTATTCCAAATATGAGTTTCGTGATATTCATCATATGAGCATCTCATATTCTTTCTACTATTTGTATATTCAAGGACTTTATCTATGCAACATGCATGGGTATAAAGATAAAGAAGTGCCAAAACAATAATTTCAAATATTATTAAAATAAAGACTGTTTATACATAGAGTTTCATTGTGAACACTCGGCCAACAGTTGGCTTGACGTGCACCTACTCTAACAATCTCCCACTTGCACTATAGCCAACTACCCATATGCTTCAAACCCATCGATTCGCGATGCTTCTAGAATAATGGTCCAGGTAAAGGCTAAGTTAGCGGATCAGCAACATTATCTGCGGAGCCGACTTTGTCAATCGACACTTCTTCTCTTTCCACTATCTCTCGGAGGATGTGGTACTTTCTCAATATGTGTTTAGACTTCTTATGAGACCTTGGCTCTTTTGCCTGAGCTATAGCTCCCGTGTTGTCACAAAACACCGGGACAGGAGCAACTCCATTAGGAATGACGCCCAACTCTTGGACGAAATTCCTTATCCAAACAACCTCCTTTGCTGCAGCTGATGCAGCAATGTATTCGGCCTCAGTGGTAGAATCCGCAGTACTATCTTTCTTGGAACTCTTCCAAGAGACAGCAGAACCGTTGAGCATGAATACGAACCCAGATGTTGACTTCGAGTCATCGATATCGCTTTGGAAGCTAGAGTCGGTATAGCCTTCCAATTTCAGTTCTCCACCCCCATAGACTAAGAACAACTTATTGGTCTTTCTCTAATACTTGAGGATGTCTTTCACAGCTTTCTAGTGTGGAAGACCAGGGTTTGACTGATATCTACTCACTACACTTAGTGCGAAAGCCACGCCAAGACGTGTAGATATCATCTCATACATAATGCTATCAATCGCAGATGCATAAGGAATGCTTGTCATCGCCGCTATCTCTACATCAGTCTTGGAAGACATAGACTTGGATAGGGACACACCATGACTCATTGGTAAATGTCCTCTCTTGGACTCATCCATCGAGAACCGCTTCACGATGGTATCAATGTATGTGGACTGGGTGAGACCAAGCAATCTTCTTGATCTATCTCTATAGATCTATATTCCCAATACAAAAGATGCTTCGCCCAAATCCTGCATCGAAAACTTACTTGCTAACCATATTTTAGTTGATTGCAACATTCCTACATCATTCCCAATGAGTAGAATGTCATCAACATAAAGCACCAGGAAAGTCACAGCACTCCCACTGACCTTCTTATACACACAGGGTTCCTCAGGATTCTTAGTAAAACCAAACTCTTTGATTGTACTGTCGAATCTGAGGTTCTAACTCCTAGATGTCTGCTTTAGACCATAAATAGATCTCTGAAGTTTGCATACCATATGCTCACTTCCGATAGATGTAAACCTTTCAGGTTGAGATATGTAAATCTCTTCCTTATTATCCCCATTAAGAAAGGTTGTCTTCACATCCATCTGCCATATCTCATAGTCATACCATGTAGCTATGGCTAGCAATATCCTTATTGACTTGAACATTGCAACTGGAGAAAATGTTTCCTCAAAGTCAACTCCTTGTCTTTGAGTATATCTTTTTGCCACAAATCGCGCCCTGAAGGTCGATACCTTCCCATCCGTCCCAAGTTTCCTCTTGTAAATCCATTTACACCCTATGGGAACGGTTCCCTTGGGTGGATCCACAAGGTTCCACACTTGGTTCGAATGCATGGAATTCATCTCAGATTCCATTGCTTCAAGCCACTTGGATGAATCGGCATCAGATAATGCTTCCTTGAAGGTCCTTGGATCACATCCGTGGATAGGCTCATCAAGGCCCTCTTCAAGAAGCAGACCATACCTCATAGGTGGTCTTGAGACTCTCTCGGATCTTCTAGGAGCTTGTATCTCCTCTCTTGGCTCTTCTGGTGTGGGTTCTACAATTGTGGTTGTCTCTCGAACCTCTTCGAGTTCTATCATCTCCCCTTTTCTATCCAATAGAAATTCCTTTTCCAAAAAGATTTCATTCCTAGAAACAAACACCTTTGTTTCTTGGGGATGATAGAAATAGTATCCAACTGAATTCCTTGGATATCCCACAAATTAACATAAAATGGATCGACTATCCAATTTATCTCCCACTACCTGCTTCACATAAGCAAGGCATCCCCATATTCTAAGATAAGAATATTTGGAAGGCTTACCCATCCATATCTCATATGGAGTCTTATCAACTGCCTTTAAAGGGACATTGTTCAACAACAGTGCCGCTGTCTCAAGCGCATATCCGCAAAAGGATGGTGGCAACTCCGTGAACCCCGTCATAGACCGAACCATGTCCATCAAAGTCCGGTTACGACGCTCTGAAACACCATTCAACTGCGGTGTAGCGGGCGGAGTCCACTGCGAGAGAATCTCATTCTCTCTAAGATACTCTTGGAACTCGGCACTCAAGTACTCACCACCTCAATCCGAACGAAGTGTCTTGATGCTTCATCCCAACTGTTTCTCTACTTCACTTCTGAATTCTTTGAACCTTTCAAAGGCTTCAGACTTGTATTTCATCAAATACACATACCCATACTTCGAAAAGTCATCGGTAAAGGTGATGAAGTAGGCATGTCCATGCTTAGTGGTGATGCTAAGCGGACCGCACACATCGGTATGGATCAAATCCAATAACCCTTTGGCTCGCTCCACATGCCCCTTAAAGGGAATTTTGGTCATCTTTCCTTTTAGACAGGATTCACAAGTCGTGAGAGCATTAATATCATATATATCAAACATGCCCAATCCCACTAACTTGTTCATCCTTCTTATGGAAATATGTCCTAATCGAGCATGCCATAATTGTGGCGAATTTAGAGTATCTTGTTTTCGCTTGTTTGTTGTTGTTATTGCTTGGACATTGTTTAGTGGAATATCTTTCAATTTTAAGTTGTAGAGATCGTTTTCAAATTCTCCAGTACCAAATATAAGTTTCATGATACTCATCATATGAGCATCTCATATTCTTTCTACTATTTGTATATTCGAGGACTTTATCTATGCAACATGCATGGGTATACAGATAAAGAAGTGCCAAAACAATAATTTCAAATATTATTAAAATAAAGACTGTTTATACATAGAGTTTCATTGTGAACACTCGGCCAACACTTGGCTCGACGTGCACCTACTCTAACAAACTTCATATCCTCACAGGTTAATAAATGTTTCAATTCATGGGAACGATTTCTCTCATGGAGTTGGAATACGGATAAATGCTCAGGAAAATGGTTTACAGAATGTAGACACACAAACGAGCCAAATTAATCAAAAGATATGAAATCCATTGATTCAAATTCTAATTATTCTTATTATATATATATTTTTTCCTGATATTCTTGTGAAAGATTTTTTTCATAACATCATAGAATCAGACTAAGTTTATGCTCTTTGACCACATATTTATTTAAGCTCTACAATATATTTCTCTCTTTCTATTATTTTCTTCTTTCTTTTTTTTATGAGAGATAAATGGGTCGTAGCATATAACTTTAAAATTACACAGATCTTCAACATCTCCTTTATTTTCTCTTTTTTTTTTCAGGAAATATCAATTTTTTTTTCAGAAATAAGAACTCAAGATCTAAACAATATACAGCCTCTCTCATGATAAATAAAAGCTTGAAAGCTGTTTTCTCGATCATCTCCACTCACTCACAAAATATGTTGAGTTTAAAATTTTAGGCACTCTTATAAGATATATCTTGGGCCATATAATTTAATAACTGATCTTATCAAAATGGTTAATCACTCAAAAAGATTTCATAAATCATATTTTTATAGTGATCAAAATATTAAAATTGACTTTTTTTTCAAATAAAAATTTAAACATCCTTAGATAGATTAATACATTTTCCAATTTAAACCTTTCAAACATGTAATGTATGATATTTTTGTAAAAATTACTAAGACATAAACAATAAACATGGTTTTATTTTAAAATAATATTTTTTAAAATATATTTTTAAATTTTTTTTAAAAAGTTTGTTCTCCCCCCAATCCTAATATGACATTGTTTCTAATGCAAAAATAACTATTAATAAAGAGTAAATAATGAAAGAGATATCACCTGAAATTTTATTGAAGATAACAAACTGTCAGGATCGCTTGGGTGTGAAAAAATGTTTAGAAGGGGGGGGGGGGTTGGGTTGAATAAACACTTGACAATTTTCACAACTTCTTCGATGGTTGAGTCAGTTTAGTGATAAATTGAGTTCATGAACCTTGTTTTCAATGTCAATCAGTTAACCTAATAGAAGTGCGGAAATAACTGAAGGACAGATAGAATATAACTAACAAGAAAGAACACAAGATTTTGTGGATGTTCGGAGATTTAAAATACCCCTACGTCACCCCTTCTATCTCGAAGATAGGATATTCACTAAAAGACTTTGATCTATACAATGCTTTGTACAAACCCACTTCAGTTTGGACTTAACACCGCCAAGACTTAAACTCTTAGTATCAATACAATTTATCCGTACTCAACTGATATTTAATTTCTTAGCACAACTGATCTCTACAAGATCGAATGATACAACAATAAGTGTTTTGTGCTTTTTGCTCAATGTATAGCCTGAAAGCTATTGATGTGTATAATAAGCGTGAGCTTTTGAGAAATAAGCTTGAAAGAATATGTGCAGAGTTTTTCTAAACTTGTAATGAGGTTTCAATAGATGGATAACTCGGTAACTTATTCGGTAACTCTTCTTCAGCTGATCTTCTCAGCTATTTGCAGGCTTTGCTTCCATTGGTAATAATGAATGCATTTTGAATCTTTATATCCGTTGTATAGCCACGTCAACATTCTTCTGACAATCGTACATTATGGCTTTTCTAAAATGCGGAGTTCTCACTATATGTTGCAGTCTACTCTTGTACAATTGTCGATTGATAGCTACGTTCCTTAACTGATGACGTGTCAAGCTGATTTATCAAGGATTAACTGATTAGAGTGTAACTGATCAGTTCTAATTGATCGTCTAGTTGACTGCACAACTTCAGTTAGCTTACATCAGTTCAGTTGTCTTTGATTATATATGCATTAATCTTCAATTCGGGCAACTATCAGTTACGAGACTTCAGTTCAGTTACTTTAAGTTTTCTTGATCAGTTGTTCAATCTTTTCACGCTCAGTTTGTCAAACTCCGAAATTAAATTTACAATAATTTTCCCTTTTTAGGTGTTTGACAAAACTTATAATTTATGAACTGATCAAACTGAACTCTTGTAGATAAAATAATCTTTTATTGATAACTCTTTCAATGTACATATTCGTACCAAGAATGGAAAAATAAAGAATTTCTGAATCAAAGAATCTTCAAACTGATTGAAAATCTGCCAGAGCTCTCAATTGTATATTAAGGCCGTCTTCTAACTGATCTGAACTTCTTTATTTCTTTGCTCTTTTATCAGCTGGTCCTTGATCAGTCGGTTGACTTGGTCTCTACTTAGATAGCTTCTGTTGTTCTTCTTCATCTTCCCCCTTTTTGTCAAACCCATCAACCTTGCTGGATAATGCACGGACTTCCCAGGTGACATTAGATATAGCATTCATAATTTGTTATTGCATCAGATCCATTCTCTTTGTCACTACTGTTTCCAAAAATTCAATGCGATTTTTGAACATGCCTTGAGTCTGGAAATGTGCTTGAACTGTCACTCGGTCTTTCTTTAATTGATCTAGTTGGAAAAATAAGGACATGATATCCTTTGTAACATGGTGTAGGTTCTTCATTGTATTTTCCTTCATAGAATCAATCTTTAAAGTGTGCAGCAATTGGGTTGACTTCACATTAGAAATATTTGACATTAAATGGTGGAGGTTGGACTGAATGTCTTCTATCGTAGTATCAGTAGCCGTTGGTATCTGAGGAGAAAGGGCTTCAGATCATTCTAGTTATTTCTTCTTGTCTGTTTCATTGAAAATTTCCAGGGCCCTATCTGATGATTCAGTCACAGCCGTAACCATTTCTCGAACAATTTCTTCAACTACCTCCTGTTGAGGTTCTTGAGGTGGAGTGGAAATCTGATCAGCAGTTAAGCTGGTAGGCTCTTCAGTTGTTTTATAAGCTGACACTTCAATTGGCTTTTGAGTTGGCACTCCTTCAGTTTGTTCAGAGTGCAACAAAGCCGTGTCAACTTCAATTTGAACCACTTGTTCAGTCGTGGCAGACAACTGAACTAGTTTCTCGACTTCTGGTATCACAGCCTCTGAGACTGTTTCTTCAATTTTGCTCGGTTCTTCAACTACTTCTTAAGTTAAAACATTCAGCTGGATGTCAGTGGAAACTGATTGTATGACTTCATCGACATTTGCCAGTGACAATTCAGCATCTATATAAATTTGAAGACCTGCAGGATGAGATGGAGGGACAGAAGAAGATGGTTGAGCATCCTTGGAAGAAGGATCAGTTGCATGCTCAGATTTTTCGGCAAATGCTTCCTTAGATGGATCTGGCTGATGAATTGATGGTTCAGCCTGCTCTTATGAGGATGAGATCTGGGAAATTGATGGAATAATCAATTGTTGACCCATTTCCCAGTTTTTTGATCTTTATCTGTAATGAGAGAAGATCCGTGTCCAACTGGTCATAAACTGCTTTGTCATTGAAGGCATTTGGACTGGTAGGATCAAAGTTCTTGCGTAGCTGAACTATGACTTGAGCTAGCTTCTGGGCACACATCTGATCAAAGAAATACATCTTCCTCTCCAGCACTTGAGCAATCATGGCAGCTTTAACTACCTTGAGGACTATTGTTTCCAAAGCGATGAATTTTTCCAAAACCGATTTCTTATGTAATCGCTTGACAAACACTTCAGTCCTGAATCTGACCCATTCATTGTAAACTTTCAACTTCGATTCAGAAAACCCATTTACCTCTTCCCATATTAAGTCAATATGTGTCTGAATCGGGTTGGTCGGTCTGAGCTCTTCAATCATCTTGCCCTTACCTTTCGGGTCAGTGAGGACATGAGAAATACTAAGTCCTGATTCTGTTGAATCCATGTTTTCATGTATCACCACCCTTTTTGGTCTGGCAGCAAGTAATGAAGTATGACCGGTGATAGTGATAAACGGTGCTTTCACTCCAAATTGTTTTGGTTTATCACCAGATTCAGTGATAATTTTCTTGGAGGAACCAGTTGGAGGAGGTTGCTGAGGCTCAGTTGATGAAGCAACTGGAATGGCCCTGATCGGTATGGCTTTAATAGGCTGTTGAGCTCTAGTTGGCTTCAGTCACTCAGCTGGGATGACTTCCACAGCAGCAGCTAGTTTGGTTTTCTTTGTCCTTGGATTTTTCATGATTTTGGAGAAGGGGTTTTCTCCGATTCAGTTTCAGATTCGCTCACAATCAATTTCCTTTTTTATGTTTTCTTTGGCTTAGCCAAGCTCTTTGTCTTCTTGATTGGTTTGGGAGCTGCCTGCGTCCCAATATTCTTTTTGATTTTCAAGAACTGCTCGGGAGAAATGTCCAGCTTTGTCTTTGGCGGCTGAACAGTTTTGGTAGTGAAGACTTTGTATTTGGATGACTTCTCAGAAGAGTCATCCACCAAACCTTTGCTCTTCAAGATGAAGCTGATAGGCATAGCAAAGACTTTGGATTGTTTGGTCGACTGGACCATGTTCTTCAGAATAGTGAACAAGATAGCTGACCAGTTCAGCTTGCATCCATTTACTAGAGCAGCCATGATTTGGAATTTCTTGAGGATGAGGGCAGCAAAAGATCCTGCCTTAGCTAGAACACCCTTGGCCACTATGTATGCCAGCAACTGATATTCATGTTTCAGCTCCTTCTTGGGGTCAGAGACTTTTATCTTTTTCACATCGGCAGATAAAAGTTTTTGCATCTCCTCAATATCAGCAGCTTTTATTTCAGAGAAGTGAGAAAGACCATCTGAAGGCCGTTGGAAGAGTGTGCTGAACAATTCTTCATCAATAATCAGCAATGTGCTGTCGATAGTCGTCGTGATCTTTCCATCAGCAGAAATGAAGTTTTATCGTAGAAGTCTTGAATTTTTTTTGAATAAACTTCCTGAGTAGATGGCCCAAAAAATTTCCTTAAACCAGCAGCTTCCAATTTCAGAAAAATGCTTCGAATGGATTCATCCTTGACAGAAAGGACTGAATCGAAATCAATAGCTATAACATTAAGCATGTAAGCAGGGACTTGAGTTGCCATTTTCTGAATCGTTTTGAGGATCTGCGTAAGAGGAAAAAAACTTTGGTAGTTGATGTGCTCTGTAAATCAAAATACTCGTAAGAAACTGAAATGAAGCGGGGGTTCATTTCTTAGGTTGGAAACTGTTCAAATTTTTGGACACGTGTCAGTCCAAGATGAATTGAGTTAAAATGTGTGTACGTTGTGTGTAATCGTGACTGAAAATGCTTGGACTTCGTGTGGTCATGTGTTCAATTACTATTCAATGAAAGACATAATTAAATGCGTAGTCTTATCAATCCCATCATTTAATATGGAATTTTTTTTATCGCTAATCAATTAACTTATGGAAAAAATCAGTTAGGTCAATAACTGTGTGATCAGTTGAGAACTGAATCAGTTCAGTTGAAGATCAACTGATTATTGTCTTATCATTTAACCCATTAAATATCGTCATCCCCCCTAAATAAATGCATAATTAAAAAAAATTTATTCTCAGAAGATGAAACGTTAGGGATAATAAGTGCATCTCTTCAGATGACTCGAAACCTATCTATGAATAAGAATAAAATAGTTAGTCACAAGATCACTTAGAAAAATATCAGCAGATAATACAGGTTGAAGTAGCAGCAAATGGATAACGAGAGCAGTTCAAAACAACCAGACTTTTCAGAAGACTTCATTCAGTCCATTGTGGCTGCGAGGAAGATAGCTATGGAGGACAGTGCCTTTGTGGAGACATTGTCGTTCTGGATTAAAATGTAGGACCTCCAGTCCTTTCATGAGGAAGGGGTTGTTGCTACTCCCAAAGGAGTGGCAAAACTGAATGAGTATCGGCGGCGTCTTCGTGTCGCCGGTATTGCAGACATCTTCGCTGATGAAGGTGTCTATCTTCTGATGCTCCTTAAGGAGCGGAAGATTCTGAGAAGGATTGCCATCTCAGAAGACTTCTTGAGGACTTCCACCGGAGGATTAACCAGTTGGTTGTCCTCCAGGAGGTTTGCAGTAAAAAAAAAATCCAATGTACGAGCTTGTTTCAATAAATAAATATTTATTATGTTTATTGTTGTTTTTCTTGTACTGTTTTTGTTTTATTCTGCATTTAAACTTGTAATAACCGAATAATCAACAAGAATAAGTAATAAAGCGAATAATTTTAAGAAAAATCAATTAAGCCAAGAATATTTCGAAAGTAAGAAAACTTAGTCTCGAGAAGTGGCTTAGTGAAGATTTCAGTAGTTTGTTGTTCAATTTAAATGTACTCCAGTCTTATTGCCTTTTTCAAAGCATGATCTCTGATGAAGTGATGTCTGACATCAATGTGTTTGGTCTTGGAGTGAAGAACTGGATTATATGTTATTGCAATCGTGCTTGTATTATCACAGAAGATTGGTGATTCCTCTGCAATGACTCCATAATTCTTCAGTTGTTGCTGAATTCAGAGCATTTGAGCGCAGCAGCTTCCAGCAGCAAGGTATTCTGCTTCAGTCGTGGAAGTTGCTATAGATGTTTGCTTTTTGCTGAACTGTGAGATCAGTCTGTCTCCTAGAAACTGACATGATCCACTGGTGCTTTTACGATAAAGTTTACATCCTACATAATCTGAATCTGAATATCTAACTAAATTGAAAGATGAGTCCTTATCATACCATAAGCCCACATTTTGTGTGCCTTTAAGATATTTCAATATGCGTTTTGCGGCTAAATAATGCGATTGCTTAGGATCAGCTTGAAGCACACATGCAAACAGCGAATACAATATAAGGACAACTAGCAGTTAGTTATAATAATGATAAATTCACAAACAGTCCCCAAACCAAAAAAGTTTTGTCCCCTACTCCCTGGTGAGATAAGACTTTTTCAAAAATACCAAAATTACCCTTATTCCCTATTTTATTTGAATTGATCCCCGCGCTTTTGAAAAATGGTATCAGAGCTATAGGTAAATTTATTTCAAACACAAATTTTATTATTACAATGTAATTAAATGTTTGAGGAGGAGAATTTTCTCAAAAATATATGAATCCGAACTCAGGTTTGAGATTAACTATTTACAAGAACTATTCTAATATTTTGGAATATACACAAGAGCATCTAACCTTGGTTAGATATCCGGAGCAGCAATGGTCAACACAGCGCCCTCAGGTTAATTTATGATACAGTCTCATAAGTTTATGGAGATAGTACCGGATTCCTCTAAACTCTCTGGAGATCTTAGAGAAATTCAAAAGACGGTACAAAATTACGGCAATGTGTTGTTTTATGTACCACCAAATGTGGAGAAAATCCTTGAAAACCAAGAAGAAATTCTTGGAATATTAAAGGATATTAGAGCAAGACTTCAGAATCTAGAACAACAACCAAGTTCTAGTAAAAAGACTTCAGAAGGAAGGTTACCACCATCCTTTTGCACAGAACCCTTATTACATCAAAGAGGGAAAGCCAAGGTGATGCCAAAACCTTTAACTGAAGAAGAAAAGATGATCAATCTCATCAAAACGGTCTCAGGAAAAAAAATTAATCTGTTGACAGCGTTAGAAAAGATTGGTCTAGAGGATCTGCAAGAGCTTGCAGAATCTTTTGCAAATCTTAAAGTTGTAGATCTAAAGATGAACACGGCTGGAGGTTAACAACCTACAATAACTTGGTTGTCTTCACAAGAACCACCTAGAGAAAGTGTGGGATCTCAGAATACAAATATGAGAGAACCCCAAACAGACTTTTACACTGGTGGAAAAGCACACCCAGCGCGAACAAGGTCAAGGAGGAATCAAATTCCTTTGCACCAGACTCCCTACGGAAAATCTGTTCCAGAACCTATACATCCTTATGGGTTATGCTTAACCTGGATGTGTTAGAATTTAAGAAATGAAAAGATCTCATAGATGATTGGATATCTGCTATGAGAATCGCAGCAGGAACACTTGATCTCAACAGAGAAGGATTCGTTAAACTTTTGGAAATGAGTCTTATGGGATCAGTGAAATTGCTTGGGACATTACTTCGGTGGAAACCAAAGAGTCAGTCTTAGCTGGAGAATCTCTTAGCGAGATAGCCGGAAGAATGGCTACCCTTTTTAAAGCTCAATTTATAGGGGTAGACTATTTTAACAGTCAAGACACAGAGAAGAGAAAGAAATATAATCAAGCTCTGTATAGTCTTGAATTACATGATATATGTTTAGTGGATGAATACATTATGTTATTCACTAAATATAGATGGAATTCAAGAGTCGAACAAAATATAGCAATGCAGCTCTTCTTCGCCAAAATGCCAAGTCCTTGGAGAGAAATACTCATAGGGGAATATGTACCTGGAAATCCAGATACATTGGCACGAAGAGCCTCTTTCCTTAAAGAAAAATTGACAGAATGGTATCATCTGACAACATTACAAAATAATTACAAACGATTAAGGGGTATTAACAAACGTACTCCTTTTGTGTTGTAAAGAGAATGATCTTCCAACAATTATTGGAAGTAAACCACAGAAGCATAAAAGGAAAAGTTTTAGGACTCATCCTTATGCTATAAGTGGAAGAAGTTCTTGAAAACCAAGAACCTTATGGTCTAGACAGAAAGCCAGATCCTACAAATCTGGACAAAGAAGTGGACCATCAAGAAGTAGGATATCATCCCAGGCATCGAGTACATATCGAAGCACAGGAAGAACACCTAAAAAGAAAACTTTCAGAAGAGCTCATACCCGAGCTAATGAAAGTTTCAAGGACTGTAATTGCTGGACATGTGGAGCAAGAGGTCATATCTCAGCCAACTGTCCAGAAAATGAAAAAAAAAGGTATTAAAAGCTTTTATCCAACTCCGGATATTAAAGAAGCAATTTATGACCAATATCTTATTCAAGTATACAGATTTGAGGATATCGCCTCAGATGAAAGTATATATGAAGAAGAAGAAGTTTTAAGTCAGGGAGAATCCAATGGAACAGAATCGGAATCTGACTGAAGACGAGGTGTTTTGACACGAAACACATGAGGATTTGTCTGGTTTCTTTAGCCAAACAACAATATCTCATAACATGGTTCAAAGAATCATGAAAGAAAATCCCAGTCTACAGAGATATCAAAGATTCTCTGCAGGACAGGTAGAAAAGTTCTTAGAAATTCTTGGCCTAAGAAACAGAAGGCATCATCTAATCTATAAAGTTTCTAGAAGGGAAATGACAATCCCAATGGAACTTACTGGAAATAGAATGGAGATGCAATTAATTTCTTCTAAAGAAATTAAAGAGGAGTTACAAAAACTCAAGATAGAAGTGACACAGACAATTTCCTGGATTCATATTGGAGCAATCTAGTTTATGATAAAAGCTACTTTCAAAGAATGCATAGATTCACCCATTGATATTGCTATCTGCGATAAAAGAATGGGGAACCTTCAAGATTCAGTACTGGGAACTATCTCAGGAAATCTCTGTGCAGGAAAAATGGTAGGAGTTATCTATCCAAGGATAGCCTACAACTTGGCAGATCGAGATTTCAGTCGAGCCTTGACATTACATCAAAATTTCAAGGAGAAAAGGCGGATGAAAGAAGGTAATAGGCCAGATTCTATTATCTATCAAATCTCATATGCTCTATCTAATACACATCATTTTAGAATTGTTTATTAGAAATGAGTTTATTGAGATACCAGATATATTTAAAAAAGTTTCTCAGGCAATTTATCCAGATAGATGCGAGTTTCCTTTAATACAGGAAAAAGATATCCAAATACAAGACAAACCGATTCTAGAAAGGAATCAAAGTCTTAGATTGGAAACAAGAAGATTATCTTTTCAAGGAGATAGGATTACTAGTTATAGGTGGGGAAAAATACCTGTTCAAGAAACCCAACAGGAGCTAAAAAGTTTTTCCACAATAGGAAAACTCAGATGCCCCAAAGGATGGAAAGAAGTAGAAATATTATTTGATATTTCAAAACAGAGGAATCAATTTCCCTGTAATAAAGTTTCTTGGACGAACATAAACCTTGGAAACGTCTAGAGTATGGAATGGAGTTTATGACAGAGGAGAGGATGTGGAAAATCCAATGACCACAAGCCCATTCTCAATATACATTCCAGTAGGGATGTTGTATGAACGATATAAGGCAGAATATTTTGCTGCTTATATTGATTCAGGGGCTGGAATCTGTAAAGCAAAAAGAGGAGTTTTTCCAAATAATTTGGAAGAAGATTTACCCAAGATTGCTGGAAGAGATTTTTCTAGACGAATCTTAATCTCAGGTAAAGAGATTAAGAGGGCAGAAATCATGATTGGAGGTGCCGGACAAACACCTTGGTACAAGGTTAAAACACCACCAATCTATTTTCATGATACAAGAGCTGGCATTCTGTTAGGAAATAATTTCCTTCAAATATTCAAATCATATACTCAAGAAAATGAGACTAGAAGATTATTGTTCACAATTCCTTGTACTCACAAAATCATAGTCCAGAGACTAAGAACGGCATTTTACCGAAATTTGCCAATCCATTTTCGCAACAAGCGTGGTGATGAAGGAAAACTTCTGAACCCAAAAATGAAGGATTCTAGACGGTTTGGGGAAACAATGCCTTAAGATAACTATACTTCTTGAAGCTAAGGTATCTTTAGAAGATGTCAAGAAAAGGATCAAAGAAAATTACAATGAAGATCATTTGGCATGGTGGGACAAAAATCAACTCAAGGCGTGCCTTAAGATTAAGAAAGGCAAGGAGTATGAATTTGTCCGTTACAGACCTATCCCAATGAATATCATTAATCAAAGGGATATGCAGATTATAATCAAGGAATATTTTGATCTTGGTTTGATCAAAGCAGGAATATCACCGTACAGTAGTCCTGGATTTCTGGTAAGAAATCATGGTGAGATAAAAAGGAACAAACCCAGATTGGTTATTAATTATCAAGAAATTAATAAGATTCTGGAGTTTGATGGGTATTTTATACATAGTAGAGAACATCTTATCAGTTGAATACGCAATGCAAAGATATTCTCTAAATTCGATTGTAAGTCTGGTTTTTATCAGATTCTGATGGAGGATGAAAGCAAGAAATTCACAGCTTTCTCTACACCACAAGGACATTATATCTGGGAGGTATTACCATTGGAATTGTCTAATTCACCTCAGATATTCCAAAGGAAAATGGATAATCTATTTAAAGATTATTTCAAGTTCATATTTGTCTATATTGACGATGTGTTAATTGCATCTAAAAATATGAAAGAACATATTAAACATTTAGAGATTTTCTCTGATGTTTGTAAAAAGTAAGGACTGGTCCTTTCAGAAAAGAAAGCAGTCATTGCTACAAGAAAGATCGAATTTCTTGGAATAGAAATCGACGAGTCTGAAATAATTTTGCAAGATCATATAGTTGAGAATGTTCAAAATTTTCCAAACAAGTTAAAAGAAAGAAGAAACTTCAGAGTTTTCTGGGAGTTGTTAATTTTTCTGGGATATTTATTAAAAACGTAGCGAAACACAAGAAAGTGTTCAGTCCATTACTAAATAAAGATGCAAGATTTGTATGGACAAAAGAGCACACAGAAGGACTTGTCTATTTAAAGGGGATTTGTAAAAATCTTCCGAAAATGGCTATTCCTCAGGAAGAAGATGATCTGGTATTGTATACCGATACCAGTGACTATTGGTGGGCTGCAGTTTTAACCAAGCTCACACCAGATGGAGAACAGCCATGCAGATACTATAGTGGAATTTTCTCAGATACAAAGGCCATAAGATGGCGTATGAACGAAAAGGAATTTTATGCAGTAAAAAGGGCTTTTGAAAAATGACCATTATTTTTAATTGCAAAGAAATTTACTTTAAAAGTTGATAATACATAGGTGAAAGTTTTTTTAAGGAATAGAATTGAATCTAAACCTGAGCAGGCCAGATTATTAAGATGGCAGACATTATGTCAAAATTATATTTTTGTTGTTGTGATAATTAAATCTCACGAGAATATTCTTTCAGATTTTTTAACAATTGATGGACATCATTGATGTCGATGCTATTATCAAGATGCAGAGGCATTTGAGGGAACACCTTGAAATGTTTCAGACCGAGTTCAACAAGCTGGCCTTAAAAGCAGATGTTGCGGGAAGGCTACAACAAGCTGATAAAAGAATTGTCTTTGATCGTATCACAGGATGTTTACAGGCATATACTCAATTATGGTCTGTAATTCAAAGGCCTCTCCTCCAAGGCATTGAGAAGCCACTGTTTTCTCAAATGGAGAGTTTTCGAGTACAGGACACTATACCTGGAGCAGGGGATTCAAATACCCCTAGCACAAGTGTTAAGTCGGGATCATCTCTAGATGAGTCGGCTAAAACAAAAATTCAGACTCCAAATCCTTATCTCGAGTCCTCAAGTCAACCCTTCACCTCGGAGATTGAAGAGGGAGAGATTAACCTTAGACCTAATAATGACAAGGGCAAATCTAATGTTAATACTAATGAAACTGTAATTTATCCGTTTCAGATTTACAAACAAAACTGGGAGAAATTAAAAACAAGAGTGGGCTTTAACCCAGTAACTAACAGGGTTGATGTTGCAGGAAAATATCCTAGGATATGGATGAGACCCAACTCATATCCTAAAGAGGTTAAAGAATGGTATGAATTTAAGGCTCTTGCCTCAGTTTATACTACTTCACCAAGCTTACCAGAAATTTCAGGACTGCCAAAATGGATCCAGGAAGCTGTTCACAAAACTTGGGCGAATAATGATTATTTGTCCAGGAGAGATATTCTGGAGTTGTATTTTTTCAGTGCAGCACCAGAACTAGCAGGGAAAGGCTCACACGAAGCCTTTCATTTTGTCAAATTAAGGAGGCTAGATTCTAATGTCCAAAAATTTATCAAGGATCCTCCATCAGAAGAAACACCCCTGGTCGCTTCAATTATTGAAGATGATATTTCTACCAAAAGAGCATGGGGCTTATGGGTCTATCTCATTGAGATCGACAAAGTCAAGTTTCCGTTTAAGTTTTATCAAAATTCGATAAACGGATCTTTCATGTTAAATACAATGGCAGGGAAAACTACAAGTTTTGCAGAAGAAATATTCGAAAAGAAACGAAATCTTCTATGGAATAGCAACCTGCCGGCAAGCTAAGAGACTCATCAAAAATTCTATAATATGGCTCATGTGGGAAGATGGTTGAAACAGATCTGTCCAGAATGCCCCAACCAAAAAGAGCTAGAATTCGGCAAAGGCTTCAGACCTCGATCAGACAAGAAGCATCATGCTGAAACAAGACCAAGTGGTGAAAGACCACAAGCACGTTTTCCTCGGGGACCTCGAAAGCCAAGATTCCCCGACAAAGTTAAAGTGGACATGTGATTAGTCCACTAACAAAAAAGAATAAGCCACCATGTGGGTGGAATGAAAAGGACCACCAATAATCGGTGGTAAATGACAAAGAACATTGGATACTTTATCTTTAAAAAAGAATCCAATAAAGAAAACAAGAAAAACTGGATCCAAAATTACACCTATAAATAATTGGAGATTGGAACCAGAAAACCACACCAGAAAAAAACTTAAGAAAAATGTATTTCACATATCTAAAAGTTTCGAAAAAAAGAATCAAGAAGCTCAGAGATAATCTGGAAGCTCTTAGATGGATTCATAACGAAATCAAGGAAAAAGGAAAAGAGATTTCAGCAGATATTATCCAGACACATATCCAATGGATGTGTCAAGAGCTAAAGAGTGAAGAAAGAGATGTTTCTAGATTAATAATTTACAAAAAGACAAGTCAATAAAAAGCAAGAGACCGCTCAACCACTAACAGAAGGGGTCCATATGCAAGCTGTAAAGGTTTATAAAGATTTGAAGTACGAGTTTCAAATCCGAATAAGCCTTCTATAAATAAAGCAGGGAGAATGAAGTTGAGATCATCGATCATTTCCTCAATTTCTTTCTACAATAAAGATTGTAATATTTTCTTTCAAGTTTATGTGTTTTACAAGTTCAGCTACTATCAGTAGCTAAACAAGTTTCTCCTCCTCTACAGGAGGTTACTATGTAATAATAAATTTTTGTGTTTCAATAAATAAATCTTTTCTCTAACCCCTCTCATGTATTATTTTCAAAATTTTATCTTTTGTTGTACACCCTAAGGTAGGAAATGAATTAGAGTTGTTCTAAGTGCTGCTGAAGGAATCTTCGTCGGTAACCATCGGTTGCGATTGTGTGGTTGGACTGTGAGGAGCAGTCTGTAAAATACGGTGGATATAACCTAGTGGCATTCTGGTCAAAGAGGTAAAAGGTTTAATTTATTTTACGGAAGCATGATGGGCCTTTAAATATAAAGAAAAATCAATTAATTAAAAATAAAGTTGAGGGGTATTTTGGGAAGAAGGGGAGTAAAGATAAAGATGAGTTTCAATAGGGATTGAATGCAAAGTCTCCCGTATAATAAAGAACTTATTAAATCTCTGTAGAGTGTCGTCTCAACTGATTTCTCCTTTCATCTTTATCTAATTTAATCGATGAGCTCATGAAATTATTTGCAGCTGAACATGTCTCCATGCCAAATTTCTTAAGAAATTCCTTCGTATATTTTGTCTGACTGATAAAAGTACTAGTTTCCAATTGCTTCACGAAACGTCAACTACTCGTTTTCTTAAAAAGTACTAGAATTTTTTTTAAACCTTCACATGAATCGGCCGAATACTTATACAAAAATATATAAAATATTTTGACACCAATTTAAAATAAAACAACCAACAATATTTAAAAATTCAAAAGAAATTAGTTTAAATCATAAAGTCGTCAATCGTTTGCATATCCTAAATTAGTAAAATTGCTAAAAATAACAACCTCTCAAAAACCACTCAAAACATAAATAAAAATCGTAAAAATATCTTTAACATAAATCATAAACGTAAGTAAGCGCTGGTCCTCGGGTTATGTGCACCTTCAGTCCAACAAAGTCAACCATGAAGACCTCCATTATCATTATTATTAAACTCACCTGCATCAATCACACCTAGTGAGTCTAAAGTCTCAACACATCATAATCTTGATAACAACATAATAAGTATACAGATCACATACAACATTGAAAATACTTGTACGTAAAATAAAATTTTCAAAATGATGCATAAACTTTAAACATAACCATTTTCATATCTACATATTCATATCATCATAAACATATTCATATTCATCATATTCATATTCATATCCATATCCATATCCATATTAGTTGAATTCAGATCGTTAATTGTGACTTCGTATTTATATTCGTATTGGGCGATGGATCCATCTACATGTAACCACAGTACTGGGCGGCGGGGACATCAGCGACACTCTCACCCGTCACTGAGCCTTGGCCTATGTATTAACATATCATCGTATTATTATTATTCACAATTACTTCACTTCCTTTAACATTTCATATTTCCATCACTTTATAAAAGCATGCATATAAATATCGTTTTTCTTTTAAATCAAGCATGCAACATATCTTTTAAATATCCATATTAAATAATAAAAATCCATAAAAATTTAAAATAAACATTTTAACATATGAAATAGCATTCAGAGCACTGCCATGATGTTTACAAATTTTCAAGTGTAAAATTACCATTTTATCCCTAGACGTAAAATTTCACGTTTTTGACATTTTCTTAATTCCATTGACTCTAGACCATCCCAAATAATTATTAAAGCTTACATTAATTTTCTCATATTTTTATTTGGCTTAAATTCTAGACTTTTCAATTATTTCTTAATTATTCATTTTTAATGCGTTTTAATCCCGAATTAATTCAAACTTTAATATAAAATTCTCAAATTAAAAACTTAGACTTTTTATATTTTATTTGCCCTCGTGAACCACGACTCAACCCCCGTGAGCCATGTTTCTAATTTTTAACCATTGAAACCGTAAATCGGATCAACCCAAACCCTTGAGCCATCTTCGATTTTTTACCAAGCCATGCTCGAGCCGGCCTGTGCCAACATCAAACCAGCCCTCCCCTGGACCCTCGTGAACCCATAGCACCTCTAGGACCTGACCCTAGCCCCAAGACCAAAGCCACAAATCAGAACAGCTCTCGGCCGAGACTCCTTGAACTGTACGACTCCAAGTTTACGCGCCTAGGACTCTAGCCAATAGACCAGCCCTCGAATCAGCCCCTTGTGCACCCTCATAGGACCCTGAGGACTTGACCTAGCCCAGCCCAAAGCCCCCTAGCCAACCCATCTCCTTCCTTACGCGACTGCACCCATGCACACACAACTCTCGGTTGTTCTCGAGTGGAGTCCTAGCTTGCTAGGACTCATCCCCAGCCATGACCCTCGAGTCCTAACATGGCTAGGACTCCTTCCCTGACCCGAGCCAAGCCCCAGCCATGACCCAAGCCAAGCCATGCAACCATACACCCTAAACCCGAGCCCCCAAGACACAAAACACAAGATCGGTTCTAGCTTTGTTCTTCAGCATGTGCAACACATGTTTCATGTGATCTATGCCTTCTTAAACTTGTGTGAAACAACCCTTGATCCATACCCTAATCAAGGCAGGCCCTTAAGAACATATTAAACATTTTTTGGAATGAAAACACATGCTTTAAAATTCACATATGATGCATAAACGAAAATATTCAAAGGTGCAACTTGTTTTTCATACAAAACATATTCAAATACATAATATGGTGTGATGATGAGTAAAGGAAAAAATATGACGTGTCTTTGCATTTTTAACGCACGAATTTACGTTGACGATTGCGAAGAACAACCTTGGTTTAATTCCCCATGAAGAATTCGAAACTTTCCTTGCCAAATTATTTTGTGTGCCATGAGTTTATGGTGGAGTAAAGAATTGTGTGTGAGGGGTAGGGAGGTGTGAGATTATGGGGGTTATGGGGTAGGTTTTAGGCTTTAAATAATTAATTAAACACTAAGGGTAGTATTAAGCCCATTAACAAGGTTAGCTAGGCCCAATAAGCCCATTAGTGCTTAAATAAAATATTTCGTGTAAGAAGGTTTGCGAAATTATTTGCCAGGTTGTCAAAACGTTCGTATTTTGTTGAAAATCCAACACCGATAAAAATTACGTCCCGGCATATAAAATCACCTCAAAACTCTTATTTTCAAAAATAAGAAAAAACATCGACCATATTTTAAATAATGAAAAACAATTATTTAATAAAAACATTTTCCATTTTTCAGCCCTCGATCTCTGTTCCTCGATCGCAACTCGAATAATCCTTGAAAATACATTTTAATGCATTTAAGAAGAAAAACTACTAAAACATCATGTAAACATATCACATAATCAATTTAGCAATTAAAATCAATTAATTAACTATTTTCCATATTCCCTAGATTTGCATGTAGTTGGATTACGTCGTCTTAATTTGGACCTTACAATTTCTCCCCCCTTAAATAAAATTTCGTCCTCGAAATTAGAACTTAACGATTAGGTCTGGGTAACGACTCCTCAAGTCCCTCTCGCTTTTCTAAGTAGCTTCTTCTTCTGAGTGATTCAGCCACTTGACCTTGACCATTGGAATGACTTTGTTTCGGAGTCTTCTTTCTTGCCTTCCAAAGATTTGGACATGTCTTTCTTCATAAGTCATATTCGTAGTTAATTGTAGAGGTTCGTGATTTAGCACATGTGATGGGTTCGATATGTAATTTCGTAGCATCAAGATATGAAACACATTGTGTACTCCAGAAAGCATCGGTGGCAGTGCCACTCTATAGGCTAGTGTTCCAATCCTCTCCAAAATCTCAAATGAGCCTATGAATTTTGGACTAAGTTTGCCCTTCTTGCCAAATCGCATAACACCCTTCATAGGTGCTATTTTCACAAATACGTGGTCTCCCACTGCAAACTCTAGGTCTCTTCGTCTCTTGTCGGCATAGCTTTTCTGTCGATTTTGTGCAGTCTTCATTCTATCTCGAATTTTGACTACTAGCTCGACAGTCTCTTCTATCAAGTCTGGACCAATTTCTCTTCTTTCACCAACCTCGTCCAAATGAATAGGAGATCTACATTTCATTCCATAAAGTACCTCAAAAGGAGTCATCCCAATTGATAATTGATAGCTATTATTGTAAATGAAATCCACTAGAGCTAATTTCGGTTCCCAACTTCCTTAGAAATCGATCACACAAGGCTGATCGAAGTATGATAATTCGCATGCATAGTTCAAACAAAAAAACGTACATTGATGTGAACGATGCAAAGAAACGAGTTATAGGCGTGACTTTGCGAAAATACGCTCGAAAACCTTGATAACTTCGCGTAGGATGAGCACCGGAGAGGCGAGTGATAGTTTTCCTTGAAAATTCTTGAAGAACACGAAGGGAGCTGCTTGTTTTTCTTTTGAAAAGCTACTGAATGAGAGAAAGGGGGGGCCACTTGGAGTTATTAGGTTTAGGGTTTGTAGGGTAGAGTTTAGGTTAAGTTAAAATACACTAATGGGCCCTATAAAATAATTAATAGAGTTAAAAAGGGTTTTAGACACATTAAGAAATAAAACAAACCCGTCAAGCCCAATAATACTCCCGAAAAATATTTCATTTAGATGCTTTTTTGAAAATAATGCCCGAACCCTCAAAAAGTCTTCCAATCGATAAAATTTGCGTACCATCTAAAAATATAACCCGACGAGTAAAAATACCCAACCAAGACTCATTTTTAAAAATCATTCTTAAAAACACCACATATTAAATAATTAAAAATAATTATTCAATAAAAATATTTTTCCTGAATATCCTCGGTCTTCTTTCCTCGTTCGAGCGCGAAATACAACTTAGAGCCCTAATGCGTGAAACTATAAAATGACCACCTAACCTTGCCAACCATGAAATAAATGCATAAAATTCATTAAACACGTCTTTAAATAAAATCCTAGATTGCATTCAGTCAGGTTACGTAGTTCGAATTTTCCTAGACCTTACACTTTAATTGGTAATTTTTAATTGTTCAAATTTTAATTTAAGTAGTTCAGATTAGAGGATCCAATCTTTATATTTTAATAAAGTTAACATTAATGAACATTATTGAAATCCACTTAATAAAATGGTTCCAATATATTAAATAATAATATTTATATTATGTCATATATTATTATCTTATAAGTGTATAATATATAACAAAACTTATAAATGTTTCAAGTATTTATTGTGTTATATATATATTTATAAACACTAAATCAAAGTCATTTAAATGGTTGGTAAAACCAAACAAACATTTAAAAGGTGCCAAGAAATTAATATTATGATATATTCATATATAATAAATCAAGGGATCTAGTTTAAATGGTTGATAATAACAAACTAACATTTAAATGGTTCCAAAAATTTAGTGTAACATATAGCAACAATAAATCAAAACTCCCACTTATAAGTAGGGTATAATAATGCTTAAAGAAATAAATATAACATAAACAATAAATAATGATTAAATAAAATAAAACATAGATTATTAATTTTTAATAACCTTATTATCATACCAAGAGTTTCACCTTTTCATCTCAACTTTGAGAAGTTAGCTACTCATTATTCAAAGTGTAAAACTTTGAATATAAAATTAACATGCTAATTATATTTAAATGAAAAATAAAAGAAAAACAAATAAAGAAATATTATGAACTCAAAGGTTCGTTCATAGAATGAGGGATATCTCAATATATTACAATGCACCCCTATTTATAGCCAAATTTGGGGAGACAATCACAAACAAAATATTATTTTGTATACATAATTCTTCATTGGTGTTCCAAGAAATTATGTCATCATACACATCACTTTTGAAAATCTTCCCATCCGATTTTGTTTTTCCACATAAAACAAAACATGTAGACAATTGAGTTGTTTGAATTGTGGTATTTGTTTTACCAGTTGACCAAATAATTTGAGAGATATGGTCAAAATGCTCTAGCATGATAAAATTGTCACTTCTTTAGTAATTTTATTTGTTGCTTAATTTGATCCCAATTGTGAGAATATTTTTATCTCATTGTTGCCACCAATATTGTAGATATTAAAATCAAATTTCTACAGGTCCAAGAATCATCTTAATCTCATTTACAAAGCCAATGTTATTCTTGTATTATCGAACTAGTAAAAATAGTAAAAACTTATAATTACCCAACAACTTATATTTTATACAATTTATTATAAAAACATATAATATTTAAACTTTTAATAAAACAAAAACTATAAATTTATATTATAAAAATTTAATTAATGTACAATTTTTTATGTTTATCAATGCTCTTCCCTTGGTCCTTTACAACGTGAATGACATTATAGTGGCCTCAAACTTGATTGGTATGCTCTTGATAGCTTTCCATGAATCTTTAAGGAGCTTTCTTGAACTTCTTTCCAATAGTTAGCTCGTAACGCTAGGTTAGATTAATATCATACTCCCCTTCTGCAAAAAGATTTGTCCTCAAGTCTTTGCTACCTACATAAAAACGAAGCAAGTTAGTAATAAAAAGAATTATATTATCAATATGCTTAACTTTCAAATCCAGCTTGTAGGCGCTATCATCTGCTCGCTCCTTCAGCTCTAAAAATCTTAAATTCCACGGTTTCCTTCTCCATGGCTCCCTCAATTACATCATCTGATAAATAGCAAATGACACCAAACAAAAATAATAATATACCATTAAACAACACAAAAACTAGATTCCTCCCCTTCTTAGACCTAGTTAACACCAAAATAAAATTCAAACAATGTACAACATTTGCTCGTTAGGAATAAGACGCATTTCATGCACAATATAAGATTCTAATCGAAACGCCAATCCCCTATTGCAACCCTCACTAAACCACTTAACACACTTCTTTTTATGTAACCAACACATATATTCATGCAATACATCAAAGATCGCATAACAACTATGTGTCTGACTATCACATAACTCATGTAATGAATATACAAGGAATTTATTCTCTTTAAACAAATATTCATTATTAAAATAAAAATTCTCGTGTTCAACTATGCATTTTCCACAATCATCATCAAACAAATAACAATCATGCAAATTGGACACGTCACATGCACTATCCATGCGATCTTTTAACACATCATAAGATTTTAATTCTAATGAATACAAACCATTGTATTCATCAGACCCCACCAACCTAGCAACTCGTGAGAAATAAAAAACCACAACTTTTAAACTTAATGCATTTAGCTTCTCACTATTCTCACCTCCATGAAACTTATAGAAAAAAGTTAAATGCAAATTTGGTCTCTTAACTACACATCTGCAACATTTTCTCCAAACTCTTGAAAACAACACAACAAAGAATTAAGGTAAGGAAGAAAGTCATACCTTATAGTCGTTGCGTTGAAAACTATTCTTACATCACTATGATTGCCCTCAACATCATGTTGATCAATCCATGATTTTTATCCCATCATTGACACTCGTTTGCTCACTCATCATGATATCTCCAAAATCTTGTAAATAAAAACTAACAATGCTCGGGTTTGAACCGGCTATATCATCAGAATGTGAATAAACCTCTTTATACAAAGATGCTTCAAAGGACTTATACAAAATCAATGGTATCTCAAATTCACTCTTTTGGGCCATCAAAATAATTTTCTTAGCCACTTTCCTTTCATTGTTTTTTTTTTCACCTTTTTTCTTTTGTCACGCCCCAATACCGAGGCGTCAGTTAGGGATGTAAACGATCCAAACCAAACAAAACAGTATCAGGCTTGAGCTTGGTTTGTTTAAGATTGTTTGAGGCTCGAGCTCGATTCGAGCTTCTATTATCAGGCTCGAGCTCGGTTTGTGTTGAAATTACTGAGCTCGAGAAAAGCTCGAGCTCGGCTCGTTAAAAGCTCGTTTAGCATGTTAATCAAGCCAGGCTCGAGCTTGATTCATTAATAGCTTGTTTAGCATGTTTAACAAGACTAGCTTGAGCTCGTCTCGTGTTTGAGCTCGATAAGCATAGAATTAAGCTCGAGTTTGAGTTTGAATCGAGCTTGTTAAAAACTAAATATATCTATAAACTAATTTTAAATCAGACATGAAAATGTAAATTCATTCATAAATAATCAAAACGACACAAATAAGAGCTATAAATTAGTATATTATTGAACATTCCAAAATCATACATCTAGAATATTCATTATTTACTGATATCACAAAAATCATACATCTAGAATATTCATTATATACATCTAGAATATTCATTAAATATAGTAGATCGAAGATAGCACATCATTATGAAATGAATTCGTCATAATTAACTTAAATTATTGATTAATGTCAAATGGCATATCAATTTAGCATGTAAAATTTTTAATTAACCTTCATAGACTAATAGTAAAGTTACTCAACTTGTATATGACTCGGTTATGTAAATTTTTAGGGAAAATGAATAAGTTGATGTATTTCTATTAATTTATTTTATTTATTGTATTTTAAAGAACATTTTAGTATAATGATATGCAAATAAGATTAAAAATGTAATTGTGACTAAATGGTGTGAATTCATCATTTTTTCAAACATGTCTTATATTCAATTCCTTCCATTGGCATTAGTACTAATATTTTTATTTGTCAACTAAACAAATGAGCCAAGCTCAAGCTTACGAGCCACCTAGCCGACTCGAGCTCGAGTTTACGAGCCACCTAAATGAGCCGAACTCGAGCTCGAGCTCGCGAGCCTATTATCGAACACGTTTGCGAGCTCACGAGCCGAATATCCTTAGGCTTGAGCTTGGTTTGATTAAATTTTCGAGCTCAAAATCGAGCTTGGGCTTGGTTTGATATTATTAACAAACAAACTCAAACGAGCTTTTTATCGAGCCGAGCTTCGAATAGCTCGCAAACGGTTTGGTTCATTTACATCCCTAGCGTCAGTGATATCTGGTATTTTTAATCAATTAAATTGAAAACAATAAGCTTCGTAGCAAATAGCCAAATTAGTCTAATTCATAAAAAATTAGTGTCTTAACAAATAAAAATGCAAATAATGCGGAAGTTGTTTCTTAAAAAAGAAAGCGCAAAAAATGCCGAAAATAATACAAATAAATAGTAATCTTGCACTCAAGGACTTGGTCTTCTTGTCACTGTAGTTCTTCACCAACCCCCAAATTGCTCATGTTCTTTTCTTCCACCTGTTCCTTATTATTATTATCTGAGGATGGACGTAAGGAAGGTGAGAGTTTTGGAAATCACTCAGCAAGTGGGAGACGATCGAATACCAGAATAACATATTATACATATTTTTAAAATAACTTTTGGACATAACATAATTCAACAAAAATGAATATACATAATGAAGAACAAATTGAATCAGAATGTATCAAAACAGAAACTTATTAGATCTTATCAGATAGAACAAATTATATTGATCATGGGCTATCCTTGTTCTTGGGATCCTTCTAGGGCCTTTTCCTGTAAATGACTTCCCTCTGGGGCCTTCTCCCTCATACGGGCTCCCTCTAGGACCTTCTCCCATAGACAGGCTCTTTCTGGGGCTTTTTACCTCACAGTTTTTCCCGATGCACATTATGTGAATCATAACTTATCATTTGGGACGAAGCAGAATGATCGAACAAAGCAAATTGGAATAAAAATGACGGAACAAATATTAAGAAAATTCATAATAGACCGTATAACAATATTTACAGAAGCAAACATATAGCATACGATCAAAATTAAAAACATACATAAATGTTTAAAATGGATATATATAAGCCCACTTACAGTTATTCAATGGGCGATTCAAAACTCGCTTGAGCTTAGATGAATCTTGACCAAACAAAAATCGTATTTCAAACAAGCCTTGGACGGCACTTGGTCTAGCTTTTGGACAACAATTTTCGGGCCTTTGGACAACACCTCTAATCGGTTTAGCATAACTCGGACAAGCCTAGATGGTTAATGCAATAGTCGCGACTTGCTTTCCTTCTCTTCCTTGAAATGGCTGAACTTAGAGTGTGTTCGAGAGAATTTTTTTTTGGTTACATTTCTTCAGCATGTGGGGGAGGTATTTGTAAGATGAAAATGGCTGCTGAACTCCCCTCCATTCAGCCAAAAAATGTGGTGTTCCAATTGCCCAAGATTGATGGCCCAAGTAGCCTCCAAGTGGTCAACGTTTATCCACAACCAAAGTCACCTTGGTGCACTCAAAGGGACATTTCTTAGCTCTTAACTATGTCCAACTTCTAGCTCCTCCCATGTCTGAATTTCAGCTTCTTTTAGGACATGAATCAATGAACTTCCTTGAGCTAAAATCTTGATTTCATGAGCTGTGGGCTTCGTCCTCCAGGTGACGACACTTCGATTATTGTGGTTTCACCTCACATATATTTCTTTTGAGCTAATCCCTCGAGCTTTTTGAGCTGAAAGTTTAAGTCTATATTTGAGTTTCTTTAATTAATAATTTTGAACCTAAACATTGAGTTTTATTTCTTACATGATTTTCTTTGAAAATCCGGGTCCTCACGTCCCACCCTCCTTATTGGAAGTTTCGTTTTCGAAACTTGAGTTTGCTTGATCTTCGAAAAGGTAGGGGTACAAGGTGCGCATCTTCTGTTCTAATTCCCATGTAAATTATCGCTCCGTATTATTAGACCATTGTATTTTAACGTACGGAATGGTTCGGTGTTGTATTACTTGCTCTTTAATGTCCACTATACAGATAAGGACCTCTTCATATTTCAGTTCCTCATTCAGGTGGTCGTCGACTAACAATGGTGCAAATTTGAGAATTTGGCTCGGTTGGGAATGTATCTTCTTAGCTGTGAAATGTGGAAGACGTTGTGAACTCTTTACATATAAGGTCCAAAATACGATAACGTAATCAAACTGCATGCAAATATAAGAAATGGAAAATGCTTAATTAAATCATTTTAATTGCATTGATTAAATTTGGTAGGAATGTTTTTATGTTTAAAGTAGGGTTTTCTATTAGAATATATAAAAGTATGTTTCAAGGGTTATTCGAGACGTGACCGAGAAATGGAAACCGCAGACTGAAAAGGGAAAAATATTTTTGTTTAATGAATATTTTTAATTATTTGATATATGGTATATCAAAGGTGTAATTTTCGAAAATGGTGTCTTTTGAGATATTTTTGTATGCTGAGTCATATTTTAAGCCTGTAACTGATTTTTGACGAGAAAACATGGACTTTTTGGTGGCTCGGTTAATATTTTCGAAAACTTTCTTGAACGAAATATTTTTTCTACATTCTAATGAACCTAATGAACCTATTATACTAAGGTTATTGGGCCCAATTGGCTACCTTATTATTTATAACCAAAAGATGGAATTTCTAAAACCCTAAACACTTCAAAACTCACGCACACCACTACTTGAATCCTAGGGTTTTCTCTCCCCACCCCATACAGGCACATGTCCAAGCCACTTCACGTCAGTTTAAAGAGGAAAAACGCAGCAAGGATATTTCCCGTTTCTTTGTCTGCATCAAGTATTGAATTTTCTTGCTTGAATCACGCAAAGGCACACTTTATTATTTATTTTATCATCATTCATACCATATTATGTGTGGATACGTGTTCTTAAATGAAAAATCTAAAAACATTATGGTATTTTCGTTTTTAAGGGTTTATACATGGAAAACATGATTTTTCTTGCATGATTCTCGATGGTTCTTGTTAAAAGGAAGGGGATTCCAGTTAGAGATGTTAGGGGCTCGATTTACTGTGGGTTTAAGGACTCTTAGATTCATGGTTAAGGGCCGGAAAGGATGGGTTTAAGGACTCTTAGATGCACAGTTAAGGGCTGGAAAGGAAGGGCAAGGGCTGCACATTTTTTTTGGGTTTCCACAAAAGATAGGGCAGGTTTGGAAGGATAAAAGGGGGAGGTCGCGCGGGGTGCTTTTCTGGTGAGGGGCTTGGCTCGTGAGGGTCCTAGCATCGAGCCATGGTGGTCTACGCACGGCTAGAGAGGCTAGTAGGGGTAGGCGCACGGCTAGGGCAAAACCGAACTATGGCCGCGCGCAAGATGTATGAACCATGCACGTCCTTGTGCATGGCTCGCTAGGGATGGTCTAATTGGATCCTAAGGGTTTGATCTAGGTCCTAGGATGGCTGGTTAGGTGCTTGTCACGTTGGTTAAGGGCTAGGGTCGAAGGATCACATGGTTTATTAGGGCTAGGGTTTGGACAATTTATGCAAAAAATTCAGTAGCTTAATAGTTGGTTTCCAATGGTTTTAAATGGCTTGAATTGGGTTGAAAAAAGGTTGGTTAGGTGTTAGTAACCTATGGTTAAAGTTTGAGAAAGTTTGGTTAAGATTTGGTTTGATTCGAGTTAAAACCCGAACTTCGGTTCACATTTTAAAACGAATTAAAAATTTAGTTAAGCAACTTAAGTTTAGGTCTAAGATATGTTAATTTAGTTTTTTAAGGTGTTATAGTAAGTTTGGATGGATTCAGGTCGAAGTGTTAAGGTCCAGGGGAAAATGGGAAAACTAGGGTTTAAGGAGCAAAACGATCATTTTACACCTGAAAAATGTTAAGAGTCCTGGCAGTGTCTTGAATGTTGTAATGAATGTGAAAATGATTATTTTAAAAGAATATGGAATTTTTTGATGGAAAATGTTAAATGCTAAAAGACGTGTCGAATGCTTGTTTTAAAAAGGAAATGATATCTACGCATGTATTTTTATAAAAGTTATGGAAATGCTGAAAATGTTTTGAATGAAGTGATTTAATTGTGACGATAAGGAAATGGGGATTCGTGAGAGACTAAGCCCCAGTGGAACCCGATTGAGGGACTAAGCTCCGTGAGAACCCAATACCGAATTTTCATAGGCCAAGGCCCAGTAACGGAAAAGTTTTTGTTGGTGTCCCCGCCAACTATAGGCCAAGGCACATAACGAAAAAGTGGTTACTGTTGCCTCGCCGCTTGGTATCATGGTTATAGCTGAGATTGATCAATCGACTGAAAGATTGTGAGGCCCGGGGCTGAAGAGAGAGAAGGGTGATCGTCGGTGCCATGAGGTTGCACGGACAATAAGCGGCTCCTGGAAGGCTTCTAGGCGGAGGGAATATGAATGAACCGATCTTAAACCGGAAAGAGAGGGATTCCAAAACTGTTCAGTTATGGGACAGTGCATTTGAGAAGGGCTTAAAAGATTTAATATGTACTACTCATATCAAGAAGGTGCATCTTCTTTTTGGTAGCTCTTCACATAAGAAATCCAAAGTTAAGAGGGCTTGACTTGGGCAATTTTGGGATGGATGACCCCTTGGGAATTTTCCTAGAGTGTGTGTGAGTGAGGACATAAGCACGCTGGAAACACTCGGCTTGGTATAGTGTGGACAGTCGTCGAATTTGGGGCGTTACTGTTGGTATCAGAGCCGACCTCTCCTAGTACGGTGTGGTTCGGCGACGAACCAACCGGAAGCTGGTGGGCATGTGAGGCCCAGGGCTGAAGAGGGCGGGGGGTGATCGCCGGTGCCATTAGGTTACACGGACAATGAGCGGCTCCTGGCATACTTCTAGGCAGAGGGAACATGAATGAACCGATCTTACAACGGAAGGAGAGGGATTCCGAAACTGTTCAGGTATGAGACTGTGCAGTTGAGTAGGGCTTAAAAGATTTGATATGCACAACTCATGTCAAGATGGTGCATCTTTTCTTTGGTAACTCATCACATAAAAACTCTAAAGTTAAGCGTGCTTGACTTGGGGCAATTTTGGGATGGGTGACCCCATGGGAAGTTTCATAGGGTGCGTGTGAGTGAGGACATAAGCACGATGGACAGACTCGTCTTGGTACAGTGGGGACAGTCGTCGAATTTGGGGCGTTACAAAGATGAAAGGATGATCACAATTAACGAATGGATATCACCCCAAAAAGAAATGTATATGTATATGTATATGATGAAAGAAAATGTTTAAGTATATGCATTCCATGATAAAGCTATTTTATTAAAAGTATTTTTATTGTTGCATGTGGATGTATATGTATTACTTTTTACTATGGTTAAGGCTTGCTGAGTCAATAGACTCAATAGGTCTGAATGATGCAGGTGAGAATTTTACCGTTGAGACGGGAGGGTTGGATGACTGAACTGGCTGGGTGGATGATGCACTAACCCGAGGACCTATGCATTGCTAGTTTTTCCGCACATCTATTGATTTTACATTATTTTAAAGATTTTGATGACTTTTGTAAGTAAGAATGATTTTTGAAGGATTGATGACGTTTATGCTATTTTTTTGGAAAATGCTAATTTTAAGTTGGTTTNTATTAGAGTGCTGGAGGGTATGACACGTTTCTTTGAGCAGTAGGCTCCGAGACCACAACATTATACCTATTATCAGTTCAGGAGGCTGGGTCCGATGGAGTTTTCATGTACCGCTGACCCATTTGTCGCTGAGTGCTGGATCAGATCTCTTGAGGTGCATTTCCGTTATCTGAATATGGGGGATGCTGATCGAGTCATATGTGCAACTTATATGCTGCGGATGTTAGAGTAGGTGCCCGGCAAGCCAACTTGTGGCTCGGGCTTTATTGACTATAATGTAAAACAATCTTTATTTTAATAATATTTTACGATTTTATTCTATTATGACATAATACTTAATCGGTATACCCATGCAAGCTGCATAGATAAAGTCCTTGAATATACAATAGGTACCATGAGGTCTGCGTCGCAACGTAAGATCATGAAACTCACTAAGAAGTATACCGTATATTCTAAACAGGTTCCTAGTCGAATCAGCCACCTGAAACAAGGATAAAGGTCGCTCGAGCCACAAGTGCATGGAGATGTCCATTCACACAGATGGGTGATCATATGATGATGCACTGAAGAACTCTCCCTCGGACTGTCCAAGTGGTTCTCACTTATCAAGTGGAATAGTTCGAAGTTATGGTTGTACACCATTAGTACTTTGACCCGGGACAATGTAGGGGCTATACGTACTAGCATGCACTTTGATCCATTTACCGACTCCATCGAGGGCCATCAGGTGGCGAGGTTGGCTATACGTACTACGGATGAAGATATCCTATGTGATCTGATGAGTTAACAGTGCAAGAAGTCTCTGGCCAGAGCAAGAAATGTGCTTTAAAGAAAGGTGTTTTCCTAGTTGCACATATCATGCCACTATTAGTACTCAAAGATAAATCGCATCGTTATCAAATTCAAATGCAACTCTCGATATCCAATGGTTGCAGATTCGATCGGGATATATGTGATGAAGGGACTGTACTGTACGCTAACCATGACTAAAGGTTCTTGCAGGCACTATCGATGATACCTAGGGGAGCATGGGGCGTTGCTACTAGACGCTCTTACCATGATCCGATGGGTGCAATCAAAAATGAGTTCTGACATTCTTGATCAAGGAGTTGATGAAAAGAATGGATTAACTAGAGTAAATCCGAATAAGAATAAATGTTATTCTGAATCACATGGAGATGTGAACCCTCGGCTAGCTGTATCCCTGAACCATTGAGGGTCAAACAAGTATCAGATTCTGTGTTCCTGTTGAGATAGTCAAATTTCAAGGAGTTGGAATTTGGCAACTATAGTTTGATAGAGATCAAACAGGAAGCTTATAAAGGTGTTTATGAGCTGGTTCCATAGGATGGAAAAAATGGAAGTTAGCATGATTGCTAAATAAGGAAAGAGAGTGGAGCTGCCTGTTTTGTGAAGGAGTTCACTAAAACTAGTAGTTTCCCAATATGGTAAGTGAAAAATTTTTATCTTCGAAATTTTCGATTTTCATTATGTGAACAAGATTTGTATCCTTGGTACATCGGCGCTTTTGGATCGTCGATCAGGGTTATAATGAGTTCGGAATCATTTTTTTTGTAAATTTTGAATTTACTAATTAAATGATTATGCTAGTAGTGGTAACTACTAACATACATAAATTCTCATAAATATTTTAGAGGAGTCTAGTATTAAATTAACTAAAGAGTTAGTTTACAAATTAAATAATGGTTATTTAATTTAATACACATATACATGTATATATTTTATATGGTGATATAAAATATGTGTATATGATATTATTATATCATGTATTATTAAAAGTTAATAAATACATTATATATTAATTATATATATGAGAGTTTTAATATAATGAAATTATTAGAGTCCTTGTGGGAGAGGGAATCCTAATTGGATTAGGAGTCTCACTCTATATATACAACAATAAGACTCATAATTTACACCCTAATTTTTGGACACAAAGTAAACAAAAATTCTCCTTCATCCATAGAAAAACTCACGGCCATATTGAGTAGCAATCAAATTAAGTCTTGTGATTTATTTTGATTAATGACTTAATTACCTTGGCTAATGAATGATTAAGGTTAATGATTGATTGAGAATCAATTAGCAAAAATTCATGATCATGTATCATGGAACCTTCGGTCACATGAAGAAAATTGAGAAAATTTTCGGCCAAGTGCTTTCTTCCTCGCTGCGTCGCATCTACTCCGGATTTTGGAAATTCGGAAGCTACAGTCTCAACGCATAAATCGTTTGGATTTTCTATTGCAAATCAAACGAGGAAAACAGTCTTCGATCATGGACCTAATTAGACGATCAAATTTGAAGATCCGTTCGTAGGAAATTACAAGAAGGACTATATCCGCCTAAACACTGGAATAGTTTGGAGTCCAGCATTTGGAACGCAAAGGTATAATTCTAAACGCCCTATGAATGTTTTTGAACACAGGACACCCAAGAACAAAATTTTTAAACTTCCGCTGCGCCTTGGGTGCGAGAACTCAATGTCCCAATAGTGGGATGATGCTTCTCTTTGGTGGGAAGGAACTGAGCAAGGTGTCAATCTAGCCACCCTTACTTGGGTGCGATTCAATGACATCTTCTATGAGAAGTATTTCACTACTGACGTCAGAGGACGCTTGAAGAGGGAGTTTAAGAGTCTCCGTTAGGGAGACATGTCTGTGGCTGAGTTTATAAAGAAGTTTGATAGGGGTTTCCATTTCGTGCCCCTCATTGCTAGAGAAGTTGTTTGGAAACTGAGGCATTTCTTGGATGGCCTCCGACCCACTATTCAACGAGATGTGATGTTGATGAGACCGACGGATTATGTAGCTGCTACTGCTTGTGCTTTCCAAGCTGAACAAGCCTTGAAGTAAATTGACTTTGAAATGCAGTGCAAGAGTCAAAAGAACCAGCATAACTCTCAGCTAAACAAAAGGCAGTTTACGGGACCTCCTAGAGTTCAGGGGCAGCAAAAGCCCCCAGGACAGTGGAAGAAGCCAAGGCAGCAGAAGCCACCACAACTTGGAGCTACCCCGAAACCTGAATAAAGACCACTGTGCAAGGAGTGCAATCGCCCACATTTTGGCAAGTGAATATGGGGATCATTCAAGTGCAAACCGAGAGCTTGAGGGCGTAAATGCACAAGGCCGAGAATTCAGGGACTAAATTGCAAGTTTGAGCATTTCAAGGGTTGTTTTGCGATTTCTAGAAATATGGGTTCTTTCCATAATTTTTGAAATTTAAGGGATCAAAACAATGAATTTAGAGAAGATAGGGCTTAAATTGATTAAGTTCGAAATTTATTGGGCGAAAGATGCAATTTTCGAAATTTTAAAGGCCAAATTAGAGAATTTCGAAATTTTAAAGGGCTGAAATGCATTTTTTGAAAACTTATTTTGGGTAAATTTTGTAATTTTGAGACTTACTAAGGGCTAAGTGGTAATTTTCAAGAATTTTCAAGCAACTGAAGATTATAACCGAGGATATGAATTTGGGCTTTAGAGTTTCGATTCTTTCTGGTGATCAAATGGTTACCACGAGCATTGTGAGGAATCTGGAGCTTCGTTTGCTGAAGAATGTCGTTCAGGCAGAACTCATCGTACTCCCGATGCCTAAGTTCAATATCATTCTTGTCATGGATTGGCTATCTTCGAATTGAGCTTCGATAGATTTTCGACAGAGGTCAGTATCTATTAGACTGCCTAGCGAGAAATCTTTTGTCTTTGAGGCAGCAAGTAACAAGAAAATACTGCACATTATCTCCTGCATTTGTGCAAGGAAGCTTATGAGACGAAATAGCCAAGCTTTTTCTAGCGAGTGTTACTTCAGTACCTGTTACGGAAAGTCAGAAGCTAGAGAATGTTAAGTTTGTCAGAAACTTTCCTAACGCCTTTCCTGAGGACGTTTCTGGTATGCTACCAGCTCGACAGGTGGAATTTTCTATTGAGTTGATGCCGAGTACAGTGCCAATTTCTAAGGCACATTATCGCCTAGCACCAGCCGAGATGAAAGAGCTAAAAAATCAAATTCAGACGTTGCTGGACAAGGGTTTTATTCGCCCAAGTTGTTCTATCTGTGGCGCACCGGTATTATTTGTGAAGAAGAAGGATGGTATTATGCGACTCTGGATTGAATATAGAGAGCTGGACAGAGTCACCATCAAGAATAAGCATCCCTTACCTAGAATCGAGGACTTGTTTGATCAGCTGCAAGAAGCTTCAATTTTCTAGAAGATAGATCTTCGTTCAGGATACCATCAGTTGAAGGCGAAGCAGCTAGATGTTCATAAGACGGTTTCAGGACTTTATATGGGCACTACAAGTTTATGGTGATGCCATTTTGGTTGACCAATGCTCCAGCAATTTTCATGGATCTCAAAAATCGTGTATTTCAACCGTATCTGGATTAGTTTATCGTAGTATTTATAGATGATATTCGGATTTACTCAAGGAGTAGAGAAGAGCATATTCAGCACTTAAGAACTGCTCTACAGATATTGCAAGACAGAAAGGTGTTCGCTAAGTTTAGCAAGTGCGAGTTTTGGCTCGAGAGAGTGGCGTTCTTTGGACACATTATTTGTAGAGATGGAGTTGAGATCGATCCCAGAAAGGTCGAGGCAGTTAGAGAGTGGCCAGTACCTAAGGATGTGACCCAGATCTGTAGTTTCTTGGGTCTAGCTGGCTACTACCCGAAGTTCATTCAAGGTTTCTCCTCTATTGCAGTACCTCTGACCGCCTTGACGAAGTAAAATGCAAAGTTTATTTGGGGATAAAACTGCCAAGAGAGTTTCGAGAAGCAGAATCAAGCTTTCACTTCAGTGCCAGTTCTTTCGATGCCATCAAGGCAAGGAGAGTATGTTCTCTATACAGACGCTTCGAAGCTTGGTTTAGGCGCAGTTCTGATGCAGAATGATCGAGTGATAGCATATGCATCTAGACATCTGAAGTTTCATGAGAAGAATTACCTGACTCTTGACCTCGAGTTTGCAGCAATAGTATTTGATCTGAAGATCTTAAGACATTACTTATATGGGAAGAAGTGGAAGATTTTTACTGATCATAAAAGCTTGAAATACTTCTTCACCTAGAAAGAGTTGAATATGAGGCAGCGGAGGTGGTTAGAGCCGATGAAGGATTATGACTGCGACATTAGCTACCATCCGGGAAAGGCTAACGTGGTCGAGGACGCTTTGAGTAGAAAGACAGCTGTTATCACTCAATTAACAGTTCAGATAACATTGCAAGCAGAGATTCAGAGATTCGAGCTTGAAGTGTATGCTAGGAGTGAGGCTCCTAATCTTTCTAATATGACAGTTTAGTCGAACCTGAGGGATAGAATCCGCCAAGGTCAGTCTTATGATGAGCAATTATGGAAATTGAGACTAAGAGATGAATCGAAAGGTCGGAAGCTATATTTGGAGGAGGATGGTATAGTTCGATATCGAGATCTACTTTGGGTTCCTAGCGGTGATTCACTGAGAGAAGTTGTTATGAAGGAAGCCCATAATACTCCGTACTTCATTCATCCTGGAAGTACAAAGATGTATAAGGATTTGCAGTCACTGTATTGGTGGCCAGACATGAAACGAGACATCTTGTGTTTTGTGTGCGAGTGTTTGACATGCTAGCAAGTTAAGGCAGAACACCAAAGGCCAGAAAGGAAGCTTAAGCCACTTCCCATTCACGAGTGGAAATGAGAAAACATTACGATGGATTTTGTAGTGGGATTACCAAGGACTATCAGGGGATTCAATGTCATTTGGGTGATAGTTGATCGTCTTACGAAATCAGCGCACTACCTACCTATTAAGACGACATTCACCATGACATAGTATACATAATTGTACATCTGAGAGATAGTTTGACTACACGGAATTCCAGTGTCTATTGTTTCGGACAGAGATCCGAGGTTCACATCGTCCTTCTGGAGGAGTCTGCATTCAGCCATTGGGACGAAGCTATTGTTCAGCATAGCGCTTCATCCTCAGACCGATGGTCAGTCTGAAAAGGTGATTCAGATTCTGGAGGATCTACTCCGAGCATGTGTGATCGATTTCTTGGGTAGCTGGGAATCGAAGTTACCTCTAGTGGAGTTCACCTATAACAATAGTTACCAATTGTCTATAGGTATGGCTCCGTACGAGGCACTTTATGGGATGAAATGTAGATTAACGATACATTGTGATGAGGTTGGTGAAAGAGGAGAGTTAGGCCCTGAATTGATCAAGAAGACAGCAGAGCTAGTAGTCTAAATCCGAGATAATATGAAGACTGCTCAAAGCAGCCAGAAAAGATACGCTGATAAGCGGCGAAGAGAGCTAGAGTTTGCAGTAGGTGACCACGTGTTTGTGAAGATAGCACCTATGAAGAGTGTTATGAGATTTGATGAGAATGCAAAACTCAGTCCGAGGTTCAAAGGATCGTTTGATTTTCTGAAGAAGATTGGAACATTAGCTTATAGAGTGGCGTTGCCACCGATGCTGGTCAGAGTGCATAATATGTTCCATATCTTGATGCTTCGAAATTACATGTCGAATCCTTCACATGTACTGAATTATGAACCTCGGTAGTTGACTCCAAATATGTCTTACAAAGAAAGGCCTACGCAAATTCTAGATAGGCAAGAAAGAAGGCTCCGGAATAAGGTCATTCACATGGTCAAAGTCAAGTGGATAAATCATTCGGAGGAGGAAGCTACATGGAAAACAGAGACTGACATGAGGAGTAGCTACCCGGAGTTACTCGATAAGTCTTAATTTCAAGGACGAAATTTCATCAAAGGGATGGAGGAATTGTAAGGTCCAAAATGCAATAACGTAATCCAACTGCATGCAAATCTCAGAAAATGAAAAATGCTTAACTAAATCATTTTAATTGCATTGATTAAATATTGTATGCATGTTTTCATGTTTAAAGTAGAGTTTTCTATTAGAATGCATAAAACTGTGTTTCAAGGGTTATTCGAGACGTGACCGAGGAACGGAGACCGGGGACTGAAAAGGGAAAAATATTTTTATTGAATGATTATTTTTAATTATTTGATATATGGTATATCAAAGGTGTAATTTTTGAAAATGATGTCTTCTGATATTTTTTTACATACGAGATATATTTCAAACTTTTAACCGATTTTTAAAGAAAACATGGAATTTTTGGAGGCTCAATTAATATTTTCAAAAACTTTCCTAAACGAGATATTTTTCTTACATTCTAATGGGCCTATTATATTAAAGTTATTTGGCCCAATTAACAACCTTATTATTTATAACCAAAAGATGGATTTTCCAAAACCCTAAACAATTCAAAACTCATGCACACCACTACTAGAATCCTAGGGTTTTCTCTCTCCACCCCACACGCACACACCAGACTTCCAAGACACTTCACGTCAATTTAAAGAGGAAAAACGCAGCAAGAATCTTCTCCGTCTCTACGCCAACGTTCTTTCACCTCAAAAATTGAATTTTCGTGTGTGAATCACGCAAAGACATGCCTTATTCCTTCGTTTCTCATCATTCATACCTTATTATGTGTGGATATGTGTTCTTGCATGAAAAATCTCAAAACATCATGGTATTTTTGTTTTTAAGTTTCTATACAAGGAAAACATGATTTTTCTTACATGATTCTTGATGGTTCTTGTTAAAGGGAAGGGGATGCTAGGTTAGAGATGTTAGGGGCTCGATTTACAGCAGGTTTATGGACTCAAAGATGCACGGTTAAGGGCTGGAAAGGAAGGTCAAGGGCTACACGTTTTTTTTGGGTTTCAACAAAAGCTAGGGCACGGTTTTGGGAGGATAAAAGGGGGAGGCAGTGCGGGGTACTTTCCAAGCAAGGGACTGGGCTCGTGATCGTCCTAGCATTGAGCCATGGTGGTCCACACACAGCTACAGAGGCTAGGAGGGGTAGGCGCACGGCTAGGGCACAACCTAGCCATGGCCGAGCGCAAGATGGACAAACCATGCACGTCCTCGTTCATGGCTCGCTAGGGCGGGTCCAATTGGGTCCTAAGGGTTCAGTATAAATCCTAGTATGGCTGGTCAGGGGCCGGTCATGTTGATTAAGGGCTAGGGTCGAAGGAGCTCATGGTTTGTTAGGGCTAGGTTTTGGATAATTTGTGCAGAAAATTCAATAGCTTACTAGGGGGTTTACAAATATTTTAAATGGCATGAATTGTTTTGAGAAAGGTTTGATTAGGTGTTAGTAATCTATGGTTAAAGTTTGGGATATTCTGGTTTAGATTTGGGTTGATTCAGGTTAAAATCGGACTTCGGTTCAAGTTTTATAAAGAATTAGAAATTTAGTTAAGGGACTTAAGTTTAGGTCTAAGAAATGTTTATGGGAGTGTTTTACGGTGTTATGATAATTTTGGATGGATTTGGATCGAAGTGTTAAGGTCCCGGGTTAAAATGGGAAAACTAGGGTTTCAGGGTAAAACAGTCATTTTACACTTGAAAAATGTCAGGAGTTCCGTCAATGTCTTGAATGCTGTAATTAATGTTAAAATTGTTATTTTGAAAGAATATGGAATTTTATGATGGAAAATGTTAAATGCTAAAAGATGTGTTGCAAGCTTGGTTTAAAAGAAAAATGATATATATGCATATATTTTTTTAAAAGTGATGGAAATGCTGAAAATGTTTTAAATAAAGTTCCTTAATTGTGACGGTAAGAAAATGAAGATTCGTGAGGGACTAAGTCCCAGTGGAGCCGATTGAGGGGCTAAGCCCCGTGGGAACCCAATACCGAATTTACATAGACCAATGCCCAGTAAAGGAAAAATGATTGCTAAAGTCCCCGCCAATTATATGCCAAGGCATAGAATGGAAAAGTAGTTAATGTTGCCGCGCTGCCTGGTACCATGGTTACAGCTGAGATTGATCAATCGACCGAAAGATGGAAGAATGGTTAAGGTTTGCTGAGTCAATAGACTCAATAGGTGTGAATGATGCAGGTGATTATTTTACTATGGAGACAGTAGGGTTGGATGACTGAACTGGCTGGGAAGATGGTGCAATAACCAGAGGACCAATGCATTGCTAGTTTTTCTGCACAGCTATTGATTCTACATTACTTTAAAAATTTTGATGAGTAAGAGTGGTTTTTGAGAGGATTGATGGCGTTTATGCTAGTTTTTGAAAAATACTAGTTTTAGGTCTGATTTGACGGTTACGATTTTACGAATTTTACTGTAGTTATGAGTTTTGAGTAAAATAGTTATTGAGTTTATTTTAATGGTGCAAAAAGTATATATATATATATATATATATATGTGTGTGTGTGTGTGTGTGTGTGTGTGCGTGTGTTCGGCCGAAGCCTAAGAATTTTAGAAAAATTAAATTAAAAAATTTTTCAGTATATTTTAAAGAAAAACGAATTAGAGATGTTTCATGACATGTTCGGTGGCAAAGCTAATCGTTAAGCTAAGGTTCTGACTTTTCCGAGGATTTCGAAGGGTCTGACATACCTCAGATTTAGTTTTCCCAATTTTCTGAAGCGGACAACTCCCTTCATAGGTGAAACTTTAACATAAGCCTTCTTCAAATTCCAATAGTCTTCTCTTCAAGTCAGCACAGCTCTTTTGCCAGTATTGCGTTGCTTCGAGTTTCTCTCTTATGACAGCTACTTTCTCAACTCTTATGTGAGGCCCACGGCCGAAGAGGGCTGAGGGTGATCGCCGGTGTCATGAGGTTGAACGGACAATGAGCGGCTCCTGGCAGACTTCTAGGCGAAGGAAACATGAATGAACCGATCTTACACAAGAAGGAGATGGATTCTAAAACTGTTCAGGTATGGAACTGTGCAGTTGATGAGGGCTTAAAATATTTGATAGGTACTACTCATATCATGAAGGTGCATCTTCTTTTCGGTAGCTCATCACATAAGAACTTCAAAGTTAAGCGTGCTTGACTTGAGACTATTCTGAGATGGGTGACGACATAATCACGCTGGAATGATGTGTGAGTTTCCTAGGGTGTATGTGAGTGAAGACATAATCACGATGGAAAGACTCGTCTTGGTGTAGTGGGGACAGTCACCGTATCTGGGGCGTTACAATTAGTAGCCCAACTGGTACCAACACTTAAAGAATCTAGGTACTTAATCTTGGAAGTCACTGGTTCAAGTGTTAGGGGAAGCGACAGAAAACACTTTCCAGGGGTGATCTATCTTCGGGAGAGGGCATTTATTTTTTTCATCATGATGTTATTCAAATCTCTGTATTCGATACATAGTCTCATACTCTCGTCTTTCCTTTTCACAAATAGTACTGGAGCTCCTCATAGAGATGCACTAGGTCGGATTTGCTTTTTGTCCATCAACTTCTGGAGTTGATCCTTGTTGTGTGGAAATCTCGAATTCTTCTTGATTCCTCGACTCCAGTTTTTTTCATTGCGCGACAACTCTTCAAAGTTGAATTGATATGTCCTAAAGTGATGAATTATGTCTCAAGACCGTGTATTACGCTTTCCATGTAGGGGAGAATCCAAAAAAATGGAAACAAATCAATGTATATTTTTTCCATATTAGTTCACGCTGGGGCGGACAAAATCACTCATGCCTGTGCGAGCTTTGCGCAATTCTTATTCTTTTTTACTCAGGCGCGCTGGGGCAGAAAAAATCACCCGCCCTACGCAATATCTGCGCAAGTGTGACTTCTTTTCATCCTTTGTTCACTGGGGTGGTCAGTTTCATCTGCCCTAGCGCGGCATGCTCGACCTTGGCCAATAATTTCATATTTTCTTGATTAATTCACCTACAAGTCAACCCGAAACACATAAGGTACTCAAAATATACAAAATATATCTAAAAAAATTCAAATAGTTGGAAAATAAATGAAATATACAAGAATGAGACTCGAAATAACACAATAAACACATAAAAACGATACAAAACACTTTTCATGGGTCGGATGCTTTTAAGTGAAATCAACATATATTATATAATATTTTTCCATAACATAACGAACAAAAAATGATGTTTTTGCAGTGAACAATATTATTTTGAACATAAAAATAATATTTTTCGTAGATTGAAGATCCATCTCACAAAATTGACTATGATCTTGCTGTCTCAAAATATTTGTGTTATGTTTAAANATAGACACACATAAAGCCCATATCAACGTTACTGACTCTTGATCATTCGATCAAGAGTATATATAATAACAATTTTTTTACTTTTGAAAATGGATATATATAATCACTAATTTTGATATGCACATTATCTATTTTCCAAATTTCCTTTTAATATTTAAATTTCCCTTATTATTTATTTATTAAGATATTGAGGCAGGGAAATTCCCAAATTCGAGACTTATTATCGATATATAAAATTTGCCTCACAAGACAAATCTTTTGTCTATCAAATTATTATGCAATTCTTCGAGGCACATCTTGAATTGTTGGGACATAGTATTCTCGTACCCAAGACGCAACGAAAGTTTAAAAATTTTTGCTTGGACGTCGTGTGTTTAAAAACATTTATAGGGCATTTTAGAATCATACATCTACGTTTAGAACGTTTGACTCCAAACTATTCCGGTTTTTACGCGGAGATAGCCTTTCTTGTAAATCTCTACGAACGGCTTGTTCCTTTGATCGTCTAATTAGGTCAACGATCGAAGATTGTTTTCCTCGTTTGGTTTGCACTAGAAAATCTAAACGATTTATGCATTGAGACTGTGTATCTGAATTTCCAAAATCCAGAGTCGGTGCAACGTCTGAAGGACACGACAACGGAAGAAACAAGTGGCCGAAATTTTCCTTTCACTTTTCTTCAAGGTGACCGAGACTTCCATGATTCTAAATCATGGGTCTTGTGCTAATTGATTATTAACCAATCATTAACAATTAATTATTGATTTTTAGTCAACAATTAAGCACATTTAATTTGCCAAAATTCCTTCCCACAATTTTTCATGTGTTGGCCGTGACTTTCAAGGGAGAAAAGAAGGAATTTTTTTGTGTTTTGTGTGAAGAATGATGGTCATGTATTATGAGTCCTAGTGGTGTATTTATAGAGTGAGACTCCTAATCCAATTAGGAGTCCCTCTCCTACAAGGATTCTAATAACTTCATGATTATATTAAAACTCTCATATAATTAATATATAATGTATTTATTAACTTTTAATAAAACATGATATAATAATACCATATACACATATTTTATATCACCATATAAAATGTATATGTACATTAATTAAATTCAATAACCATTATTTAATTTATAAATTAACTCCTTGGTTAATTTAATTCTAGACTCCTTTAGAACATTTATGAGAATTTGTGCATGTTAGTAGTCTACTAGTACAATCATTTAATTAGTAAATTCCAAATTCACAAAAAAATGATTCCGAACCCCGATCGACGACCCAAAACGCCGATGTACAAAGGATATTAATCTTGTTCATATAATGAAAATTAAATATTTCGAAAATCAAAATTTTCATTTACCAAATTTAGAACTTACCATATATGACAATTACCATATTTGACAGCTGCCAGTTTTAGTGAACTCATTCTTAAAACAGGCCGTTCCACTCTCCTTCCTTATTTAGCAATCCTGCAAACTTCCATTTCTTCCATCCAATGGAATCAGCTCATAAACTCCTTTATAAGCTTCTTATGGCTATCTCAACGGGAACACAGAATCTGATACTTGTGTGACCCTCAATGGTTCAGGGATACAGCTAGCCGTGGGTTCACATCTCTATATGATTCACAATAACATTTATTCTTATTCGGGTTTACTCTAGTTAACCCCATTCTTTTCATCAACACATTGATCAAGAATGTCAGAACTCATTTCTGATTGCACCCATCAGATCATTGTAAGAGCGTCTAGTAGCATCGTCCCATGATCTCCTAGGTATCACTGATAGTGTCTGCAAGAACCTTTAGTCATGGTTAATGTACAGTACGGTCATTTCAACACATATATCCCGATCGAATCTGCAACCATCGGTATATCGAGAGTTGCGTATGAATTTGATAACGATGCGATTTATCTTTGAGTACTAATAGTTGCATGATATGTGTACCTCGGAAAACACCTTTTCCTAAATCACATTTCTTGCTCTGGCGAAAGACTTTTTGTACTATTAACTCATCAGATCACATAGGATATCTTCACCCGTAGGCGAACTGTGAATCACCGACTACAATGCATTTGCTCCTACGTATTTCAAAACTACACCCACCCTCACCACCTGATTACTTTCGATGCAGTCGGTAAACAGATCAAATTGCTTCCTAGTACGTATAGCCCCTACATTGTCCCGAGTCAAATGACTAATGATGTACAACCATAACTGCAGACTATTCCACTCAATAAGTGAGAACCACTTGAACAGTCCGAGTGAGGGTTGTTCAGTGCATCATCACATGATCACCCACCTGTGTGAATGGACATCTCCATGTCCTTGCCAATTAAACATAGTGTTTACATCACATATTCTAGTCTCAAGCTCGAGCGACCTTTATCCTTGTTTTAGGCGGCTGATTTGACTAGGACCATGTTTAGAATATACGGTATACTTCCTAATGAGTTCCATGATCTTACGTTGTGACGCAGACATCATGGTACCTATTTTATATTCAAGGACTTTATCTATGCAGCTTACATGAGCATACAGATAAAGTATAATACCATAATCGAATAAAAGCGTAAGATATTATTAAAATAAAGATTGTTTTACATTAGAGTGAATAAAACTCGAGTCACAAGTTGGCTTGCCGGGCACCTACTCTAACATGAATGTCTATATTTCAATTTTTTAATTTTTAAAAAATTATTTCTACAAATTTTGTTAGAAATTCAACAATAATAATTTATAAAACGCATAAAGACAAATCTCTTGCTCAGTTGTGAATAATTATGAAATCTTTAAACAAGTTCAAAATCTCAAATCAATTACAATTAAGTTACATTTTGTCACTATTTATTTGCTCACATAAATTACTTGAATATTACAAGGATTAACATAAAAACGTGCAAGTTAGATGACTAATAATAATTGCCTGAGTATCCAAGTTTAATCTATGCTACATCTGAATAAGAACTTGGGACCTATGGGATGGTGTATATATATTTAATTTATAACCTTGAACATATCGACCTGAATATCTGATCAAGCACACATCTAGAACTTGAATGGATGCCCTCAAAAGATGGCCTTAATAATAGCTCCTCCACTGTGTTCTTCTATAAGAATGCCACTTCAAATGAATCAATCAATAATTGTAAACGCAGCAAGAGAAAAGGTATTTAAGATGGCAAAGGTTGTTGCTCTCGTCTCCACGATCTGCATCACCCTTGCCATTTCCACAATCACACAGGGCCATGATCAAGTGTTCAACATCGAAGGAGACGTGTACTGCGACCCTTGCCGCGTCCAGTTCCAGACCACCCTCAGCCAAAAACTCCCAGGTTCTCGTTTTAACCATGTTTTACCCCGTGTGTGTGGGAAAATTTTCAAAATTTATCAAGTACGTTGATATGTTTTAATTTGTTCTCGATCATCAGGATCGTACAGTTTGGGTTTAATTCAAGAAGTTGGATAGTCCCTTTTTTAGAAAGAAATATCTAGTCACGTCATCAGGGTACTGTGACACCAAATATCCCGAAGAAAAATAACTAAAAGTAAAAATGAAACAAACTTGGGGAAAATCAGACCAACTTATGGGGAAAAAATTATAATTTTATCTTTTAGTGAAAATTTTTGTACGAAAATTTATACATGCAATTCCATAATATTAACTCAATGCTGGATGTTCATAATCTGCAGGCGCAACAGTGCGTTTAGTATGCACAGACGAGGTAACGAGGAAGGTCACATACGACGTACAAGGCGTAACCAACGCGGACGGACACTATAGCTTACAAGTAGTCGGAGATCACGAGAACGATACATGTGAAGTGACTCCTGTCAGGAGCCCTCTAGCCGACTGCAATGAGCCGATGACTGAAGTTGATAAATCCCGGATCGTGTGCACCGAGAACTCGGGCATGCACACCACGGTCCGCTTCGCGAACCCTCTCGGGTTCATGACGAAGAACATTCATGCCCAGTGTCCCGAAGTTCTCCAGGAATTGGACCTCCATGATTTTTAAATAAATACCTTGTCATTGTTTCAGCTTTAATTATGAGTAGACAGACAATAATTTAATTTATTGTTAGACATCGTTGCTTTGGGGCAAATGAGGGTGTACGTTGTTTATTCCTTGTGTTTTAGTTCCTTCTATGGTTGTTGTGCCTTTTTCGCTTCAACGAAATGGAAAAATAATAAATGCAAACTATATAAATTTATATGTTTTAAAATATAATATTTTTTATACCTAAGTAAAAAATATTATTATTGAAATCAAATTATTAATAGACAAGTCATTTGCCGATGTTGTATCCAAAGCACGTATCAAGAATATCATTACTGAATGGAGCTGGACATATGACTGGATAAAATCTTCTGAACCAATTAAACTTAAATCTTTTAAATGTGAAATTTTTTAAATCATATAACATGTCCAAATATCATGTTTTGAACGTTCTCTTTACAGAGACCATCGTTGCCCTTTCACCAATATTAGATGTTGGAGTACCATTTTCTCGCATCTAAGACACATCAGAAGTTTAAATTTTTTATTTTGACGTTGAAAAAATCTATTGGATAGTGTATGAGTTAAAACATCCATATGGTGTTTGAATCTGTTTATCTTTGCATGTTTAACGCTGGACACCAAACCATTCCGAGATTAGCAGAATTGGTCTTTCTTGTGAATCCATAAGAACGGATTTTTCTCCTTCTTCAATAGTCAAATAAGGTCCACAATCAGATATTGGATTTCTCGTATAGATCACACTAGATATTTAAACGAAATTTGCGTCGAAATTAGATAGCCGAAATTACAGAAATCCAGTGGCTTGTGAAAAATTGAAGTGGTCGAAATTTTTCTTGAGGGAGGAGAGGGGGAAAAATTTTGGCGAAAAAAATTGTCTTATTTCAAATAACCAACAATGAAATATTTATAGACTTTAATTCTTAATCACATCAAGAATCTCACTCTTATTAGGATTTATAATCCTAATCCCATAAGATTCTTTTATTTTCATTCGTTAATTAAAATTCTCATGTTGTATATAAAATGTCTACTAGAACTTTTTTTTTTTTTTGCAAGATAATTTTTGAAAATGACACTTTGATGCATGCATGCAATAACAGCTGAAAATTATACATATTTAAAATAAAAAGGTTCCAATACTGGTAAAACACTGCAGTTAAATTATGTCAAAAATCCTGTCGAATCAACATGTAAAAAGAACAGTGTATAAAAATGTCCAATAACACTCCTAACACTACAAGAAAAATGATTTTCCGCAGAACGTCATCAACAGCGTGCATTAAAAGCACGCTGCGAATATTACTTTTAACGGCATGCACCCATATGTGCGCTGTTAATATTGTTGCACTTGACAGAATTAACGTCGTGCATTAAAATTACTATCCGCAGCATGCATTTTTATGTGTGCTGTTAATAATCTATGCAATTTTCGCAGCGCAAAATAAAGGCACGTTGTTAATAGTATTATTAACAGCGTGCATGTTTATGTGCGCTGTTAATAATAAAAAATTTTAAAAAAATCGTGTCTAGACATTAACGACGTACATTAATCACACGCCGTCAATATTTTTATTCACGGCATGCATATATGATACGCTGCAAAAGACGAGCGACAATTTATGTAAAACCGTCGCTATTTCGCGACAGTTCAGATTAAATCGTCGTAATTTTTGAATTAACGACGGTTTTATATAAACCGACGCTCATCTTTAGTGACGGTTTTTGGTAACCCGTCGCTAATATTAAATCGGCGACGGTTTTAAATAAACCGTCGTTAAATAAGCGACGGTTTTCGTTAACCCGTCGCTAATAACGACAGTTTTACCAAAATTCGTCGCTATTTTTCTATAAATACCACCATTTTCGATTCATTTTCTCACAACACTTTATAAAACTTAAAATTTTTCTTTTAGACGATTTTAGTTTCGATTTAGGATAATTTTTTTCGTTTCAATTTTTAGTTAATTTTTAAATGTATCAATATTGTTATCATAGTTTGTCTTTTTTAAATTTATTAAATTATGAATTTAAATTTCTTTTTATTTTACCACAAATATTAGCAACGGTTTGTTAACAGTCGCTGATATAAAAACCGTCGCTAAAATTGACGACGGTTATCTAACTGTCGCTAAATAACGACGGTTTTTTTAAAAACCATCGATAAGTTTAGCATTTTCCGGAATATTAACGGCGTACATTGCGCTCTGTAGATAATTGTATTAACGGCGTGCGTTAGTATTCACGGCGTGCACATGTACGGTGCGGATAATCTTGAACTTTCAACAGCTTGCAGTTGTGCAGCGTGCAATGTCCGCCACGGAAAGAGAATTTGTGCGCTGCGAAAAGCCATTTTTGTTGTAGTGTAACTCATAATAAGTATTGTGCGGAAAATATGGTCCTCGGGATTAGTTTGGCATAGCTCGAGAGGGCTTGTTCAATTGGATATGTTGGAACATTTCATATTCGCAATCTTGATTTTGATGTTAACAAAACTTATTATTGTATTTCTAACATATTTACTTACGTGTGAAGTTGCAAACACAAGAAGCAAGCTGAAACTGAATTCTGCACAAACTGAATTTCTGGCGAGTTCTGGTGTTTTGATGATATCTACAAGCTGGATGATCCAAATGACAATCCGCCAATTGGACTGATCAGAAAATTAAATTTGGAACAAGTTGTATTTCAAGTCAGTTGGGAAAAATCGGATGTTATCATGGTCTAACTGATCGCTGAATTATCGAACGGAACACACGAAAACAGCAATCAGTTGGGTTTGAGCAGCTGCGGTATTTTGGTCATATCTCTCAGCTCGGTTATCGAAATGAAGCAATTCAATATGCGTTGGAAAGATAAAACGATGAACAAATCATATTCAGAAGTCAAAGACTGAATTGAATCTTAAGATGCTGATAAATGACAATGAAGCTACTGATTTTGCACAAACTGAAATTAGCTAGGCTGATTTCAGCACACCAGCTGAAACTGAACTGAACCGAACCAGTTGAACTGAACCAGACCAGCTGAAGACCAGTTGAACCAGACCAGCTGAAATTGAACCGAACCAGTTGAACTGAACAAACCAACTGAACCAGCAGAACTGAACTGAACCAGCAGCTGATCAACTGAACTGAACTAAACCAGTTACTGACCAGTTGAACTGAACGACCAGTTGAGTTGACCAGTTGACCAGTCGGGAAAATGCCCAGCAAGACGAATTTGCCCGTTGCAATTTCAGAAACTTTCCAAACGGTCATATTCTTGTGTCTAACGTATATATCATTGTTGGGGCTTATAAATACATCATCTTGAAGATCAAACAAGAGCTTTTGAAGAGGATTCAAAGCATGGGCAGTTAGCATGAATATATCAGCTAGTTGAGAGTACAAGCCCTTGNTAATTCGTTCGACAGTGATTTACACTTCCGACAGGATCTCCTATCTTGTTAGAATCGATTTGGGAGAAAATAGTTGAGCTACAATAGCTCGGTTCTTGAAATATTGAACACCGATGAATTAAATCGAGTTTGGTGTTCAAACCAAGTGGAAGACACTCGAAATAATCCTTCGTAGAAACTGACTATATATGTTGTAAAGCATTTGAAATATATTCAAGTTGAATGAGTAANAAGTGTTTGATAAAATGCTTCAACTAAAATATTTTTTTTACTCATTCAACTTGAATATATTTCAAATGCTTTACAACATATATAGTCAGTTTCTACGAAGGATTATTTCGAGTGTCTTCCACTTGGTTTGAACACCAAACTCGATTTAATTCATCGGTGTTCAATATTTCAAGAACCGAGCTATTGTAGCTCAACTATTTTCTCCCAAATCGATTCTAACAAGATAGGAGATCCTGTCGGAAGTGTAAATCACTGTCGAACGAATTAAGTAAATGACGAGGGGTAGGTGAATCGAGATTCCCAAAAAATTCATTTCTCATTGAACTGTAATCAACCATTCTAGCTTATTTATTTCATCATTTAATTGTTGAACCATTTCATTGAGTTTTATTTAAACATTATAGCAGTAAACAATCATCCAAATTATCGTTGCTCAAGATTTAATAATTGAGAATAAAAATTGCGAAATACAGTCTCTAGAAGAACGATATCCGTACACTCGTACACTATATTATTACTTAACATCGTGCACTTGCGATTATTTCGAGCTTGAACATTATTAATTTTTACTAAGGATTTAAAATACAAGTTTTACTCGATCAAAAAGTTTATCATGGAAGAATCCAAAAGAGGGTTCTTACCAATGTGTCATAGTGTTTCACTCTCCAAGTATATGTGCCCAAAAACTCCTAACAAGATTGAAGCAATGACACTATTAACTTATGTTTTTGCCATTGGAAGCATAATGTATGACATGTTATGTACAAGACCTGATGTTGCACATGCTCTAAGGATCACGGGCAGATATCAGTCTAGCATTAGACCATCACATTGGAAGGCTGTGAAAGATATTTTGAAATACTTACGAAGGTCTAAGGATTTGTTCATAATATGTGGGGGTAGAGAACTGATGCTTGAAGGCTTCACAAACTTAATTCTCCATTCTGATGTGGATGACTCGAAGTCAATGTTTGAGTTTGTATTCACGCTTAATAGTGGTGATGTATCTAGTAAGAGTGCCAATCAAGAAATTATTGTGGGCTATATCACTAAAGTTGAATATATTGCGACATGTGATGCTGCAAAGGAAGCTATTTGTATGAAGAACTTTATCCAAGAATTGGATGTCATTCATATCATTGTTGATCCGGTCACAGTACCCTACAACCACAATAGAGCCATTGCACAATCAAAGGAACCAATATTTCATCAAAGATCCAAGCTTATACTAAGAAGATTCCATCTAGTCCAATAAATTGCTGGAAGAGGCGACGTGATGGTCGAGAAAATCTCCTCGGCAGATAATATAGTTGATCCACTAACTGAGTTATTTTCAAGACCTGTATTCAAGAGACTCCGTAAGGCGATGGGCTACAGATACATTAGCAGTTGGCTTTAGTGGAAGTCGGAAATTGTTAAAGTAGGTATCCAACAACAAAAATTGTGGCTGTGGGTTTTATTAATCTATTCTATAAACCATTTTTTATTCAATAGTGATTATTCATCTGAAATTCCATTATATTTATACACATGTTTTACATTAATATAAAGACCTTGAGTCTATTATAATCAACGAGAAATGCGATTACACAATTGTTGGTGATCATGAAACACATTTCTTTGTTATATAATATCTAAATTAGTTCCTAGTCTCTCAAGAATAAGGATATTGACAAGCTCAGTCGAGACTAGTATTCGAATGTGTCATTGCTACGTTTAATTAACATGGATGTAGGGACATCCACACATTCAAATAGGTTTTTATAGATTAATGCATTGGGCTACCCTCTCTATAAATTCTCTAAGTGATTACCACTGGTCGAGTAGAGAACTTTGAACCATTAATCCTCACTACCTAATACACCATTGTATCTCTATTCAACGAACAATGCACTGTGACTTATTTTCCAACTCTCTGAGAGTCACTAGGTGGCAATTTCAGCGTTGTAGTTTGAAATTCAAGCACTGGATTATATAAGTAGATGTCCTATGTGTTCTGCCAAGTGAATACTGCAGGATCTCTGGCCAGAGTACAATGTATGTTTTAGATAAAAGAGTTTCTATAGTTTCATGCAATGAAATATGACACTTTAGAATGTACGCATAGCTATTGTGTTTATATTAGGATCTCGACAAACAAATGTCTTAAAATCCGATCAGGAATATGAGCTGAAAGGATCGTACAACACTGTAATTGTAATTGAAGGTTTTTGCAGGCACTATAATAGTTATGATATTTTTTATGGGAATGATTTTAAGTATTTTAAATTAAAATTATATTTGATAGATTTTAATAAAATAAAATTAGCCATAAAATAAAAATATCATATCAAGTAAAAGGAAATGATTACATAAGGTAGGATATGATCAAAGATGATAATATACATTTTATTTTTGAAATAAAATCAAATTATCTAATTAAAATAAAAGATGATAATATATATTTTATTTTTGAAATAAAATCAAATTATCTTAATTAAAATAAAATCTAATTAATTAAATAATAGTATATATACATAATATAGGGATTGGCCTTGGGAAGCAATTCATTCAAACTTTCAAATTGAGATTTGAGATTTGAGGCCGAAAATTTTATTCTTCGTGTATTCAAACAATCTATATATCATTGAGAATCTGGTTTCGTTGCGATATCAGATTTTTTGTTCGTGTAAATCGGATAGTTGTCTATTGTCTATTATTCGTGGTAGATACATTCATTGATGGACCAGATGTCAGAGTGGGACAAGACTGGAGTATCCACGACTTAGGTCGTGCGGTAATATCTTTTCGTACATTAAATTTATTAAATGCATGTTTTATTTATTAGTAAAAGACGATTGGCAATCATCTGTTAGATTGATAGATCAAAAAATTTTAAATTCCGTTGCGTTTTCGATGCGAGTTTCGGAGAATCCTAACACTTACTTCAGTCAAACCACAAGTTCAAGTTAGACCTGGCCATGGTTCAGACTGGACCCGGACCAGGACCCGCCTAGACCATGGTCAACAGGTCTATTTACCGGGTCAACGATAAACTGAATAGCGGTGAATTATTTTAATCATGTCACTCTCATCGACGGACTCATTTCTTTCTTCAGAAGATATGTGCCCGGTTCCTAAGCTTTCTTTTAAAAATTTGAGGGAAAAAAAAACTGAACCAAAACAAGTTTATCAATAAAATCTATCCGTTTAAAATCAAATAAAATCTAGCCGCTTAAAATCAAATAACTTACAAAACCAAACCTAAATTTTCGGTTTTGTTTGAATAATCAAATTTTAAACTTTGTTTTTTTAAGTAAAATATTTTGATTAATTTTTAATATAATTTGAAAATTATGAATTAGCTCTCATAAATAAACTAACGGTTAGAGTAGATGTCATGTAAGACAATTGTTGGCTAGGAAATTTATTGACTCAGTTGTAATAAACAATCTTTATTTTAATATAATTCATTATTTCATGGTTTGTTATTTCTTTATGTGTATACTCATGTGATTAACATAGATAAAGACCTTGATTATACTTTAATACAAATGAATCGTAATTCGATGTTGAAACTCATTTGTAAACACTGTATAATCTAAATTCATTCCTAGTCGATTCAACCGCCTAAAACGTGGATAAAAGTCGCTTGATCTCGAGACTAGCATATGTGATGTTGTGTACCGCGTTTCTTGGTAAGGACATAGAGATGTCCAAACATGCAGATGGGTAGTAATATGATGATTATACCGAACTATCCTCCCTCGGACTTTCCAAGTGGTTATCATTCACCGACAGGATAAGTCCGTGGTTATGATTGTACATCATTAGTCCTTACGACCCGGGACAACACTGAGACTCTATATGCTAGGGTTGTGCTTTGACTCGTTTACCGATTCCAAGAGGGTCATCAAATGGCGAGATTGGGTACATTTACGACACATATAGGAACCAGTGCATTGTAGTCGGGAATTCACCGCTCATCTACGGGTGTGAATATCCTATGTGATCTGATGAAATAATAGTGCGTGGAATCTCTGGCCAGAGTATGAGATGTACGCTAGAGAAGGAGTTCTCCAATTGTACATGCGATGCCACTATTTAATCTCAAAGATGTGTCACATAGTTATCGAATTATTTCCAACCCTCGATGAACCAATGGTTACAGATTCGATCGGGATATATGAGATGAAAGGATCATACTGTACGTTAATCATAATCGACTGATTCTTGCAGGCACTATCAGTGATACATAGGGAATCATAGGGCGATGCTACTAGACTCTTTTACCATGATTCGATAGGTTTAATCAGAAATATGATTTCTGACATTCTCATTATCAATAGTTGATACATAGAATGAGGCAAATTGGGGTAAGCCGGATAAAAGATTATGTCCTGGATCACAAAGAGATGTGAACCCACGGCTAGCTGTATCCCTGAACCATTGCGGGTCACACAAGCACTGGTTTACTTGTTCTCGTTGAGATAATGAATTCAATGAGTTGAATTTATAATAAATAAGTTTGATATGATCAATCGATAAGCTTATAAATAAGGTTATAAAAGCTTATAGAAATTTTGAGAGCATGACTGCTAAAACAATCAAAGGGAGTGCACTGCCTTATTTAGACATTGATGATCTCCAAATTAAATTGTGCATCATAATAACAAACAAGTTGAAATTATCACATCGATGATATTTGATCACCGATCAGGATTATGATGAGATTAATGTAATTGGAGCATGAATAATGGGCTTGTAAGAGTATAAGTCCATCATGCTAATTTATTAAAATTCAAAAGGGTTTTAATAATTAAATTATATTTTAATTGAGTTAAAATATAGCTCATTAAGTTTTTATAAAATATGATATTGATTTATGTAATATTGAAATATTCATGATACCATAATTTTAGTCACTTACACACAAAGCATAATAAATTAATGCATGATAATAAAAAATATATGTATTAAAATCGAGATTGGCATTGATATGACATATATTTAGAACCTTTAATTAACCTAATTAATCTAATTAATTAAGTAAATTAATGATAAATATTATAATGATTTTGATTCCTATTTTGAATAAAGGCATCCGAAAGTTTTTTGCACGAACAACATTACTTTCGGCTATTTCAAAAGGTTTCGGTGGTTGCTCTATAAAATCCCAAATTTTTGCAAGAAAAATTCGGTTTACAGTATTGAGTCGATTTCTTCTTCGTGTTTTATCTCTACGCAAAATATCTTTTACACTTTCTAGTGTAACTTGGAAGAGGAATAAATATTACAGTCGTGGATCGGATTAGTAGATCGAAGAATGTTCGTAAGAATTTACAACAAGAGCTACGTCCGCTAATACCGTAGTAATTGGAGCCGAGTGAATTAATTCACTAAAATTATATTACTAAACATCCTTTGTAAGTTTATTTTATTTAAACCATACGAGTGTCCAAAGAATATTTTGAATGTCAAAATAAAATTTTAAAACTTTCGCTGTATTTTAGACACGAGAAAGACGAGATCCCAACACTAGCATCTATATACAAATGCATAGTACATGTATTAACAATGTAATATATGGGAATGACATCACAAATTTAATATAGAAAGTAAGATTCTTCAAAATATTTTACTTTAACCTCATAATAAACTCTACAATCATCCGTTATTAAATATATATCAACAAACATATATTGAAATATAGAGCAGAGAGGTAAATAAATTTTTAGAAAATAAAATCAATTACAACTAATAAAAAGTTTAATTTTAAACAAGTCTATTGTATAATATCGATTTGGTTTGATATTCTCTTTTATCTGAACTTTAAATGAAACAACTTTATTTGGTTTGATTGACTTTAGAACCCGGTCTGAACCATGGTAAACTAAAAATTAATCAAACCATTGGATTGATTCAATTTCTGCTTACCGTGGCTATGCGCCAATTTTGTTACGATTTGTTAAGAAAGTCGATTTGGTTCATTAATATTTTGGGTCGACTCGCCGTATTGTTTGATTTTGTATGTAAAATTATTGTACCCGAATATGTTCAAGTACATTATCTTCAGCTACACTCGAATCAAAATTATTTTCAAACCAATATTAATCAATTTTGGCAGATACATTCAAAATTAAACGAGCTAAAAGATTCGAACTGTAGACTCTGATTTATTTGCACCCTGATTAATATCAGTCAGATAGATTCAAGATAGAAACCATTTTATCCTCACTGCACTCTTAATATAATACAAAATCAAAGCAAGTTTTGCATAACAAGTATGTGTTCTACTGAATCAATTTTCAACAACCTAATCCCAGAAAATCTATCCATCTTACTTCACAGTTCTTGACCCATGACGGATCTCAGGATCGAGGAATAGTAATGGGATTCAAGCTCCTTAAGGCTAGCTGCTGCCACCTCTCCAATTTCAGCCAACATCCCATTTGTAGTTTCCGCAAGTTTATTGTACTCATCTGTTCTCTGGTCTACATGGTCGTTGAGAGACGCGAATCCGGAAAATATTGCTGTCTGCTTTAATTCGGACACCAACTTAAGCAAAGAGTCAGCTGCTTGAACCTGTTATTTAACAGAAATACTTGGTAATCCAAAAGGCAAAACTTGATAGAGTCGTTTCATAGAGACAGTAGAATTAGCAGGAAAAAACGGATAGAAAATGTTGTGGATATAAGCTAACTAAAATCTAAAACCCACAATTCTCGCAGCACGCATCTCCATCATGAAAGATTCTTGAGAATTTTGAACCGGAGCATCATTAACCTAAAAGATGAGAAGCACCATCAGATGTACTCAATCTTTTAAAAAATCATTAGTTAACCGAGGAATATGAGCTGGATAAGCAATGTGCAGAATCATGGCACAATTTTATAGGATGAATTTCATACAAGATGTCTAGCGGATTTAATAAAAACAATCTATCGCAGTTTCCAATGTAAGATCAAACTAATGCCGTTGTATATACAAGATGTCATTCTATGTTATTGTAATTAAGTTTGATCAGCACATATCACCGAAAACCCAAATCCAAAAATGAAACTACGTTTTGAAGGATTTCAGATATTATTTGATAATATGCTCACTATAACCTCCTTGAGAGATTGATGCCTACGAACGACTTTCACCCATCTAAGGTATAGGGTGCAAGCATCTTAATTCCATCATCAGCCAATCATGTGAAAATGGAACACGTAACCGATGTTGTCCTGATGGTAACCCTTTTTTAGTTCTCTCCATCCCGCTAAAGTTGACCTTCGACGACAGGACTAGCACTAATACTAAGCCATAGGCCAAAGAGCAAAACCCGAGACCAAAAGCCTAGTCAACTTGGTGGGAGAACCCCTTATATTTATTTTTCGGTTCCATGTTTTATCATGGGGCTGATGTTGGATGTAGCATGCATCAAATGGAATTCCCTGGTTAGATAGTATTCATTTCTCTATAAATCTATCTTCATCTATTCTTCAACTGCACAGTGTATCTTCACAATAGTCATCAAGGAACTTATAACAAGAGAAAAAAGAACAAAACAAAAAAGAAAGGATGAAAAAAAAGACTCAAATTAAGGCTCTTGACGGTCAAAGAACAAACTTGTTTTGAAGAAGTAAAACATCCAACAAATCATTTATGAGACATAGCTCTGCTTTTTATGAGTCACGCCAAACAAACTCTGATTGAGCAAGCTCAGCTTTCAATCAATGTTATGCACTAATGCTGGACTCGTCGAAGAGTCGGAAATCATGGATCATAGCACTCCCCAGTCAATCTGGTCCTAAAAGTCCAACACTACTACTTTTATCATGCCTATTATGAAGCATACTCTAACAACGGAAAAACCAAGATGCACAACGAAATCAAAACAATTGCAACTCTATGATTTCAGATTAATTAAAGTTTCATACATCATACATATTTCCCATATTGTAATCCTAAACTATATAAATATTCCAATACACACAGCCTTAAAAAAAAGCTAAAGAAGAAAGGATTTCAAGAGTACCCGAGCCACGTTAACGAGGTACGCGAAATTCTCCACAAGATTTCCAACATCCGCATCCACCCTTTGAAGAAGTGCTTTCTGCTTTTGGGCCGCCGCCGCAGACGCAGCGGCAGTGGGTCCACCGCCACCAGCGACGCCTCCTATGCCTGCTCCTTTATTCATTGTCTAGTATTGAAATCAAACTACCCTTTTCCTTGAATTGAGGGGAGAAGATCGACTAGAAAAAGCCAGAGAAACAAATATAAGCTAAACCCAGTTCAGAATCAATCAGTAATTCACTCACATAGGGAAAAATCCCAGAAGCTTATCACCGAAAATCGTCACAGAAACTGAACAAACTTCGAGCTTATCGAGGGAAAAGCGAGTAAAAATGAGAAAATAGGTGAACTTTCAACCCGATTTCCCCCAACTTTTTGAAGTTTTGCGATTTGGTCCTTACGTTGAATTTATTTACAGTATTCACCACACAGTTGAAACTATTTTAATAAGTACCGTAGGGCGTTGTATGTCTCATAGGATTATGGAGTGATTAGATTTTATTTCATTCTTAATCCATCATTTCTCTTGTTTTTTGCAAAATCAAATATCATCTCATCCTTTACATAATTTACAATTTACTATTTCTTTTTCATGAGACGTCGGTGACAATGTCACGTGTGTGATGATTTTTCTCGTGCTCAACAACATAGATTATGATGGATTTTTTCCATCTTATCTTCATTTTTATTAACCTACACAGACATCTTACACTCATATCTTTACTCGTGAATTTGAACGGCACTTTGGGAGATACTGCACTGCTCTAAAGAAAATGGAATAGCAACCAACAACACAAGTTAAATCAGCTTCTTTCTTCTAAAGAAAATTGTGCTATTTTGTTATTTAAAGTTGTAGAAAACTATTTTCTAACACATGTTTTCCAGCGCTGGATGCATTCCTCCGATATTTGACACAACTACATTTTTGAGGTAATCTTGGTAAACATTTATACAACAAATTTAACTGCATAAGTGAAACGAACTCGACCTTTTTTTTTTAAAATCATAAACTCGAATATACTAACAAAAAATAACTTAACATACCAACAATCATAATAATTTAACATATGATATCTGAAGTGCATAAAATAAAATCCCTAAATCATCAACTAACCAAAACTCTTAAATCGATCTTTAAAAAGATCAACTAACAATAAAATAAAGCATAAAAATATCTTTACTAAAATCATGAACATAAATCGTTAAATCATAAATCTATCTAACTAGTGCGGAAACATAAAGGCCCTCGGGTGTGTACTGCTGCACTCGATGCACTCAATCGTCAGTGCCTCCTATAAATCATCAAATCCTGCATCATATAAACCTAGTGAGTCTAAAGACTCAGCACGTTCTAAACATGGATAGCAATTAATACATATACAATCACATGCATTTAAAAATCATATTTTTATTTAAAATAGCTTTTGAACATAAATAAACAATTTAAAATCATTTAAGCAAAAATTAAATCATAAATCGTAAAATTATTTTAAAATAACTTTAAGCATAAATAAATCATTTAACATCCATTAAGCATAAATCATTTATCATAAATCATTTTAATCGAAAGGCATTCAATTATTTATCATTTTGGGTGAAGTTTGATCTTCGAAAGTGACTAGCATTTATCTTTTGGTCGACTGCAGTCTTAACATCCACATGGCCCATAGGGGTGGGCAGTAGGCTTTACTGTGGAAATATGATTGTCGGAGCTCCCTCGAGGGCCTTCTCCCATAGACGGGCTACCTCTAAGGCCTTTTCCCATAAATGGGCTCCATCTGAGACCTTTTTCCCTCACGACATCCCCACAAAATCGTAAGTTCACCGTCCTCACATAAATAGATCCCCAAAAATCATATATTATTTTATCACAGTCAATTTACATCCCTCAAAATATTTTCATTTTCCTTAAAAATCATAAAATAGCGTAACTTTCCAAAAATAGCATTTTAGACAGTAAAAATTGCACAGTTTTACAATAAATCATAAAATACATATTTTCAACAAAATCATCATTTTATATCATAAAATATCATTTAACATGCGTTATGATCCTTCGGGTCGCTGCCAAGCTTTTACGTATTTTTTTAAGTTTAAAATTATCGTTTTTCCCCTAGAAAAATTCTCGATTTTATCTTTTTTTTCACATTTAATGACATGGGCTTATACCAAATAATTATTTAAGCTTAAATATAATTTTCCATAATTTTATAAAGCTTAAAACTAGGCGTTTCAATTATTTCTTTAATCAACATTTCGTGAGGCGATTAAATAACGGATAAATCAAAAATTCATTATTTTGATCCTAAATTTTAAACATAAAATTTTTATTATCTATTCTACCCTTCTGAGCCATGAACCACACCCATGGACCCATGGTTCCAATTTTTGTTCATATATTTTTGAATTTGACACATAAAAGAACACACTGAGCTATCTCCCAAAATACTCGAGTCATGGTCGAGTCACCTCGAGCCAAACCCGAGCCAACCCATCTAGGAACCCTACTAACCAGGCCCAACCCATAGAACCTAGCCCTGGCTTGCTCAAACTCTCCTGGAAACTGACCCAAACCTGCGCACATAGCTTGACTCACGCCTATAGACTCCTAGTGACATTGGGACACCTCTAGCCGAGCCACCACCAAGACCACCTGACCCTAACCATCCCTGGACCACGCCCAAACCCAACCTAGACCAGCCCAGACCCTGGAACCCACGCGCGAGCCACCTGGATCAGAAGACAGCAGCCATGCGTTATTTTCCCTCACGGTTTCAGCTTTTGGCTCGAGCCACAGCGCACCAAGCCACTCCAGCCCCTGGCTTGACCCATACCCATCACCCTAGGACCCTGATGGACCACCTAGCCCAGCCCCAAACCGAGCCGCAGCCACCTGTACAACAGCCGTTCGCGGAAAGATTGGGGAGAGTCCTAGCTTTCGTGGAATCCTCCCCAGCCTGATACACAAGTCCTAGCCACTCTAGGACTCTTCCTAGGACCTAACCACGACCCTTAGGACCCAACCTCCAGACCTGGTCGAGCCCCAAGTGCCCATGCATAAGAATCGAACCTTGAACCTTGAACCTACCAACAAAACCCACGGCTCTTTCTTTTCTTGTTTCCTACGGTTTCTAGCTTTAATTTCCCTTTAATTTCGAGCTCAACTTGTAAAATAATTCGAACTCCAACATTTTTAGAAAAATTAAATTTTGCATGCATGCGGTTTACGTTGGTTGGTTTTTTCAGACGTTACAATAAGGTTTCTCCCAATTTGTGTTAGAATAAAATTTTCTGTGTTTGAAGATATTTTTGTACAAAAATAAAAAGAATCACGTGTCTTCAAAGGTATTGCAAAAAACTTAAATAATTAATTTATAGAAAATTACCTCAAATAAAAATGGAGAAAATCCTAAAGAGAAAGGTCGTCCATATTAATATGTGTATAAGTGAGATTAAACTGGTAGAAACAAATTTTGTTGTAGTTGTACTCATTTTTGGTAATGGATGCGCATAGATAATATAATTATAGATTATGTGACGGAACTGTGCTTTCCGTGGCTGATGAAGATCAAGGTAACCAAGTGCTGCTAGTGGTACAAAAAATATTAATATCCTAATTTGTGTTTCTGATCACACTAACTCATTTCTACGTCAAGTTTGTGCTATGTAGGTCAAATAGGAGAGGCACAAGACAACATGCATCCGAAAGAGTGAATGCTCAAATCAACCACATGCTAGAATCATAGAAATAGGAGATGCCCAATGCATAGTTAATTTGAGGATGAGTCGTAATGCATTTGCTCGATTTTGTTACTTACTCACCCATGTTGGCAGCCTTGTGAAATCGAGATAATTACGAGCTGAGGAAAAAGTTGTGATGTTCTTATCTATTTTATCGCATCATAAAAAAAATAGAATAATTTTTCACGACTATTACACATGAAGTGGGCACACATAAAATTATTTTAAAAAATGTGTTAATATTGTTCACAAGCTTGTCTTGGTGCATTGGATGGTACATATATCAGTGTTCACGTTGTAGGGATATCGTGTTCTCGCACCCAAGACGTAGCAAAAGTTTAAAATTTTTGTTCTTGAGCGTCGTGTGTTTATAAACATTCATAAGGCGTTTAAGATTACACATTTGCGTTCTTAACGCTGGACTCCAAACTATTTCGATGTTTAGACGGATATAGCCCTTCTTGTAAATCCCTATGAACGACTCTTCTCCTTTGATCGCCAAATTGGGTCCACGATCAGAGAATGAATTCCTTGTTCGGATTGCACTAGTAATTCCAAACAATTCTTGCGTTGAGATTGTAATCTCCGAATTTCCAAAAGACGGAGATGGTGCAACAGTGGAGGTGTGGCAATGGAAGAACCAAAAAGGCCGAGATTTTTTTTTTCTTTTTCTTGTTATGGCCGAGATGTTTTTCTTCAAGGGGGAGAGTTTTTGAGTTTTTTTGTGTGCAAAAACTTGTGGTTATCAATTATGAGTTCTAGTAGTGCATGTATAGAGGTTGACTCCTAATCTCATTAGAAGTTCCTCTCCCACAAAGACTCTAATAATTTCATTATATTTAAATTCTCATATTATTAATATATAATATATTTATCAACTTTTGATAATACATGATATATTAATACCATATATACACGTATTTTATATCACCCATAAAACGTATATATATTTATTAATTAAATTAAGTAATCATTATTTAATTTATATAATTAACTCATGTTAATTTAATCTAGACTCCTCTAAAATAGTTATGGGAATTTTTACATATCAGTAATCACCACTACTAGTACAATCATTTAATCAGTAAATTCTCAATTCACTAAATAAATGATTTCGAACTCATTATAACCTCTATCGACAATCCGAGAGTGCCGGCGTACCAATGTTACAAATCTTGTTCATATAATGAAAAATGAAAATTTCGAAGATCAAAATTTTCACTTACCATATTTGCCATTTTTAGTACACTTCTTTACAAAACAGACAGTTCAACTCTCCTTCTTATTTAGCAATCATACTAATTTCTTCCATCCTATGGAATCAGCTCATAAACTCCGGTCAGAATTGGATCATGATTATAAGTTCATTCCATATCGGACCACTGAGGAGTCGGTATCAATTTATGTCGAATTGCTCTATCACTCTCCTTCCATATTTAGCAATCATGCTAACTTCCATTTCTTCCATCATATAGAATCAACTCATAAACTTCTTTATAAGCTTCTTGTTTGATCTCCATCAAACTATAGTCGTCAAATTTCAACTCTTTGAAATTTGACTATCTCAACGGGAACGCAGAATCTGATACTTGTGTGACCGTCAATGGTTCAGGGATACAGCTAGCCGTGGGTTCACATCTCCATGTGATTCATAATAACATTTATTCTTATTCGAGTTTGCCCCAGTAAACCCCATTCTTTTCATCAACTCCTTGATCAAGAATGTCAGAACTCATTTATGATCGCACCCATCGGATCATAGTAAGAGCATCTAGTAGCATCGCCCCATGATCCTCTATATATCACTGATAGTGTCTGCAAGAACCTTTAGTCATGGCTAGCGTATCGTACGGTCCTTTCAACACATATATCTCGATCGAATCTGCAACTATTGGTATATCGAGAGTTGCATATGAATTCGATAACGATGCGATTTATATTTGAGTACTATTAGTGGCATGATATGTGCAACTAGGAAAACACATTTCCCTAAACACATTTCTTGCTCTAACCAAAGACTCCTTACACTATTAACTCATCAGATCACATAGGATATCTTCACCCATAGGCGAACGGTGAATCCTTGAATACAATGCATTTGCTCCTACGTATTTCGAAATTACACTCAACCCCGCCACCTGATGACCCTCAATGGAGTCGGTAAATGGATCAAATTGCATGCGAGTACGTATAGCCCATACATTGTCCCGGGTCAATGGACTAATGGTGTACAACCATAACTGCGGACTATTCCACTCGATAAGTGAGAACCACTTGGATAGTCCAATGGAGGGTTGTCAGTGCATCATCATATGATCACCCATCTGTGTGAATGGACACCTCCATGCCCTTGTCAATGAAACATGTCGTTTACGTCACAGACGCTAGTCTCGAGCTCTAGCGACCTTTATCCTTTTTTTAGGTGGCTGATTTGACTAGGAACCTGTTTAGAATATACGGTTCACTTCCTAATGAGTTTCATGATCTTACGTTGCGACGCAGACCTCATGGTACCTATTGTATATTCAAGGACTTTATCTATGCAGCTTGCATGGGCATACATATATAGTATAACGCCATAATCGAATAAAATCGAAAATATTATTAAAATAAATATTGTTTTACATTAGAGTCAATAAAATCCCAAGCCACAAGTTGGCTTGTTAGGAACCTACTCTAACAATCTCTCAATTGCACTATAGCCAATTACCCGTAGATCTTAGACCCATTACTTCGCGATGCTTCTCGAACAATGGTCCTGGCAGAGGCTTCATCAGTGGATTAGCAACATTATCTGTGGAGGATACTCTCTCTACCGATATGTTTCCTCTTCCCGCAATCTCCCGGATTATGTGGAATTTCCTCAGTATATTTTGGATCGCTGATGAGACCTCGATTCCTTCGCTTGCGCAACGGTACCAATGTTGTCACAGTAGACCGGGACTAGGTCAACTATTTGAGGACTGACACCCAACGTTTGGATTAAATTCCTCATCCAAACACCCTCCTTTGCTGCAGCCGACGCAGCTATGTATTCGGCCTCAGTGGTTGAATCCGCTCTAGTGTCTTGATTGGAACTCTTACAAGAGATAGCACTACAATTGAGCTTGAATATAAATCCAGAGGTCGATTTTGAATCATCCACATCTGATTGGAAGCTAGAATCAGTGTAACCTTCCAATTTTCAGTCCTCCACTCCCGTATACCAAGAACAAATTTTTAGTTCTTCTCAAGTACTTAAGAATGTCCTTCACTGCTTTCCAATGCAGTGGACCAGGATTCAACTGATATCTGCCTGCAACACACAGTGCATATGCAATATTAGATCGAGTAGATATCATACCATACATAATACTGTCTATGGCAGAAAAATATGGAATGCGGCTCATGGTTTCTATCTCTTCATCAGTCTTATGGCACATAGACTTGGTTATAGTCACACCATGAGACATTGGGAGATATATTCTCTTGGACTCTTCCATAGAGAATCTTTTCAGTATGGTATCGATATATGTAGATTGGGCGAGCACTAGCATTCTCTTTGATCTATCCCTATAGATCTGTATTCCTAATACATATGATGCTTCATCCATATATTTTATGGAGAACTTACCAGCTAACCATACTTTAGTTGACTGCAACATCCGTACATCTTTTCAATGAGTAGTATGTCATCAACATAAAGCACCAGGAATGTTACTACACTCCCACTGACCTTCATGTATACACAAGGTTCCTAAAGATTTTTGGCAAAATCAAACTCTTTGATAGTGCTGTCAAATATGAGGTTCCAGCTCCTTGATGTCTGTTTCAGTCCATAAATGAATCTCTGAAGTTCGCATACTTTATGCTCACTTCCTACTGATGTGAATTCTTCAGGTTGAGACATGTAAATCTCCTATTTAATATCCCCATTAAGGAACGCTACCTTCACATTCATCTGCCATATTTCATAGTCATGCCATGCTGCTATGGCTAGCAGTTCCTAATGGACTTCAACATCGCGACTGGAGAAAAGGTTTCCTTATAGTCAATACCTTGTCTTCGAGTATATCTTTTTGCTATCAGTCTAGCTTTAAAGGTCTCCACCTTCCCACCCGCTCCAAGTTTCCTCTTGTAAATTCATTTGTATCCTATGGGAACAATCCCATAGGTGGATATACTAAGGACCATAATTGGCTCGAATACATGGAGTCCATCTCGGACTGCATAGATTCAAGCCATTTAGAGGAATCGGCATCAAACAATGATTCCTTGAAATTTCTTGGATCGCATCTAGGAATGGGCTCACCTTGGCCCTCTTCAAGAAGCAGGCTCAACCTATTAGGCGGCCTTTAGATCCTTTAGGATCTTTTATAAGCTTGTGTTTCTTTGATTGCCTGTTGGGGTGTGGGTACTACTAGTTGGGTAGTAGGAGGTTCTCGAATCTCATCGAGTTCTATTATCCCGCATTTCAATTCAATAGAAACTCCTTCTCTATGAAGGTGGCATTCCTTGAAACAAACACATTTGTTTTACTAGGATAATAGAAGTAATATCCAACAGAGTTCTTTGAATGTAGAACCCGTAACTTAGACTACGTATAAGCCATGCATAATTCTATTATTTAAATTAAAATGATTTTTATTGCATGAGTATTTAAATTTAATTATTTTCCATAGCAGTTTAATTTTTTTTAGCATTTCAGTTAATTCAGTGAGGCCGGACTGAAGTTGGAGCTTTGAGATAAAATTTAAGATTTAGAAAACATTCCCAGAATTTATTTTAGCTAGCAAGTAAGTTAATTTAAGTTAAATGAAGGTTTAAGGAATTATTTATACAACTTGAAGTGAGTAGGAAATAAGTTTATTTAAGTTCCATAATTAAGGGATAATTCACTAAATTAATTAAAGGATTAGTGAGGCTTTTAAGGGTTATAAATTTACTAGCTAGAAAATATTTCCCCTCCATTTATTAGTGAATTTTCGGCCCTTAGATGATTAAGCAACATTGATATGCCAACTCACCCTTTGACCCATTCCTTGTTGTTTTAGCATGCTAATTTTTTTTTTATTATTGAGCAACCTTAATTAATTAATTAGTGAGCATTATCCTAGTCTAGAAAACATGAGGATTTCGGCCACCCCATTCTAGAATCACCCAACAAATATTTGATATCAACCAACAATTCAAATTTCAAATAGAGGTAGACTTAGTCTTGATTTTGGTTCCCTATATCTTGCAACTATCTCCCTCACTCCCCTAATCATCATTCTCCACCCCTCATCACCGAAAACCAGAGCCATTCCAGTGTAAAAAAACGTGAGCACCATAGCTAGAGGCAAGAGAGAAATCGAGCTAGCAAGGTAGAATAGAAAGCGCTCCACCTCCTCCGCGCCGGATCGTCTCGTTCTTTTCGTTTTTCTTTCAAACGAAACCAGGCATGCATATATTCTTCCTTGACTCTTCAATCAAGTCCTATTATCATTTATTTTTCATTACATGATCATCATTTCCATGTTAAAACCGAAATACATCAAGAGATTTCAGAAAATGCAACATGCAGAATTTTTCGGTTTTTCTCTTGTGCTTCACGGGTTGCTTTGTTTTGTGGGTTTCAGGTATTGGTTCGATTCCAGGCTCCCAAGGCGACATCTAGACATGTAATAGGATGTATTAGGATCACTTTGGTCCATTCATTCGAGCCCCACACCCACTGGAAACAAGAAATGACAGCAGCTTCCCATTCTTGCCATATTGAGTTTCGATTTTCTCATGTTGCTGTCAAAGGGAAATGAATCTGATCTTGGCTGCCCTAAGGGCTTATAGCCATGGTTGGATCACTTCCCTAGCATGTCTAAGACGTGACTAAGTCGCCCTTTTGGTGGCTCGGTCCATGGTTACTCGGTTTTCAACTAAAACATCAAGAACAGCCCTTACCCCATTTCGGCCCTTCATTTTTACAGCATGTGTCATTTTGGTTTGGTGGATGGTGTGGATCTTGGTTGGCCTATGGCCCTTAGCCACGGTTCATACCATGCCCCTAGATGTCTAGATCGTGTCATGGTCAATCAAATGGCCATTGGAACGATTCGTGACAGCAAAACAAAAGCAATGCATCCTACGTGCAGAATTTGTTCTCGGTTGTAACGTTTGGGTCGTTGCTGGAATATTTCGAATTGTGGCTGGTCTAAAGCCCTTAGCCATGGTTCAAATCATTCCTTGGGATGTTGGTAAGAGGTTCTGGTCGGTGGTTCAAGCCCCAATGGCCATTAGCCTCGCAAACGACGCAAGGAAACCAAAGCACAGTTGCTGTATTTCTGGACAGCAACTTGCTGTGACGGTTCAGTGGCTCGTTCGAGTTCTCGGTTGGCTTTTAGCCCATGGCCTTGGACTGGACAGTACCTCATCGAGTTAGGAAGGTCATGTTTTTGGCCGTTCGTGATTCGGATCATTTTTGAGGTCGTACGAGAATTTACGGTGCGATGTGCCAAATTGACTCTCGAAAGAGCGTTTCATGTTTTGGCCTCCATTCACCTAGATTTCGGCCCTCACCATTTTAGGAGCATTATTTGATCATTTTAGACGTATTTTAATCATGACTACATGATGGTTCAGTGTTGGTTCGGGTTGGCTCGGAGTCATGATTTAATACGAAGTCGGTAGGCGTAATTGTCACATTTTTGAAGGTTATTGTATAGTTTGGTCCCATAAATCTATTGCATATTTTTCATGGCATATTTAGGTTGCAGCGAGCCTGGGAGCGATCCAATCCAAGCAGTAAAATGGGTACAGGATATTTAATTCAGTTATTTAATTATATTACGTGCAAAAATATTTATTTCGAGATTTATGCGATATTGCTTGTGGTCACTTTACTATCATGCTTAAGTCCGGTCCCCAGTATCGGCCCGGTCACCAGTTACCGGTCAGTTCAGTTGTTTCACCCAGTACTGTGGCAGTAGTCTGATCAGACGTAAATCCGATCCCCAGTATCGGTCCGGTCACCAGTATCGGTCAGCTCAGTTCAGTTCAGTTCAGGGACCACTTGCGTAGACCATAATCTCACAGAAAATTATTATATGCTATTTCAGTACAGGGCTCCAAGGAGCAAACAGTTTCACTATGATTTTCAGTTCAGCTATGCACGTATTATAATTAATCATGACACGACATTTTACGATATGCCTCATGACATGAAATTTTACTCCCATGCAAATTTTACTATATTTACTCGTTATTTACGATATATGCATGTTGAGTCTTTAGACTCACTAGACTTGATTGTTGTAGGTAATGATGATGTCGGGATCGAGGGCGGGGACCAGTGAGCTAGCTCGAGTCGGCAGTAGTGGCACCCGAGGACCTCAGTTTCAGCACTTGCCATTTTGATGCTCAAATATTTTATTAGTTATTGAATACTTTAACTTGTTATTTTGGCAAGTAATAATTTCTTCAGCTGCTGTTTTGAACGTTAAATATTTTATCAGTTTTTGGTATGAATGAAGCACTCCATTTATTTTAAAAGAAAAATTTTAAATTTTCCGCAAATTTTCAAGTAAGGATTTTTAGGCCTCTACATTGAATATCCCACAAAGTAGCACAAATTGGCTCTACAATCCAATTTGTCTCCCACTGTCTATTTCACGTAAGCAGGGCATCTTCATATTCTTAAGTAAGAATATTTGGGCGGCTTTCCCATCCATATCTCATAAGGAGTTTTATTCACTGTCTTTGTATGGAATTTATTCAACAACCTTGTTGCTGTTTCAAGCGCATATCCCCAAAGGGATGGCGGCAATTCAGTGAATCCCATCATAGATAGGAACATATCCATCAATGTCCGATTACGACGTTCTGACACACCATTCAACTGGGGTGTGGCAGGCGGAGTCCACTGTGAGAGAATATCATTCTCTTTAAGATATTCTTGAAACTCTGTACTCAAGTATTACCACCTCGATCTGATCGTAGTATTTTAATACTCTTTCTTAACTATTTCTCTACTTTTGCTTTGAATTCTTCTAACCTTTCAAGGTTTTAGACTTTTATTTTATTAAATACACATACCCATACCTCGAATGGTCATCGGTAAAGGTAATAAAGTAGGAATGGCCAAATTTTGTGCTACCACTTAGCGGGCCACACACATCTGTATGAATCAAATCTAACAGATCATGTGCACGATCCACTTTCCCTAGGAAAGGGGCCTTGGTCAGTTTTTCCTTTCAGACAGGACTCACATGTCTCTAGAGAGTTTATGTCTGACGAGTCAAACATGCTCTCTCCCACTAGCTTGTGCATCATTCTTTGGGAAATATGTCCTAGCCTAGCATGCCATAATTGTGCTTGGTTTAGGCTATCTTGTTTTTTTTGTTTGTCGTTATTGAAATAGTGTTTACTTGGACATTCACTTATCATTGCCAAAACATTTCTGGCCCAGATAATTTTCTTATGTTCAGACTTCTTGCAGTGAAACAAACATGTTCTGACTTATCGGGTTTTATCAAATTCCAGGCCCACCACCTTCTCAATAAACCCAATCATACTTACACAATGCTCATGGGAGAGAGCCCCATCTTGCATGCGTGTAGTCATGTGTTCTTTGAAAGTGATGTGCATCATTGTGCGAGTTTCATGCACTATGAAATTCTTGCTTGTGTATTCGAATATCAACAACATTCAACTTTTCTTCAAACTGTCTCTACAGTTCATTTGACATAGAAGTGAGTATATTACACATTAGCTTGCATACTATGGTCCCTCCATCTTGCATGCTTTGTCAGTTCAGCAAGACTGACATTAGTGTGTATGCTATTTTCTCCGAATTTAGAACAATTTTCCCAGCTAATCTTGAAAATTAGTGTTTGGTTAGCTTGTTTTAATAATTGAAATAGATTATGTTTTAATAATTGAAATGGATTACGTGACGAAATCATAAATATACTGATATAGAAACAGAATAAAAGTTAATGACTATTTTAAAATATTTTGTAAGACGTAAAATATGGAATTTTTTTTTACGAATTGCCTCCCATTATTTTGACTTTTTCACCACCCTCTGATGACAAATGGGAAATCTAATTTCCTTAGTGAGTACGCAAGGCCCAATTGCGAAATTATGATCCCGAATAATATCAGCCAATCATAACTTCCAAAAGGCAAAGCCCAATTGCAACTCCTTGCAACCCTTACGTAATTTTGCCTCACGTTGGAGGAGGGTCCAATAATATGATCCCCTTTCTCTTCACGTGTTGAGCCGGCGTATCAATGTTGAACCTTAATGGACAGTCGCCATGAGATCCCCCAATAATATGAGTCGAATTCATGGGAGTCCATGTAGTTCACATCAAATATGTCAGTGAAAGTCACAGCTTTCTAGCGTCCAGGCCTCCCCAATAATATGAACCGGACACTGACCGCGTGTAGCGTTCATCATGCAACCACCGTTGATGGAAGGCAAGTAATTATTAAACTTCATTTTAATTATTCTTTTAATGGGCTTGATTTAAATTTTGGATCTCCTCCAAAATGAAAGATATTAATTTTAAAAATTTGTCTCATTATTAATTTTAAAACTTGTGCCATGATTGTTTGTATGATTGCCAGATTAATGCAACTCTTGTTATTACATTAACAATAACGTACATACTGATTATTTATAAAATATCACATACATCATAAATAACAAAGGATGATCGATAACCGAGAGCTAATTGATCCATACGAGCAACATACGGATCCATGTCCATAACCTAGGTAAATGCAGTGATTCAAATGCAATATTACATAAACTTCTAATATTTTACATGTCTTCGATATTCAAAACTCCTTCCGAGGATCGGGCCCACTGTCTTCAAATTTTGATCTCCCACTAATTCTAATATTTACATTAAATATCTATGGCACATTGGGATACAAATTTAGGGAGTGGGAACGGACCATAAACCAGGTCCACTTTTAATTATCAAATAATAAAAAAATTATAACATGTAAAAATCTTAATATACACCTAGCACATTGGTCATGGCTCTCTATCATCCTTTTACCATATAATATCTTTTATTATATAAATATGATAATAGCACATATTATCAATAAATCGTGTATCTCGTAAATTATCACTAACCGCCAAAATTATCAAATTAAATAAACATTTTTATTTAATTTCAAATAATTTAATATCTTGTAAAACACCTTTTATCATATTTAATTAAAATCATATTTCAATTATTTATTTTGTAAGAAAATGATTTTATCAAAATTATTGTAGGGGTAAAATCGTCCGTATTTTCACAAAATATCAATTTAACCAAAAATTTTGAAAAATCAGAAAATCACCCCTTGGCCCGAACAATTCAAGCCCACGACCCAGCACGGTGCCCGAGAATGCCCACGCCGCACGCACAGTCCATACGCGCAAGGTGCGCGCCAGCCGTGCGGCGCCCTGTGCGCACGCTGCGCGCGGCTGCCCAAAAAAATTCTGGGCAGAATTTTTTTTTTAAATCTTGCTTTTGTAAAATACTTTGGAGGTGCGTTTTTCTTAAACATTTTTACGCGGTTAGAAATAATAAAATCAATACAATTTAATTAAAACACACGATTGAGAATTACCAACTCTGATACCACTGTAGGGACACCATGTTCTTGCACCCAAGATGCAGCAAAAGTTAAAAATTTTTTTTTTGAGCGTCGTGTGTTTAGAAACATTCATAAGGCGTTTAGGATTATACCTTTGCGTTCTTAACACTAGACTCCAAACTATTCCGATGTTTAGACGGATATAGCCCTTCTTATAAATCCCTATGAACGACTCTTCTCCTTTGATCGCCTAATTTGGTCCACGGTCAGAGAATGAATTCCTTGTTCGGATTGCACTAGTAATTCCAAACAATTCTTGAGTTGAGATTGTAATCTCCGTATTTCCAAAAGACGGAGATGGTGCAACGGCGGAGGCGCGACGATATTAGAACCAAAAGGGCCGAGATTTTTTTTTCTTTTTCTTGTTATGACCCAGAGTTTTTTCTTCAAGGGGGAGATTTTTTGAGTTTTTTTGTGTGCAAAAACTTGTGGTTATCAATTATGAGTCCTAGTGGTGCATGTATAGAGGTTGACTCCTAATCTTATTAGGAGTTCCTGAAACGTCTGCTATTTGTTTTGCTTAAAAAATACTAGTTTTTTTTCTAAAACCTTACTTAGCATCGGCCGAACCATACACATTTGTATAAAAATATTTTTGCACCATTTTAAAATAAAACCAACCAACTAGTACTTGAAAATCAAAAGAATAGTCAAAACATAAAATCGTAAAATTGTCGAACGTTTAACCAAACTTAAAAACATTATTTGAAAAGTATAGCACATTCTATAACCTCTCAAAAACCACTCGTAATCAAATCGTCATAAAAATATCTTTAAGATCACTTAAAATCATAAATCATAAACTAGTGCGGAAAACTAGCGTCGGTCCACGGGTTATGTGCACCTTCAGTCCAGTAAAGTCAACTATCAAAACCTCCCATGACATTATTATCGTAACCACCTGCATCAATCACACCTAGTGAATCTAAAAACTCAACACATCATATTCTTGATAACAACATAATACATATACAGATCACATGCACCGTAAAAATACTTGTACATAAAATATCGTTTTCATGAAGATGCATAAATTTTGAACATAACCATTTTCGTAAACATTTCATGATCCATAAACTTTAAATAAAAACATTTTCATAAACATGTAAAATCATAAACATTTTCATATTATCATAAACATATTCATATTCATATTCATCGTAAACATATTCATATACGTATTCCATTTTCCTTTCATTGAATTCAGATCGTTAATTGTGACTTTCGTGTTCGTCTACGTATTGGGCGATGGATCCATCTACATGTAACCACAGTACTGGGCGGCGGAGACACCAACAACACTCTCACTGGTCAACTGGACCTTGGCCTATCATATCCTCATATAGAAATATGATCGTTGGGGCTCCCTCGGGGGCCTTCTCCCATAGACGGGCTCCCTCTGGGGCCTTTTCCCATAGATGGGCTCCCTCTGGTGCCTTCTCCCGTAAATGCGCTCTCTCTAGGGTCTTCTCCCCTCACGACATCCCCATTCATATTATCATATCATCATATCAATAGAAATACGATCGTCGGGCTCCCACTGGGACCGTCACCCTCACGATATCTCCAACATATCATCGTATTAGTCACAATCACTTCACTTCATTCAACGTTTCATATTGTCATCACTTTATAAATTAGACATGCATATAACGTTTTTCTTTTAAACCAAGCATGCAACCTATCTTTTAATTTTTTCGTTTAATCATAAAACCCATAAAAATTTAAAATATAATAAATCATAACATATTAGATCAAAAATCCATAATCGTTTAAAATAAATATTTTTACATATTAAAAATACATAAACATTTTAAAATAACATTTTAACATCGTAACATTAAAAATAATATTTTGACATATTAAATCATAAACATTTAAAATAAACATTTTGACATATTATATCATAAACATTTAAAATCAATATTTTAACATCATAAAAATTCATAAATATTTAAAATAATCACATTATCATATAAAAAAACATTCAGGACACTGCCATGACGTTTACTAATTTTCGGGTGTAAAATTACAGTTTTACCCCTGGACGTAAAATTTCACGTTTTTGACATTTTCTTAATTTCATTGACTCTACCCTGTCCCAAATAATTATTTAAGCTTACATAAATTTTCTCATATTTTTATTTGGCTTAAATCGATGACTTTTAAATTAATCTTTAACTATAAAAAATTAATGCGTTTTAATCCCGAATTGAACCAAACCTTAGTATAAATTCCCAAATTAAAAACTTAGGCTTTTAATAATTATTTGAGCTTAAATATAAATTTTCATAATTTTATAAAACATAAAACTAGGCTTTTTAATTAATTCGTAAATAATCGTTTCGTGCGGCAATTAAATCCCGGATAAATTCAAAACTCATTATTTTGATCCCAAATTTTAAACATAGCATTTTTATTATTTATTCTACCCTTGTGAGCCATGAACCACACACGTGGACCCACGGTTCTAATTTTCCTTCTTTAATTCTCGTTTTTGACACATAAACGAAACACCCGATCCAACTCCTAATTTACTCGCTCCACGCCCGAGTTACCACGAGCCAAACCCTAGCTAACCCACTAGGCACCCTCCTGACCAAGCCCAGCCCAAAGAACCAGCCCTGGCCCGCACAAAAACCTTATGAATCTTGATCCAAGTTCTGCACTCTCCTAAAACTCACGCTAGAAGACTCTTAGTCATCCTATGCCCCCTCCACCAAAGCCACCACCGAACCCACCTAACCCTGACCATCCCTGGACCAAGCCCAAACCGTACCCAAGCCTATCCCATCACCTGACCGTGCGCACGAGTTGCTTGAAGCAAGCACAGATTGCGCGCACGTTGATGCTTCTCTCACGTTTCTGCTCGGCCCTCGCTGAACCAAGCCACCCCTGAACCCAGACCTTCCTACCCCTCCCTAGACCATCCTAAGCCATCGTCCAGACCACCTAGCCCAGCCCACACTGAGCCGCAGCCCCTGAAATTCTCGACCACAACAGAACTCCCTTGAGAAGAGTCCCACCCAGCGGGGTCTCCTCTCCAGCCCTGCTGCGCGAGTCCTAGCCCTCTAGGGCTCTACCAAGCCCTCGCCCTTGACCCTCCTCGAGCCCCATCCAGCCCTGGCCAAGCCCCCATGTCCCATGCACATTAACCGAGCCATATAAATCAAGCAAAGCCCAAGTAACCTTCGGTCCTCTCCTGGTTATTCCCACGTTTTTACTGCTTTGTTTTAACAAGTTGTGCTACATAATCATGTGTTCTAGGACCCTTAGAAACATGTAAAAACGTGTTTGATCAAAGCCTAATTCATGACAGCCCCTTAAATATCATACAAGCATGGTTTTGAATCAATAAACACAAACTAAACACATGCATATGTATAGTTGCGAAAAACATAATTCGTGTGCTTGGTTTTCATTCAAAACATGCTTTAACAATTACTATGGTGTGACAGATGTTTGAAGGAAAGAACATGGCGTGCCTTTGCGTGTTTAACGTACGATTATTCTTTGACGATTGTGAAAAACGATGGCACGAAGACGACGGCTTGAATTTCCTTGAAGAACCTTCAAAATTTTCTCATAATTTGATGATGCGTGTGCCGCGTATTTGAGGGAGAGTTTGGGGAGAATTGGGGAAGGTGGCCGTGAGTTTTAATGGGGTTAGGGTGGGTTTTGTATTTTTTTTTATAGTTAATTAAAACACTAACCAAGCTTAGGCCCATTAATAACTTAATTAAGCCAACTTAGCCCATTAGTGTTTAATTAAAATATTTAAAATAATTTTGCTTGAATAAGTTTGTGAATTTATTAGCCGGGTTGCCAAAACGTCCGTATTTTTGTTGAAAAACCAACACAGATAAAATTTACGTTCATACGTATAAAATCACCTCAAAACTCCTTATTTTCAAAAATATGAAGAAACATCACCCATATTTTAAATTATTAAAAATAATTAACCAATAAAAATATGTTCTATTTATCAGACCTCGATCTACGTTACTCGATCACAACTCGAATAACCTTTAAAAATACATTTTAATGTAACCATGCAGAAAAGTCTATTTTAAACATGTAACGACCCGAAAATCAGACTACTATATATAATATAGTCAAGAAATTAAACATAGCATTTAAATACTTAAATTTTAAACCATACAATGCCATGCAAGATTTCATTCTAATTTAATTTGTTAATTCACTAAAACATAAAATGGTATTTAAAACACTAAGAATTTAAAATACAAGACTTAATCAACATTATACCATGCAATATTAGTAGAAATTTAATCAACTCCTTAAGCAAATTCAAATGCTTAGTCAATCTCATTCAAGCCACCCTTAAATAGCCTTTAAGGTGAATACAATTCCTCATCTTTAACCCATTAGTTATTAGTGAATTCAAATACAATAATACACCTTGATTCTTCCTTAACCAATTATGCTAGCAAATAAACGAAATCATGCAGAAAAATGGAGGAAAAGAATCGGCCAGCAAGGAGGAATGAAAAACCATTCAAAGTCCCTTCCACTCCTTCAGTTGTAACTCTCATTTTAAGGCATATTATGTCACCTTTAACACCTATTAAATCATTCACCTTCTTCACCTACATTCCCCACAACCTCACCTTCGAAATTACAGAAGAGAACATCAGCAAAATAATCGTGAACAGCAGCTGAAACAAGAAGAGGGATCCAACTCCGTGCCGTCACGTAGTATTCGTTGTATTGGTTTGTTTTCTTCAAATCAAATTCCAGGCATGTATATATTAGTTCTTTGCTCTTCAATCAAGTTATAATAGATATTTTAAATCAGTATGTGATCAAGATTTATGAGAAAAACGAAATATATCAGCAACATTTTCGAAATAAAAGCTGTGCAGGTTCTCGGCTTTGACTCATGTTTTTGTTTGAGATGTTTCTTGTGGTTTCAGGAGGTTGCTCGGTCCCAGGCACACAGGGCTGCTTCTAGGCATGATTTAGAGTGTCTTAGGAAGTTATTGGTTCATTGGTTTCCAGCCATACACACACAAATGCAGAAATGACAGCAACTTTTTACTTGAGTGCAGAATGAGACACGGTTTCTGCCATTGAGTTGTTTAAGTTTAGTGTTCGAACCTTGGCTGTCCTAGGGACTGTAGCCATGGTTAGAACCCTCCCTTAACATGTCTAGAGTGTGATCAAATCGGTATTTACAAGCTTGGTTCAAAGATCCATCAGATTTTTACATCAACAATGCAAGAGTCACTCGGTTTTTCCCTTTTCAGTTTTTCTGTTAGTGTGTTTCGGTTTTTGTGGTGCTGGATGGATGATGGTTGGCTCCTAGCTCATATCCATTGTTCATACAACACTTCATCATGTCTAGATTGAGCCATGGTTGATGAAATGGCCATTGGAACGACACAGGACAGCAAAACAATGCAATACATCACAATACACAGATTTAAGTGCTCTCGGTTGGTACTTTCTGTTGTCCTAGGTGTTTGTTCGAGTTGTGGCTAGATTTTAGCCCTTAGCCATGGTTCAATCAATACCTTAGGATGTTGGTAAGAGTCCTTGGGCGGTGGTTCAAGCCCATAGTAAGAAATTTCTGGATTTACACTACAAACACACAAAATGCTACTGCTGTATTTTGACAGCAACTTTCATTTCGGTTCAGGAGGTTTTTTTGAGTTTTTGGTTGGATTTTAGCCCATGGCCTTGGACTGGACAGTACCTCAATGAGTTAGAAAGGTCATGTTTTTGGCCATTTGTGATTTGGTCGAGTTTAGAGGTCGTACGAGAATTTACGGTGAAAGGTGCCAAAATGACTCTCGAAAAGGTGTTTTATGTTTTGTATTCCTTTCACCTATTTTCGTGTTTTGCAGTTCTTATGCATATTTTTCAGTATGTTTGGGGTATTTTTAATCATTGTTAAACGTCGGTTTAATGTTAGTTCGGGTTGGTACAATACCATGATTGAAAATCAAGTGGTTGGTCCTAATAGTCTAATTGTTGGTTCTATTGTCAAGTTTTGGTTCTATTGTCAAGTTTAGGTCAAGATAATATTATTTGCAAGTGTCACATATTAGAATTAAGTCGCAGCAAGCCTGGGAGTGATCCAACTCATCCGGTAAAAATAAGGTTTTAATTATATTACGTGCATAAAAATATAAAATGTTTATTTTTGAGATATATGCCATATGTCTTGTGGCCACCTTATGTTATGGGTTTGGAAGTCGGTAGGCGCAACCGAGGTCCTCTCCGCCCGGTGACTTACGACCGATTTATGATTATGTATGGGTACGGACATCCAGTCCAAGGGCTGTGATTGATCTCTACCGCCCAGTATACTGTGGTTTAGTCTGATCAGGCGCTCACGTTATATTATGGGCCACTTGCTTAGAACATTATCTCTACCAGAAAATTATGATATGATATGACAGAGCTCTATGGAGCAAAGCTTTTACGTATGATTTTCAGATATGCACGTAGATATAATTACTCATGATACGATTTTCACCATACGCTTTACGATACCATATTTTTACGTTGTATGCGATTTTATTGTATATTTACTTGTTATTCACAATATATACATGTTGAGTCTTTAGACTCACTAGACTTGATTGTTGTAGGTATTGATGAGGTCGAGACTGCGGGCGGAGACCAGTGAGTTATCTTGGGGCAGCAGTAGTATACCCGAGGACCTCATGATTTAGTTTATTCATTTTTATTATGTTTAAACTCAGTTTTAATAGTATGTTTAAACTCAGTTTTAATATGTTGGATTATTTTTAAGTTGGGATTTGAAACAATATTTCCTTCCGCTGTTATTTTAAAGTTGAAATTATTTACATGTTTATTTTGAAGCAAGTTATTTATTTATTTAGAAAAATTTTAATAATTCCGCAAAAATATGAATACGAAATACGGGCTTTACAGTTGGTATCAGAGCCTATGTTCTTGTAAAGGGTTGTACTACTACTGACGTTGAGAAGCTCACGAAGTCACGTCTTCGGTTTGTTAGTTTTACGTTTACGCACTTTGTTTAAAGCATGAAATATTTTAACAGCATGTTTTCATGAAATATTTTACGTTCAGATTTTGATTATGCAGTATTTATTTAAATTTAAAGAAATAATGTAATTATGCATGTTCGTTACGTTTGGAATTGGAAATGTCTAAGAATTCGAATATTGGGCTTTAGGAGAAGTTGAAAATGATTTGACTATATTAATTTTTTAGGTCAGTAGTACTGATGTCCTCCTTATGGGTCATAAGTTAATCTTGAAAATTATGAATGCTTTTGGACTTGTAGAATTTCTTAGAAATTATTGATGGTTCTTGGTTGCTAGTTGAGTAAATTTTTGAGGATTTCATATAAGCAATAGCGATTCGAAGACTACGACAATCTTTAGGATTATAAATGTACAATTTGAGGATTTTAAGTATCTATGAAAATGCAAGATTAATTATGAGAATTTATTTAGGATGCATGCTCTACATAGTTGGATTTAAGGATTAAATTGCAGGAATTGAGAATTTTAAAGACCTAATTGTAATTACTAATAATTTGAGGACCTAAGTGCAAAACAAAATTCTAAGGGACTATTTTCGAATTTACCAAATTTTGGGGATTAAATTTTGAGTTCGAGAATTTAAAAGCTTAATGAGGTAAAGATGGAAAATTTTATGGGGACAATAATGCAAATTTCGAAGAGATATAGGACCAAAATATAAATTTGGAGAACTGTAAGGGCCAGATTGCAATTTTCAAAATTTTTAAGGATTAAATGCGAACTTTTGAGGAACACTTGGTATTTTGAGTATTTATAGAAATGTAAGACGTGTTATGGGAATTAATTTTGGGTTTAATAAACTTAAGGCTATTGAACCTTATGATACGTGAAATCTATAAAATGAAATTGAGAATATTGAGAACTCATGGGTAATTGTGTAATTTTCGGGATTTTAAAAAAAAATTTCTTGAGATGAGAATTGAAAGGTTTAAAGGATAAGAATTTTCGGTAATTTAAGCTTGGAAAGATGATTAGAACCTCGAAATAGCTGAATTATAATGTTATAAGGAATGACAATCAAGGACACTGTAGGATGAATAAATCTTGGGCTTGAAAATTTAAGCGTTGGTGATATAACGTCGGGGCAAACTAAGAATTTAAAGTGACGACAAGTTAAAGTAAAAATTTATCGGTTAACTAAGTTATAAGAGTAAACATTGAGTTAGCGAATTTTTTTGGGAATTTAAGTTTGATGTGTCGTAAGTTTTAACCAGGATCTTAACAGTTAGAATTATACCTTTGGGGGAATTTGATTTTTCTAGAAAGTTGAGTATGATTGATGGTTAGGTTACTCGATAGACGCGTGTAAGAATTGAATTAGACACCTTATCTTTAGGAATTTTGAAAGTCATTATGAAATTTGGGACTAAGCGGATATGTGGGCTGGAGTTATACTATCTAATATTATTTGGGTTGCATAAGCTTGAATTTCAAGATTTATAAGATAGGTGTTCATACATAAGTTTTGGGTGAAATAAAAACAAAAAGAGAATTAGAGGCGTTCAACATAGAGTACCAATGAACTAACATTAAGATTCTAATTGAGTAAGAAATCCGAAATCTTGATATGGAAATTTTAGAACTCTATGGGTGATATGAGCGAAGTTGAATTATTAGAATAAGTTTATCGCTAACATGAGATAACTTATTAAGTTTTATACACTATACTTAATTAAGCATTGATGATACTTAAGAATGCGACATTTGTTTCAATGAGGAAAGTCCAGAGTCTTAGGCCTCAACTATATTGTAATTGGAAAGAAAATGGTTTAAGCATATAATTGAGACTTGAAGGGCTTTAAAATATTGGTAGAAGGTCGATGTTGTATAATGGGGTTTTATGGATTAACGTTATTTGAGGTTTAAGATTTGCAACAATTTTATATTTGGGGTATACTCGTAAATAGTTAAGTTATATAAGTTTGGGCTGTAAGATAGAGATTCGATTCAAGGATCTTAGACTAATTTTGTTATGGAGCTGAGATAAGATTTAACTTTTAAGTGTATCACCGAGGATAGAAGTTGATCAGTAACCTTTGGTGCTAAGAGTCTTTAAGTTGAACTGCGTAAATTCTAATGTAATAGGTCGTTGAACATTACGGGTATAGTATAAGGAAGGTAAGACATGATAAGTTTGAACCACCAATTCTAATATTGGGAATGATGAGAAAAGTAAGAATTCGAGGTCATAGTAAAGTAAAGCTAAGTTAACATAAGTCGTTTTAAGTTGCGATTCACAAATGAGATTTTTAAATGCAAAAGTTTAGTTTTATCTTTTCAGTTAAATACGCGAGGACGGACCGGAGTTTGAAAATTAGAAATAAGATTAATAATAAGAAAAATATTCCTAAATTTAATCTAAGTCAAGGAATAATTTAATTTAAAGAAAAAGAATGTTTTAGGATTTATTAAATTAATTGGAGTCAAGTTAGTAAATAAATCCTATTAGTTTCAATATTTAATTAAAGCTTAAATTAAAATATGTAAACAAGTGGGGATAAATTAATCTAGGTATAATATAGACAAGAAATTAAACATAGCATTTAAATACTTAAATTTTAAACCATGCAATGCCATTCAAGATTTCATTCTAATTTAATTTGTTAATTCACTAAAACATAAAATGGTATTTAAAACACTAAGAATTTAAAATACAAGACTTAATCAACATTATACCATGCAATATTAGTAGAAATTTAATCAACTCCTTAAGCAAATTCAAATGCTTAGTAAATCCCATTCAAGCCACCCTTAAATAGCTTCTAAGGTGAATACAATTCCCCACCTTTAACCCATTAGTTATTAGTGAATTCAAATACAATAATACACCTTGATTCTTTCTTAACCAATCATGCTAGCAAATAAACAAAAGCATGCAGAAAAAGGGAGGAAAAGAATCGGCCAGCAAGGAGGAATGAAAAACCATTCAAAGTCCCTTCCAATCCTTCACTTGTAACTCTCATTTTATGGCATATAATGTCACCTTTAACACCTATTAAATCATTCACTTTCCTCACCTACATTCCCCACAACCTCACCTTCGAAATTACAGAAGAGAACATCAACAAAATAATCGTGAACAGCAGCTGAAACAAGAAGAGGGATCCAACTCCGTGCCGTCACGTAGTATTCGTTGTATTGGTTTGTTTTCTTCAAATCAAATTCCAGGCATGTATATATTAGTTCTTTGCTCTTCAATCAAGTTATAATAGATATTTTAAATCAGTATGTGATCAAGATTTATGAGAAAAACGAAATATATCAGCAACATTTTCGAAATAAAAGCTGTGCAGGTTCTCGGCTTTGACTCATGTTTTTGTTTGAGATGTTTCTTGTGGTTTCAGGAGGTTGCTCGGTCCCAGGCACACAGGGCTGCTTCTAGGCATGATTTAGAGTGTCTTAGGAAGTTATTGGTTCATTGGTTTCCAGCCATACACACACAAATGCAGAAATGACAGCAACTTTTTACTTGAGTGCAGAATGAGACACGGTTTCTGCCATTGAGTTGTTTAAGTTTAGTGTTCGAACCTTGGCTGTCCTAGGGACTGTAGCCATGGTTAGAACCCTCCCTTAACATGTCTAGAGTGTGATCAAATCGGTATTTACAAGCTTGGTTCAAAGATCCATCAGATTTTTACATCAACAATGCAAGAGTCACTCGGTTTTTCCCTTTTCAGTTTTTCTGTTAGTGTTGTTTCGGTTTTTGTGGTGCTGGATGGATGATGGTTGGCTCCTAGCTCATATCCATGGTTCATAAAACACTTCATCATGTCTAGATTGAGCCATGGTTGATGAAATGGCCATTGGAACGACACAGGACAGCAAAACAATGCAATACATCACAATACACAGATTTAAGTGCTCTCGGTTGGTACTTTCTGTTGTCCTAGGTGTTTGTTCGAGTTGTGGCTAGATTTTAGCCCTTAGCCATGGTTCAATCAATACCTTAGGATGTTGGTAAGAGTCCTTGGGCGGTGGTTCAAGCCCATAGTAATAAATTTCTGGATTTACACTACAAACACACAAAATGCTACTGCTGTATTTTGACAGCAACTTTCATTTCGGTTCAGGAGGTTTTTTTGAGTTTATGGTTGGATTTTAGCCCATGGCCTTGGACTGGACAGTACCTCAATGAGTTAGAAAGGTCATGTTTTTGGCCATTTGTGATTTGGTCGAGTTTAGAGGTCGTACGAGAATTTACGGTGAAAGGTGCCAAAATGACTCTCGAAAAGGTGTTTTATGTTTTGTATTCCTTTCACCTATTTTCGTGTTTTGCAGTTCTTATGCATATTTTTCAGTATGTTTGGGGTATTTTTAATCATTGTTAAACGTCGGTTTAATGTTAGTTCGGGTTGGTACAATACCATGATTGAAAATCAAGTGGTTGGTCCTAATAGTCTAATTGTTGGTTCTATTGTCAAGTTTTGGTTCTATTGTCAAGTTTAGGTCAAGATAATATTATTTGCAAGTGTCACATATTAGAATTAAGTCGCAGCAAGCCTGGGAGTGATCCAACTCATCCGGTAAAAATAAGGTTTTAATTATATTACGTGCATAAAAATATAAAATGTTTATTTTTGAGATATATGCCATATGTCTTGTGGCCACCTTATGTTATGGGTTTGGAAGTCGGTAGGCGCAACCGAGGTCCTCTCCGCCCGGTGACTTACGACCGATTTATGATTATGTATGGGTACGGACATCCAGTCCAAGGGCTGTGATTGATCTCTACCGCCCAGTATACTGTGGTTTAGTCTGATCAGGCGCTCACGTTATGTTATGGGCCACTTGCTTAGAACATTATCTCTACCAGAAAATTATGATATGATATGGCAGAGCTCTATGGAGCAAAGCTTTTACGTATGATTTTCAGATATGCACGTAGATATAATTACTCGTGATACGATTATCACCATACGCTTTACGATACCATATTTTTACATTGCATGCGATTTTATTGTATATTTACTTGTTATTCACGATATATACATGTTGAGTCTTTAGACTCACTAAACTTGATTGTTGTAGGTATTGATGAGGTCGAGACTACGGGCGGAGACCAGTGAGTTATCTTGGGGCAGCAGTAGTATACCCGAGGACCTCATGTGTTAGTTTATACATTTTTATTATGTTTAAACTCAGTTTTAATATTATGTTTAAACTCAGTTTTAATATGTTGGATTATTTTTAAGTTGGTATTTGAAACAATATTCCTTTCGCTGTTATTTTAAAGTTGAAATTATTTACATGTTTATTTTGAAGCAAGTTATTTATTTATTTAGAAAAATTTTAATAATTCCGCAAAAATATGAATACGAAATACGGGCTTTACAAAACATGTAAATATGCACAACATAATTAATTTACGAAATTACAACAGTTAATTGAAATATAAAAGGAAATTAATAATTTGCATGCATGTGGTTCGCGTGGACCTTCAAATTTTTGGGGCGTTACAATCTTCCCCCCTTAAATTGAATTTCGTCCCCGAAATTCACTTATCCTTGATAACACAAAGTTTAGACTTAGTTCTAGTATCCCAAAAATCCACGTTTCCACCGCGGTACTGTGATGAAACTTAAGTTCTAGAATGTCCTTACGTCTCCTATATCCCCATTACATATTTCCTTCTAAATCCTTATTTGCGAATTGCAACTTAAAAATACCCATGATGACTTAGTGTTGTTATTATTATAGCCTCGAATTTCAACTTTTCTTACAATTCTCAATATTTAAAGCTGGATGACCATACTTATCGTATATTACTTTCCTTATTTTATACCCAAAATGTTCATCAACTTATCATATTCAATCTTAAAATCCCAAATACTCCTACAAATTCTTAGATTTTCAAGCTTAATATTGATTCATCTCATAATACCCTAGATTAACATACCTTATAACTTTATAACATAATATATCCCAATGTTCCAAATATTCTTAAAAGTTTAAAACATCAAAAATTTTTATCATTTAACCCATTCAATTATCACTTATTGATAAACCAGTCCCCAAATTCCGTAATAATTGCAAAATAAATTCTTAATTTCCTCAAAAATTATCCTAATTGGTCCTTAATTTCAAAATTCCTACAGTTAACCCATAAGTTCTTGGTATTCTTAATTTCCTTCTACAGGTTTCCCATAACATAATTTCGATAAATTTAAACTTATTTACACAAAAATAAATTCCTATAACCAATCTTACCTTTCATAAAACTTAAAATCCCAATTCATACATTTTCTTACTCCCAAGTCATTGCAAATTCTCGAATCATTATTTCTTATGAGTAATTCTCAAAAATTAATTCAACTAGTAACCATGAATCATAAATATTTTCTTAGTAAATCTACGTGTCCCAACGCATTCATAATATTCACGATTAACTTATGGCCTAAAAAATAGAATGTCAATAATAAAATCCAAAAATCAGTATAGTCCAATTCCACCACAAAGCCAACATGCGTTGAAATCAAACAATTTCTTATTTCATATCCTATCACGTATAAAAATTCTAAAGCATATAAATCATATATTATCATAAAGCTATTAAACATGTGACGTAAACATATAATTCATATAATTATGCAGGTAACATCATAAAATCACATAAAGCATGTAAACTTACATATTGAGGCTTGACGACTAAGCTTTCCGGCACTGATGGTGGCAAACCCTTTACAGAACCATTGCTCTGATACCAACTGAAACGTTCGTTTTGCTTAAAAAGTACTAGAAATTTTTTTTTCTAAAACCTTACATAGCATCGGCCGAACCATACACATTTGTATAAAAATATTTTTGCTCCATTTTAAAATAAAACCAACCAATTAGTACTTGAAAATCAAAGAAAATAATCAAAACATGAAATCGTAAAATCGTCGAACGTTTTACCGAAACTTAAAAAATATTATTTCAAAAGTATAGCCCATACTATAACCTTTCAAAAACCACTCGTAATTAAATCGTCATAAAAATATCTTTAACATCACTTAAAATCATAAATCATAAACTAGTGCGGAAAACTAGCGTCGATCCTCGGGTTATGTGCACTTTCAGTCTAGCAAAGTCAACCATCAAGACCTCCCATAACATTATTATCGTAACCACCTGCATCAATCACAACTAGTGAGTCTAAAGACTCAACATAACATATTCTTGATAACAATATAATACATATACAGATCACATGCATCTTAAAAATACTTGTACTTAAAATATCGTTTTCATGAAGATGCATAAACTTTGAACATAACCATTTTCGTATACATTTCATGATGCATAAACCTTAAATAAAAACATTTTCATAAACATGTAAAATCATGAACATTTTCATATTGTCATAAACATATTCATATTCATATTCATCATAAACATATTCATATATGTATTTCATTTTCCTTTCGTTGAATTCAGATCGTTAATTGTGACTTTCGTGTTCGTCTACGTATTGGGCGATGGATCCATCTACATGTAACCACAGTACTGGGCGACGGGGACACCAGCAACACTCTCACCGGTCAACTGGGCATTGGCCTATCATATCCTCATATGGAACTACGATCGTCGGGGCTCTCTCGGGGGCTTTCTCCCATAGACGGGGGCTTTTTCCCATAAATGGGCTCCCTCTGGGACATTCTCCCGTAAATGGGCTCCCTTTGAGACCTTCACCCCTCACGACATCCCCATTAATATTATCATATCAATAGAAATATGATCGTCGGGATCCCACTACTACCGTCACCCTCACGATATCTCCAACATATCATCGTATTAGTCACAATCACTTCACTTCCTTCAACATTTCATATTCTCATCAATTTATAAAATTAGACATGTATATAACGTTTTTCTTTTAAATCAAGCATGCAACATTTCTTTTAACGTTTTCGTTTAATCATAAAACACATAAACATTTAAAATAATAAATCATAACATATTAGATCAAAAATCCATAATATTTTAAAATAAAAATTTTTACATATTAAAAATGCATAAATATTTTAAAATAACATTTTAATATCATAACATTTAAAATAACATTTTGACATATTAAATCATAAACATTTAAAATAAACATTTTGGCATATAATATCATAAACATTGAAAATCAACATTTTAACATCATAAAAATTCATAAACATTTAAAATAATTACATTATCATATAAAACAGCATTCAGGAAACTGTCATGACGTTTACTAATTTTCGGGTGCAAAATTTCCGTTTTACCCCTAGACGTAAAATTCCACGATTCTGACATTTTCTTAATTCGATTGACTCTACCCTGTCCCAAATAATTATTTAAGCTTACATAAATTTTCTCATATTTTTATTAGGCTTAAATCGATGACTTTAAAATTAATCTTTAAATATAACATATTAATGCGTTTTAATCCCGAATTTAACCAAACCTAAGTATAAAATACCCAAATTGAAAACTTAGGCTTTTAATAATTCTTTGAGCTTAATAAATTTTCCATAATTTTATAAACCATAAAACTAGGTTTTTTCATTAATTCGTAAATAATCGTTTCGTGCGGCGATTAAATCCCGAATAAATTCAAAACTAATTATTTTGATCACAAATTTTAAACATAGCATTTTTATTATTTATTCTACCCTTGTGAGCCATGAACCACACCCGTGGACCCACGGTTCCAATTTTCCTTCTTTAATTCTCGTTTTTGACGCATAACCAAACCACCCGAGCCAACTCATAATTTACTCGAGCCACGCCCGAGCTACCTCGAGCCAAACCCTAGCCAAACCACCTAGGCAAACTCTTGACTAAGCCCAGACCAAAGAACCAGCCCCGGCCTGCTAACAAACCTTCTGAAACTTGACCCAAGTTCTGCACTCTCCTAAAACTTACGCTAGAAGACTCCTAGCCATCCTAGGTCACCTCCAGCCGAGCCACCAACGAACCCACCTAACCTTGACCATCCCTGGACCAATCCGAGATCTTACTCAAGCCTAGCCCAGCCCTTGACCACGCGCACGAGCCGCCTGAAGCAAGCACAGGCTGCGCGCACGTTGATGCTTCTCTCACGTTTCTGCTCGGTCCTCGCTGAACCTAGCCATCCCTGAACACAGACCTTCCTAACCCTCCCTGGACCACCCTAAGCCATCGTCCAGACCACTTAGCCCAGCCCACACTGAGCCGCAGCCCCTGAAATTCTCGACCACACCAGAACTCCCTCGAGAAGAGTCCCACCCAGCTGGGTCTCCTCTTCAGCCCTGCCGCGAGAGTCCTAGCCCTCTAGGGCTCTACCAGGACCTCACCCCTGACCCTCCTCGAGCCCCAGCCAGCCCTGGCCAAGCCCCCACGTCCCATGCACAGTAACCGAGCCATATGAATCAAGCAAAGCCCAAGTACCCTTCGGTCCTCTCCTGGTTATTCCCACGTTTTTCCAGCTTTGTTTTGACAAGTTGTGCAGCATAATCATATGTTCTAGGACCCTTAGAAACGTTTAAATACGTGTTTGATCAAAGCCTAATTCATGGCAGTCCCTTAAATATCATACAAGCATGGTTTTGAATCAATAAACACAAGTTACAGACATGCATATGTATACTTGCAAAAATCATAATTCGTGTGCTTGGTTTTCTTTCAAAACATGCTTTAAAAATTACTATGGTGTGATAGATTTTTGAAAGAAAGAACATGGCGTGCCTTTGCGTGTTTAACATACGATTATTCATTGACGATTGCGAAGAACGATGGCACGAAGACGACGGCTTGAATTTCCTTGAAGAACCTTCAAAATTTTCTCTTAATTTGATGATGTGTGTGCCGTGTATTTGAGGGAGAGTTTGGGGAGAATTGGGGAAGGTGGCCCTGAGTTTTAATGGGGTTAGGGTGGGTTTTGTATTTTTTTATAGTTAATTAAAATATTAACTAAGTTTAGGCCCATTAATAACTTAATTAAGCCTACTTAGCCCATTAGTGTTTAATTAAAATATTTAAAATAATTTTGCTTGGATAAGTTTGTGAATTTATTAGCCGTGTTGCCAAAACGTCCGTATTTTTGTCAAAAAACCAACACCGATAAAATTTAAGTGCCGGCGTATAAAATCACCTCAATACTCCTTATTTTTAAAATTTGGAAAAGCATCACCCATATTTTAAATAATTAAAAACAATTAACCAATAAAAACATTTTCTATTTTTCAGCTCTCGGTCTCCGTTCCTCGATCACAACTCGAATAACCTTTGAAAATACATTTTAATGCAACCATGCTGAAAAATATATTTTAAACATGTAAATATGCACAATATAATTAATTTACGCAATTAAAACATTTAATTGAAATACACATGGAATTTAATAATTTGCATGCATGGGTTCGCGTGGACCTTCAAATTTTTGGGGCGTTATGCTACTACTTAAATTATAATTCATCCAAGTGTAGGTTGTCTGCAAGTAGTATATTTCGTAAGTACGAGATCGATCCACAGAGAGGTTATTTTAAGTTTAAATTTATTAATTTATAGATTATCAAATGCAAGAACGAAGTTTACAAATTATAAATTTTGTCAAGGCTCGAGGATTTATTCCTGGTTTATGCAATATTGTTTAACTAAAAGTAAAACAAAGGAAACCACCATAAATAATGGTTCCAAGAAAATTAAATATTTAAACACACACCTAATATAATATAGTTCCCACTATAGAAAATACCGAATTCACCGATATTTTATATATGGTACCTATGATTATATATATAACTATATAAATATATAACTGCATAAAATAAATGTTAAATTAAATCATTATATTTCATTTAGAACAACCGGCAGAGCCACGCTATTGCCTAAATGAAATATATGATTTAATAAGTTAG
>NC_133311.1:9291225-9292386 GCF_012295235.1 Primulina huaijiensis
TTATTGTATCAAAATTAAACAACAAATCAAGATAACCACTTCAATGGTATCAAGCATTTGATGTAAATTGATAACAACAAATAATTCATTTTTATACCTACAATAAAAAGAAATTAACAAAATGAAAAAAAATAAAGAAAGAATATACAAAATATAAACAATCTTACTTCACCAAGAATTCATCATCTTCACCTTGACATAATAGATTTAGCTTTCCATGAACTTACTTTTGATCAACACTAAAAACATCACTCATAATTTGAAAAATGAAAAATATATTGGAACTTAGAACTTTTATAAACACTCACATTATATTTTACAATGAGATAGAATGATTCTCAAGCTAGCACAAGGCCTCTATTTATAGGCCAAATGAGAGAAAGGGTCAAAAATTTTATTAATGCAATGTAGTTGTAATAGTAGTCTTTGTCTCCTCCAACTTCAATTCCATGTCCCTTCTTTCCATGCTTTGTTCCACGACTTTAATCACCGAATTTGATTCTGCTCAAAACAGCAAACATGTGTGGAATTGTCTGTAGATGAATTTAGCCACTTGGTTCACCTCATTTGGTTAAATATTGAAATAGTTATGAATTTTTTACTATATGCTTGTCATGGTGAAAGTAAATTTGTCCTCCTTTTGATATTTTCACAATTTGATCATCTTAAAGAAGTTTTTAGGCAACCATGTCTTCTGCAAACTTGTAGATATATTCTTAAGGATTCCAAACATATTTGAATCATCTCCATTTGAATTTTTTAGCTTGAGTTATCATTATTTTACCAACACGTAGAAAACCTGAAAATAAAACATATTTAGTAAGACATTTAAATATAAACACACAATACTAAAATAACATAATTTTATAATTTTAATTAAACTTAAATTTTAAAATATAATTTTTAACATATAATAAATTAATAATTTTAAGTTTCATCACACCCACACACTATCTTATTACTAGTCCCTTAGTAATAAAATTTATCGAAAAATCACAACATAGATTCTTTATTCCTTTTATATATTCAAATATACAAACATATTCATTTTAAAAACAAACTCATATACCGATTTATATATATATATATATTTTTTCATTTAATATAATAATATATAATTAGATGTGTTTTTATTATTATTTTCACATAATATATAAAGTA
>NC_133311.1:9294659-9299535 GCF_012295235.1 Primulina huaijiensis
TTCCACAACATCATCAAGAAACGATAGCAGTTTATCATAATAATTGTTAACATTTAACAAACCAATTGGCTTATTGTGGATATTTAATTGTGCCCAACAAACAGTATGAAATATTTCTTCCAAAGTACCGAAACCTCCTGGCAAAGCAATGAAAGCATCTGAATGTTCAATCATTTGAGTAATTCGTTCATACACGTTGTCCACTTTCATTTTTTCTCCTATTGTTGGTCCAGTAAGACTGGCTAAGGTAGTCGGAATAATGCCTAAGACTTCACTTCCACCTGCATGCGCAGCTTTTGCAACTTTTCCCATGAGACCAACTTCACCACCACCATATACCAAATGAATCTTTTTTTTAGCAAGTGTTATTCCAAGCTTTTCTGCTGTCTCTTCATAAATTGAATCTTTTCCTGCACTAGATCCACAAAATACACAAATATTTTTGATCTTACTTACCGTGGACGTCGACATGTTGAGAAATATGCTTTCTGCAATTGTTAAATCACATCATTTGAATTTATAAGCGTAACATGCCAAAAGTCAATATTTGAACAGAAAATTATTATTATTAAAATAAAAATGATATAAATTAAAACACATATATACAGCGTAGTTGTGATTGTGGCCACATCTTCCTCTGATTTTACGTTCAGTAATGGCTTCAACGCCTTCTATGAGTCGAGGATATGCTTCCCATCCAATTTTCTTATAAATTTGCAAACAGGGTCTTTTAACGTCAGATTCACGAGACGAAATTGTATATATATATTTACTTCTCTAAACAGATATGCGTTACTACAGTAGGATCTTTATAAGGCTGATTCCTTCGTCCATATTGATATTCCTCATGTTGAAATTGCCACCATAGTTTAAGAAGTTCATTTTGCACGTACCCACTAGAATGCGTATCAAGAACCTCTAGAAAATTATCCAAAGACTCTTTACTCAGACCATTTTTAATGAATAAAATTTTATCTTCTCTATTCATTGATGTCATTCCAACATTTTTGCATTTCCCTTTACAAGTCCATCTTGCACATTTATGACATCCACCTATACGTTTAGCTCTTCGCTTCTTGGCATATGTGCTTTTACCAAATCCTGACATATGTCTTATTATTATTTCACTTGCTTCCCCAACCAATCGAACTTTTGCTTCAATTATCAACCGGATATCATTCGGTATGCCATATGACATCATCAACCTTAGTCGCTCACATCTAGCTTTATAAATTTTTTTCAACGCATTATCAGGTAAACAAGCAAAATATTTACGAAAATTCACCATACAAGCATCCATATTATTATTATTATATATTTCAATTATTTTGGGAAAACTGAAAAAACCGACTTAGATAGTCACGGAGTACCGTTATCCGCCACTTAACCGAGAAATGAACTAGAATCTGCAAAAACAAAATGAAAATATCAAACAACTATTGTGGATCATATAAAGACATAAAATCATCATTAAGAATTTCATTTTCTATAAAAGGCTTAAGTCTTTGCCCATTAACTTTAAACACGTCATTATTTTTTGGATTTTCAATATCAACAGCACCATGAGGATAAACAAATTTAACTATAAATAGTCTTGACCATCTCGATCTTAGTTTTCCTGGAAATAAATGCAAACGAGAATTATAAAGTAAAACTTTTGTCCAATTTCAAATGATTTTCTCATAATATTTTTATCATGAAAGGCTTTAGTTTTATCTTTATAAATCTTTGAATTTTCATATGCATCATTTCTTAATTCTTCTAGTTCATTTAATTGCAGTTTTCTTAATTTAGATGCATCATCTAAATTAATATTAAATACTTTAATTGCCCAATAAGCTTTATGTTCAAGTTCAACCGGTAAATGACAATGCTTACCAAACACTAACCTAAATGGTGACATCCTTAATGATGTCTTAAATGCAGTTCTATATGCCCATAATGCATCAGTTAATCTTAAAGACCAATCTTTTCGATTTGGATTAACTGTTTTTTCTAAAATTTGTTTTATTTCTCTATTTGCAAGTTAAACTTGACCATTACTTTGAGGATGATATGGGGTAGAAACTTTATGTGTAATGTCATATTTTCTTAACAAAGAAGAAAATGATTTATTTATAAAATGACTTCCCCCATCACTAATTATTGCTCTAGGTATTCCAAATCGACTAAAAATATTTTCTTTTAAAAATTTTATAACAACTTTATGATCATTAGTTCTACATACAATTGCTTCAATCCATTTTGAAACATAGTCAACATCGACTAAAATATACGTATATCCAAAAGATAATGGAAATGGACCCATAAAATCTATCCCCCAACTATCGAATATTTCAATAATTATGATTGGATTTAAAGGCATCATGTTTCGTTTTGAAATTTATCCCATCTTCTGACAGTTTTCACAAGATTTGCAAAATAAATGCGTATCTTTGAATAAAGAGGGCCAATAAAATCCACATTGTAAGATTTTTGCAGCTGTTTTATTGGATGAAAAATGACCTCCACATGCTTCAGAATGACAAAATTTAATAACATTACTTACTTCATTGTCGGGTATGCATCGTCGAAAAATTTGTTCAGGACAATACTTAAACAAGTAAGGATCATCCCAATAAAATAGTTTAACTTCTATCAAGAATTTATTCTTATCCTGTGAATTCCAATGAGAAGGCATTTTATTTGTCACAATAAAATTTACAATGTTAGCAAACCAGGGCATAATAGTAGCATAAAACAACTAATCATCTGGAAAATTTTCATTTATTGGTATTTCATTATGAGATGATTCAGTCATTATTCTAGATAAATGATCGGCTACGACATTTTCTTTTCCTTTTTTATCTATAATTATAATATCAAATTCTTGTAATAATAAAATCCACCGTATTAATCTTGGCTTAGCATCTTGTTTATTTGATAAATATTTTACGGCAGAATGATCAGTGTACACAATAGTAGTAGAACCAATTAAATAAGATCGAAACTTATCTAATGCAAATACTACTGAAAGTAATTCTTTTTCAGTAGTTGAATAATTTATTTGGGCACTATTTAAGGTTCTACTAGCATAATAGATTGCATACGGTTTTCCTTTTTTTCTCTGTCCTAACACAGCTCCTATAGCATAATCACTTGCATCACACATTAATTCAAATGGTAAAGATCAATCTGGAGGTTGTAAAATAGGTGATGTAATTAAAAGATTAATTATTTTTTTAAAAGCATTTTCACATTTCTGATTCCATTCAAATTGTGTATCTTTTGTTAAAAGATTCGAAATTGGTTTAGATATTATGCTGAAATTTTTTATAAATCTTCTATAAAAACCTGCATGACCCAAGAATGATCGAACTTCTTTGACCGTTTTTGGTGATGTTAAATTAGCAATAACATCAACTTTGGCTTTATCAACTTCAATTCCTTTTTCAGATATCACATGACCTAACACAATCTTAGATTTTACCATGTAATGACATTTTCTCAATTTAAAACAAGATTTGTTTCTTCACATCGTTTTAATACTACTTCTAGGTTTTTAAGATAATTTTCAAATGAGTTTCCAAAAACAGTTATATCATCCATAAAAACTTCTACAAGTTCTTCAATCATATCACTGAAAATACTTTACATGCATCTTTGAAAAGTAGCCGGAGCATTACATAAACCAAACGGCATTCTCTTAAATCCAAAAGTTCCGAAAGGACAAGTGAAAGTAGTTTTTTCTTGATCTTCTAATGATATAGGTATTTGATAATACCCCGAATACCCATCAAGAAAACAATAATAAGAATTTCCTGCTACTTTTTCTATAATTTGATCTAAAAATGGTAGTGGAAAATGATCTTTTCTAGTTGCATCATTTAATTTTCTATAATCAATACACATACGCCAACTAGATGGAATCCTAGCTTTTAATAACTCTCCCGTTCTATTTTTTATAACAGTTATGCCTGACTTTTTAGGTACTACTTGTGTTGGACTTACCCATTTACTATCTGAGATTGGATAGATAATTCCAGCTTCTAATAGTTTTAATACTTCATTCTTAACAACTTCCTTCATATGTGGATTTAACCTTCTTTGTGGTTGTTGATATGTTTTAGCATTTTCTTCCAAATGAATTTTATGTGTGCAAATTAAAGGATTTATACATTTTATATCTTTCAAAGTCCATCCAATTGTATTTTTATATTTTTTAAGTAATTTAATTAAATCTTCTTCTTGATTTGGAAGAAGACTGGAAGAAATTACAATAGGAAATTTTTTATTTTCACCAAGAAATACATATTTCAATTCGAATGGTAAAACTTTTAATTCAAGTTTTGTATTATCATCTTCTTTAAAATTATTTTCAGACTCAAAATTTTTTATTGAAAAAACTTCAGATTATTGATTTAAGTTTTCTTCTTGTATATTTTCTTCCACATTTGTTTCAATTTCATTATCATATTCATTTTCATTAATACTTGGTTGTTTACATAAATTGAACACATTAAGTTCTAGAGTCATATTTCCAAAAGACAATTTCATTAGTCCATTTCGACAATTAATTAAAGCATTTGAAGTTGCTAGAAATTGTCGTCCCAATATTACTGAAATTTCATTATGTATTTCTATTGGTTGTGTATCCAAAACAATAAAATCTACAGGATATATGAATTTATCAACTTGAACCAACACATCTTCTACAATACCTCTAGGTATTTTGATTGACCTATCCGCCAGTAAGAGAGTAACAGAGGTGTGTTTTAATTCTCTTAAATTAAGTTTTTCATAAACTGAATAAGGAAGTAAATTCACACTTGCTCCCAAATCTAACAAAGCTTTTTTAATTTTATTTTCTCCAATAATACATGAAATTGTTGGACAA
>NC_133311.1:9300576-9301074 GCF_012295235.1 Primulina huaijiensis
TTTTGTAGCATGATCATGTATATCACATATATGACAAACAATTTCTTGAATACTTTTTAAATGACCACTCTTTTTCATTTCTAATGACTCAATTTTTCTTGCTAAAGATGCAAGTTTAGCTTGAATATCTATATCATCTTTAAGATTATAGATACCACCCCCATTTGTTGAATTATTGATTTTAGTTGTTGGTGGTTCTATTGTGCCTATATTATCCCAATTTTGAGCATTTTCTGCTAATGAATTCAAATACTCCATAGCTTCATTTGGGTTTTTATCTTCAAAAGTTCCATTACACATGAATTCTATCATTTGCCTATCTTTAGGTATTAGACCTTCATAAAAGTGAGAAACTATTCTCCATGTTTCAAAACCATGATGTGGGCATGTATTAAGTAATTCTTTATATCTATCCCAACATTGATAAAATGTTTCTCCTTGTTTTTGAGAAAAAGTAGTAATTTGTCTTTTAAAAGAGTTTGTTCTATGGGAAGGAAC
>NC_133311.1:9302062-9456303 GCF_012295235.1 Primulina huaijiensis
GGAAAGTAAAAGTTAGTTGCGATAAAGTAAATGTTAGATGCGGAAAGTAAAAGTTAGTTGCGATAAAGTAAATGTTAGATTGTTAGATATCATAATATTTCATTTAGAACAACCGGCAGAGCCACGCTATCGTCTAAATGAAATATATGATATAATTATATATATATATATATATATATATATGTATAATATAACAATAATAATTGATGAAATATTTATTGTATCAAAATTAAACAACAAATCAAGATAACCACTTCAATGGTATCAAGCATTTGATGTAAATTGATAACAACAAATAATTCATTTTTATACCTACAATAAAAAGAAATTAGCAAAATGAAAAGAAATAAAGAAAGAATATACAAAATATAAACAATCTTACTTCACCAAGAATTCATCCTCTTCACCTTGACATAATAGATTTAGCTTTCCATGAACTTACTTTTGATCAACACTAAAAACATCACTCATAATTTGGAAAATGAAAAATATATTGGAACTTAGAACTTTTATAAACACGCACACTATATTTTACAATAAGATAGAATGATTCTCAAGCTAGCACAAGGCCTCTATTTATAGGCCAAATGGGAGAAAGGGTCAAAAATTCTATTAATGCAATGTAGTTGTAATAGTAGTCTTTGTCTCCTTCAACTTCAATTCCATGTCCCTTCTTTCAATGCTTTGTTCCACGACTTTAATCACCGAATTTGACTCTGCTCAAAACAGCAAACCTGTGGAGAATTGTCTGTAGATGAATTTGGCCACTTGGTTTACCTCATTTGGTTAAATATTGAAATAGTTATGATTTTTTTACTATATGCTGGTCATGGTGAAAGTAAATTTGTCCTCCTTTTGATATTTTCACAATTTGATCATCTTAAATAAGTTTTTAGGAAATCATGTCTTCTGTAAATATGTAGATAATTTCTCAAGGATTTCAAACATGTTTGAATCACCTCCATTTGAGTTTTCTAGCTTGAGTTATCATTATTTTACTAACACGTAGAAAACCTGAAAATAAAACATATTTAGTAAGACATTTAAATATAAACACAAAATACTAAAATAACATAATTTTATAATTTTAATGAAACATAAAATTTAAAATATAGGTTTTAACATATAATAAATTATTAATTTTAAGTTTCATCACGTTACAGTTCTTCTCCCACAAGGACTCTAATAATTCTATTATATTTAAATTCTCATATTATTAATATATAATATATTTATCAACTTTTGATAATACATGATATATTAATACCATATATACACATATTTTATATCACCACATAAAACGTATATATTTTTTATTAATTAAATTAAGTAATCTTTATTTAATTTACATAATTAACTCATATGTTAATTTAATCTAGACTCCTCTAAAATATTTATGAGAATTTGTATATATCAGTAATCACCACTACTAGTACAATCATTTAATCAGTAAATTCTCAATTCACTAAATAAATGATTTCGAACTCATTATAACCTCTATCGACAATCCGAGAGCGCCGATGTACCAAGGATAGAAATCATGTTCATATAATGAAAAATGAAAATTTTGAAAATCAAAATTTTCACTTACCATATTGGGCGCCTGCCATTTTTGCAAACTTCTTTACAAAACAGACAGTTCCACTCTCCTTCCTTATTTAGCAATTATACTAACTTCCATTTCTTCCATCATAATCAGCTCAAAAACTCCGGTCAGAATTGGACCATAATTATAAGTTCATTCCATATCAGACCACTGAGGAGTCGGTATCAATTTATGTTGAATTGCTCCACCACTCTCCTTCCTTATTTAGCAATCATGCTAACTTTCATTTCTTCCATCCTATGGAATTAGCTCATAAACTCCTTTATAATCTTCTTGTTTGATCTCCATCAAACTATAGTCGCCAAATTTCAAATCCTTTAAATTTGACTATCTCAACGAGAACACAGTCTCCATGTGATTCAGAATAATATTTATTATTATTCGAGTTTATCCTAGTTAATCCCATTCTTTTTATCAACTCCTTGATCAAGAATGTCATAACTCACTTCTGATCGCACCATCGGATCATGGTAAGAGCGTCTAGTAGCATCGCCCCATGATCCCCTAGGTATCACTGATAGTACCTGCAAGAACCTTTAGTCATGGCTAGCGTACAGTACGGTCCTTTCAACATATATATCCCGACCGAATTTGCAACTATTGGTATATTAAGAGTTGCATATGAATTCGATAACGATGCGATTTATCTTTGAGTACTAATAGTGGCATGGTATGTGCAACTAGGAAAATACATTTCCCTAAAGCACATTTCTTGCTCTGGCCAAAGATTCTTTGCACTATTAATTTATCAGATCACATAGGATATCTTCACCCATAGACGAACGGTGAATCTCATACTACAATGCATTTGCTCCTACGTATTTTGAAACTACACCGAACCTCGCCACCTGATGGCCCTCAATGGAGTCGGTAAACGGATCAAAGTGCATGCTAGTACGTATAGCTCCTACATTGTCCCGAGTCAAAAGAATAATGGTGTACAACCATAACTGCAGACTATTCCACTCGATAAGTGAGAACCACTTGGATAGTCAAAGGGAGGGTTGTTCAGTGTATCATCATATGATCACCCATCTGTGTGAATGGACATCTCCATGCCTTTGCCAATGAAACATGGCGTTTACGTCACAGACGCTAGTCTCGAGCTCGAGCGACCTTTATCCTTGTTTTAGGCTGTTGATTCGACTAGGAACTTGTTTAGAATATACGTTACACTTCCAAATGAGTTCCATGATCTTACGTTGCGACACAGACCTCATGGTACCTATTTTATATTCAAGGACTTTATCTATCAACTTGCATGGGTATACAGATAAAGTATAACGCTATAATTGAATAAAATCGTAAAATATTATTTTAATAAAGATTGTTTTAAAGTAGAGTCAATAAAAGCCTGAGCCACAAGTTGGCTTGCAGGGCACCTACTCTAACACACGTATCAAATAAATATAAACCAAGATACAGAACAAGAAAATGGAAAACAGATTTTAACATCTTGGGTTTTTGTGACATGAACATGATTATCATTTATCCATTAACAGGTTGGGAAGGATCGTGAAACGTCCATTACTCGTTTTGCTTAAAAAGTATTAGAATTTTTTTTTAAAAAACCTCACTTAGCATTCGGCTGAACCATACAAGAATATATAAAATATTTTTTGACACCATTTTAAAAATAAATCAACCAACAAATAATTAAAAATCAAAAGAAATATTCAAAACATAAAATCATCCAACGTTTTACCAAACATAAAAGTAATATTTGAAAAGTTTTGCCCATACTATCCTCTCAAAAATATCTTTAACATAAATCATAAACGTAAGTCATAATCATAAGTGCGAAAAACTAGAAGCGCTGGTCATCGGGTTATGAGAACCTTCAGTCACGCTAAGTCAACCATCAAGACCTTCATTATCAATATTATCAAACTCACCTGCATCAATCACACCTAGTGAGTCTAAAGAGTCAACATACCATAATCTTGATAACTAGTAATACATATACAGATCACATACAACAATGAAAATACTTGTATTTAAAATAACATTTTCATAAAGATGCATAAACTTTAAACATAAACATTTTCATAAACATTTTCATATCAACATATTTATATTCATAATCATCTTCATGTTCATCATAAACATATTCATATTCATTTTCGTTGAACTCAGATCGCTAATTGTGACTTTGTATTCGTATTCGTATTAGGCGATGGATCCATCTACTTGTAACCACAGTACTGGGCGGCGGAGACGTCACGAAACTCTCCCCAGTCAACTGAGCCTTTGCCTACATATTAACATATCATCGTATTCGTATTAGTCACAATCCTTAGACATCCTTTGTCACGCCCCGTGTCCGAAGCGTCAGTGACATCCGGCATTGTTAACAGCATTGTTTAACAATTACTTGAAAACAATTAAGCCTCGTATCGAAATGCCAAAACCAGTCTTTTTCATAAATAAAACATTGTCTTTACAATGACAATAGAATCTCAATTCTTGGGCTTGACTTTCGATCACCATCCCCAGAACGCTTCCTGCTCCTCCTCATTCAGTTGTTCTTCATTTTTATCTGAAATTTGTAAGGGGTGAGTGTTTTGGGAAACACTCAGCAAGTGGGGGGTCAATCGATTTCCAAAGATACATATAGAACTTAATCTTTAAAACATTTCTTTAACAGACTTTCAAAACTTATTAATTTTAACTTACAGAAACGAATCGAATATGAGACAGAAGTTAACATATGATTCAGAGAATTTCAGAAACAAATCAGATCATTTCAGAACAGACACAACACTGTTACTCATCTCATTTCCATGGTCAAATTGACCCCAATATGTTAATCCTCTAAGGGGTGAGGCCAGAACACGGTTTTATACCCACCGATGGGGGCCAGACAGAACATGGTTTTATACCCACCAATGGGGGCTAGACAGAACATGGTTTTATACCCACCAATGGGGGCCAGACATAATTATAATTCTCGTCCTATTTCAAATTCGAATCGTAACAGTGCGACATAGAGTTCAGACTTATCAGACAGAACTTATCAGAGTTTCATATATCAGAATTTCAGACGGATTCAGCGGAATCAAAGAATTTCGAAACATAGAAAAAAACACATAATCGATCGAAATTTTAAAAGACGGACATCAAGCTTTTTCGAAAATGAAGACACACATACATGCATGTCATAACTTATATATTCAAGTTTTAAAATACAAACGAATATACGTAGCAAAAACCCAATTACAGTATTTTGCAAGTATGCTTCGAAACTTGAAGATTCTTGAATGCTGTTTTCTTCTGATAATCCGGCAGCACTTTGACATATTTTCTGTGCACTCGGACTGCACGAGCTTCCTCCTTTTTTTTTCTTTGCTAGTCTTGACCGAATTTTAGAGGGTTTGTAGAGAGATTTTTGAAGTGCATTTTGAGTGAGGTTTGGGAAGATATTTATAGGAAAATTCTTGTCCCTTCCACTAGCCTTGGCCGTCCCCTTGATGCCCAAGCAAGGCATTTATTTTGGTCAAATTTCTATCCAATTCAAGAGTCATCTTGGTTAGTTCATGAGTCACTTCTTGCATATATAATATGTCTTAGTCCTTTAGCTCCTTTCCTTGGTTAACTCAATGGTCATCTCTTGCACATTTAACTCGTCCAAGCCCTTAGCTCTCTTTTAGCTCCCTTTTTGGTCATGTTAGAACAAGCTTGGTTGAGCTGCTTTGAGCTGAAAGATCGAGTCCTTGAGCTGGGGTTTTACTCCTCCAGTGATAACTCTTCGATGGATGCGATTACTTGCACTTTGGCCTCCCGTTGAGTTAGTCTCCGAGATTTGAAGCCATTTCCTCGAGTTAAGTTAGCTGAAATGTGATTTGCTTCGGATAGAATTTTCTGGGTTCTCACATCCCTCCCTCTTTATTGAAAGTTTCGTCCCGGAAACTTGGATCAACTTGAGCTTTGGAATAAATGAGGATATTGTGAGCGCATTTTCTCTTCAAGTTCCCAATTGGCCTCCCTTTCAGTATGATTTGACCACTGTACTTTGACATATGGGGTTGTCCGGTGCCTCAACACTTGGTCATTTGTGTCCACTATTTGGATAGAGACTTCTTCATATTTGAGTTCTTCGTTAAGTTGTCCTTCCATCATCAGTGGAGCGACTTTGAGTACATGACTGGGGTCTGGGACATATTTCCTCAGTTGTGAGATGTGAAAAACGTTGTGAATCCTGAAAATTTCAGGTGGCAAAGCTAGACGGTAGGCTAAGGTTCCCACCTTTTCCAATATCTCGAACGGTCCTACATATCTTGGGTTTAACTTTCCGGATTTACTGAACCGAACCACTCCTTTTATGGGAGAAACCTTGACATAGCTTTTTCACCAATCTCTAATTACAACGGTGTTATCTTCAAATCAGCCCAACTCTTTTGTCTATCTTGGGTTGCCTTGAGTCTGTCCCTGATTATGGCAACTTTGTCAACGGTTAATTGAACAAGCTCTGGTCCAGCAACAGCCTTTTCTCCGACTTCATCCCAGTATAGAGGCGACCTATACTTTCGGCCATACAGAGCCTCATATGAAGCCATCTCGATACTACTGTGATAGCTGTTGTTATAGGCAAATTCTATCAGGGGTAATTGTTCACTCCAGTTTCCAGTAAATTCTAGAGCACATGCCCTCAGCATGTCCTCGAGGGTTTGAATTGTTCTCTCGGTTTGGCCATCAGTTTGTGGATGATAAGCCGTACTGAGAGTTAATTTGGTTCCCATGGCCTTCTGAAAACTTTCCAAAATCTTGATACAAATCTTGGGTCTCTGTCAGACAGTATACTTACTGGGACTCCGTGTAGTCTTACTATATTGTCCATTTATAAGGTAGCTAACTTGTCCAAGTTGTAATTCATCCGTACTGGCAAGAAATGTGTAGACTTGGTCAACCTGTCAATGATTACCCAAATTCCATCGTGACCTTGCCTTGATCTTGGTAGTCCTACTACAAAATCCATGGAGATGTTATCCCACTTCCTTTTTTGTATTTCCAATGGCTGTAAAAGTCCTCCAGGCCGTTGGTGTTCTGCCTTGACTTGTTGACAGGTTAGACATTTGGAAACAAAGACAGCTATGTCTTTCTTCATTCCGTTCCGCCAGTAATTATTTTTCAGGTCTCTGTACATTTTGGTGCTTCCTGGATGTACTGAAAATCTTGATTTATGTGCCTCGGTCATTACCTCTTCTCAAATTCCATCGATATCGGGCACATACAACCGTCCTTTCATCCAAACGATACCATTCTCATCCATTTGAAACTCTGGAACCTTTCTTTCTTGGATCTGTTCTTTAATTTTAATGATAGAGGTGTCTTGACTCTGCTTTAATTTAATGGTTTCCCGAAGTCCTGGTTGCGCCGATAGTGAAGATAAACTCATTTTTCCAAAATTTCTTCGACTCAATGCATCTGCCACCTTATTCGCCTTACCCGGATGATGACTGATTACCAAATCATAATCTTTTAGAAATTCCATCCACCTTCTTTGTCTCATATTTAATTCTTTTTTGGGTGAAAATGTACTTGAGGCTCTGGTGATCAGTAAAAACTTCGCATTTCACTCCATAAAGGTAGTGCCTCCAGATTTTAAGCGCAAATACCACTGCGGCTAATTCTAAGTCATGAGTGGGGTAATGTAGCTCATAAGGTTTTAGTTCCCGGGAGGCATAAGCAATTATCTGACCTTCTTGCATAAGTACACACCCTAATCCTCCTTTTGACGCATCACTATATATAGTGAAATTCTTACCATCCTCGGGAAGAATTAGTACTGGTGTGGATGCAAGTTTTGTCTTCAGGGTTTCAAAAATTCTTTCACATGCCTCATTCTAAATGAATTTCGAATTCTTTTGAGTAAGTTTGGTGAGTGGGATGGCTATCGAAGAAAATCCTTCCACAAATTTTCTATAGTAGCCACCTAAACCAAGAAAGCTTCTTACTTCGGTTACTGTTTTAGGTTGTGGCCAATCCTTGATGGCCTCTACCTTCTTAGGGTCTACTGACACCCCCAATTCAGAAATTATATGTCCTAGGAACGTCACACTTTTCAGCCAGAATTCACACTTCTTGAATTTGACATATTGTTCCTTTTCTCTCTGTGTTTGCAACGTGAGACGCAAATGTTCTCGGTGTTCTTCCTCACTTAGTGAGTATACTAAAAATATCATCAATAAAAACAACCACAAACTTGTCGAGGTATGGTTTGAACACTCGATTCATCAGGTCCATGAATGCTGCAGGAGCATTTGTTAGACCAAAAGGCATTACTGTAAATTTGTAATGTCCATATCTCATCCTAAAAGCAGTTTTAGAGATATCCTCAGTTTTGACTTTCAGTTGATGATAACCAGATCTTAGATCGAGTTTTGAGAAAACTTTGGCTCCCTTTAGATGATCAAAAATATCGTCTATTCTTGGGAGTAGGTATTTATTCTTTATGGTGATTTTGTTTAACTTCTGGTAGTCAATACATAGCCTCATACTTCCGTCTTTTTTCTTTACGAACAGCACTGGGCTCCCCACGGAGATGCACTAGGGCGAATCCGTTTTTTGTCCAATAATTCCTGAAGTTGCTCCTTTAACTCTTTTAATTCAGCTGGAGCCATTCGGTATGGTGCCTTTGAGATTGGTGCTGCACCAGGGACCAAATTGATTTCAAATTCTACTTCTCTATCGGGTATCTCTCCCGGTAATTCCTCGGGGAAAACATCTCGAAATTTTTGAACAATTGGTATATCCCCCAACTTTGGGACTTCTTCTTCTTTGATCTCAGTGATCATCGTCAGATAAATTTCTTCTCCTCCTTTTATGGCCTTCCAGGCTTGTGAGCCGAATAACAGAGATTTCTTTTTTCTTGGATTTTCCGTGGTATAAGACTTCCTCTTTAGTCGGAGTCTGAAGTCTAGTTTCTTTCCTTTGATAGTCCACCATGGCATGGTTTTTAGCTAACCAGTCCATTTCAAGAATGTTGTCAAAATCAACCATATTGAGTTGAATCAATTCCACTTCAAAAGTTTGTTTGTTGATACAAATTTTACAGTTTCGATACACTTTGTGTGTCTCAATTATTTTGCTCGCCGGTGTTGCCACTCTTAATGGTTCATTAAGAGTATCATGTTCATGTTTAAGTTTCTTAGCAAATCTTCTAGACACAAACGAGTGTGTAGCACCATAATCAAACAAGGTATATGCAGGCATTTCATTAAGTAAAATAGTACCTGCCACCACTTCATTGGTGTTATCAGCTTCCTCCTGGGTTATTGCGTACACCCGCGCATTAGTTTTGTTTTCCTTCGGTTTGATGGGTCTCGTCTCTTTGTCTTTGTTGTCTGGGCAGTCCTTAATCCGGTGACCCACTTTACTGCATTTGAAACGCGCACCTATTTTCCGATAACATTCTCCAATGTGCTTCTGTCGGCATGTATCGCACCACTTTCTTCGATATTGCCAGCATTGTTGAAATTTACTCTTGGAGGTCCACTTGAATGATTCGGCTTCTTGAATTTGGGACCATTTTGAGCAGATTGGCTGACCAATGGTCTCTTGTTCCTATTTTCCTCTTCACGACGCATGATATCTGTTTCTGCGCTCATCGCTGCGCCCATCAGATCAGCAAAATTATTCGGCTTAAATACTGCTAAAGCCGATTGAATCCGGCTGTTCAGTCCTTTCTTAAAGCGATGCATTTTCAATGTTTCGTCAGACATGATTGTTGGGACATGAGTTCCCAGATCGTTAAATCTTGAAGTGTATTCCATCACTGTCATGTCTGGGGTCTGCTTGAAGTTTTCAAATTCGTTCAACTTCTGCAGACGAAACTCGGCTGGTAGTATTGTTTAAAAAATTCTCTCTTGATACTCTGCCATGTGATTTCTTCTACTTCAGCTAGAGATGGTGACACAGTTTCCCACCACTTTCGTACTCTGTCTTCTAGAAACGGTGTTACAACTTCTACTCTCAATTCCTCAGGAACTTCCAGTAGGTGTAGTTGGGATTCGACATTTTTGAGCCAGTTATGACCGACTTCCGGGTCTGGGTTTCCATCGAAAGTTGGAACTCGATTCCTTCTCAGATATTAATAATGGTATTTAATTCCACGCGGTTGGGGTTCCGGTGTTGGCTGGATAGCGTTGGCAAGGGGGTTCACGATTCCTTGTAACGTGGCGGCTACAATGGTAGCTATTGCCATCATATCTTCTTGACTAAGATTCACTCTCGGTGGTGGTGGCGGATTTTCATTTTGGTTGGCGCCACGAGGGTTAAGGTTGTTTCGGGGTGGTCTGCCTGTCATTTCCTATAAACATGTATTTTATTAATTTTTTTTCCACGATGTAAAATCAAAATAATTTCATAAATTTTGAAATTCATAAAATCAAAAAGTTTCAAAACAAAGGATTAATCAAATAATTCTAGATACAGTCGATGCCTAATCTAGAGTTCTCTCCCTACTCATCTATGAACTCACCGTCTCCTACTGCCTCATTAATCTCTTCTTCTTCAATAGGATTTTCTTCTTGGTTAGCTTCAATTTCTTCCAAGAGTTCCTCCATATTGATCATGTATTATGTAGCTGATCAATATGATTTTGCAACTGTGTGTTGTGGTGGTCAAGGTTGTTTACTTGCTCTTGAAGCTCCTGTATTGTCGATTGGAGTACTTTTTCTTCTATTTCTTGTTTTTCGATCCGTTCCTCAAGACGGCGTTGTGTTTTGAGAAGGCTATCATCCCGGATTTGGAGTGTAAAAATCATATCTTGAGCTTTGTTTAACTCTTGCTTGGTGATCTCGTGACGACGTTCCGACTCTTGATGATAGGCAGCATAACGTCTAACGTCCTCGCGTAGTCTCTTCTCTTCCTCTCTGGCTTCACGAAGATCATCCATCATGCATACATTATTCCCATCCAACTGGTAGTTGTCTCTCTCAAGTTTTTCATTTTCTCTTTCAGTGTTTTAATTTCTGTCTCCTTTTCCTGAAGTTGTTTTTGAAGTTCATTTATAATGCCTTGAAGATCCATGTTTGTTTTCCTAAAAAAAAAATTACAATTTTACTGATAGTATACTTATCCAATTCTAAATATGCAATAAGATAATAGAAAGTTTCATTTAAAAATAATTCGGTACATAATATTTTCTTAATCGCAATTTCACTACAATCCAGATACTTTTATTAAAATCTTGATACTAATCTAGTCTATCATCTCTCCTCCGTCGCTGTCGCTGTCACTGTCGTCTTCGGCGACCTCCATCGGTGCTTCCTCCTCCTCTGCTATGTTCTCTACCACTAGATGCAAGTAGTTGTTCTGGTGTTGCAGCTGATCCATGGTTCTGTGGAGCCTTGAAATGTACCTCCCTTGCTTGGCGCTGAACTCCTCCTGACGCTGGCGGGCCTGAGTAGCACGTCCTCGCTCTATCTCCACTCTCTCCAGCAATCCTTGTTGAGTGAGGCTAAGCGCACGATGCAAGCTGAATCAGTCGGCATCTGTAGAAGTTGGCTCTCAGCCAAGTCCAAGTGATGATCTAATCGTTGTAAGTCAGTCTCCAGTATGTGCTTAATCTCACTTAGTTCTTGCTTTTCTAGTCTTTCCTTGGCCAGTTGCGCTTTCAAGGTCGCGATTTCCCTAGTCTGATTATCAATCGTGAGCTGACGCATACGAAGGGCAGCCTGAGCACGGGTACTTGGGGCAGCCATTTCCTAGAATAAGTGGAGGAAAATATCAGAATCGTATAAAGGGTAGAAAGGCGCAAAAATAATAGAAACAAAGTTGTCGTGGAAAATTTTTTGATTCTTTGGATTTGCGGATCGATTGAAGGGATAGATTTTTGAAGTTGTTCGAAAATTTAGGGAAACGGATGAAAGTTGGACTCAGATCGGGATACACTAGGCTTTTGACAAAATTTGGCTTCACTAGGCTTTTGACAAAATTTGGCTTTCATACACTAGGCTTTTGACAAAATTTGGCTTCACTAGGCTTTTGACAAAATTTGGCTTCACTAGGCTTTTGAAAAAATTTGGCGAAAGCCAAATTTTGTCTGTCAAAATCCCAGCGGGATTATAACCTGGCGGATCTGATACCACTTAAATGTCACGCCTCGTGTCCGAAGCGTCAGTGACATCCGGCATTGTTTAACAATTACTTGAAAACAATTAAGCCTCGTATCGAAATGCCAAAACCAGTCTTTTTCATAAATAAAACATTGTCTTTACAATGACAATATAATCACAATTACATCAGAGTTTTGCGGGAAAAAAAAGAAGAAAAGAATAAAAATCTCAATTCTTGAGCTTGACTTTCGATCACCATCCCCAGAACGCTTCCTGCTCCTCATCATTCAGTTGTTCTTCATTTTTATATGAAATTTGTAAGGGGTGAGTGTTTTGGGAAACACTCAGCAAGTGGGGGGTCGATCGATTTCAAAAGATACATATAGAACTTAATCTTTAAAACATTTCTTTAACAGACTTTCAAAACTTATTACTTTTAACTTACAGAAACGAATCGAATATGAGACAGAATTTAACAGATGATTCAGAGAATTTCAGAAACAAATCAGATCATTTCAGAACAGACACAACATTGTTACTCATCTCATTTCCATGGTCAAATTGACACCAATATGTTAGTCCTCTAAGGGGTGAGGCCAGAACACGGTTTTATACCCACCGATGGGGGCCAGACAGAACATGGTTTTATACCCACCAATGGAGGCCAGACATAATTACAATTCTCGTCCTATTTCAAATTCGAATCGTAACAGTGCGACACAGAGTGCAGACTTATCAGACAGAACTTATCAGAGTTTCATATATCAGAATTTCAGACGGATTCAGCGGAATCAAAGAATTTTGAAACATAGAAAAAAGCACATAATCGATCGAAATTTTAAAAGACGGACATCATGCTTTTTCGAAAATGAAGACACACATACATGCATGTCATAACTTATATATTCAAGTTTTAAAATACAAACGAATATACGTAGCAACAACCCACTTACAGTATTTTGCAAGTATGCTTCGAAACTTGAAGATTCTTGAACGCTGTTTTCTTCTGAAAATCCGGCAGCACTTTGACATATTTTCTGTGCACTCGGACTGCACGAGCTTCCTCTTTTTTTTTTTATTTGCTAGTCTTGACCGAATTTTCGAGAGTTTGTAGAGATATTTTTGAAGTGCATTTTGAGTGAGGTTTGGGGAGGTATTTATAGGAAAATTCTTGTCCCTTCCACTAGCCTTGGCTGTCCCCTTGATGCCCAAGCAAGGCATTTATTTTGGTCAAATTTCTATCCAATTCAAGAGTCATCTTGGTTAGTTCATGAGTCACTTCTTGCATATTTAATATGTCTTAGTCCTTTAGCTCCTTTCCTTGGTTAACTCAATGGTCATCTCTTGCACATTTAACTCGTCCAAGCCCTTAGCTCTCTTTGAGCTCCCTTTTTGGTCCTGTTAGAACAGGCTTGGTTGAGCTGCTTTGAGCTGAAAGATCGAGTCCTTGAGCTGGGGTTTTACTTCTCCGGTGATAACTCTTCGATGGATGCGATTACTTTCACTTTGGCCTCCCGTTAAATTAGTCTCCGAGATTTGAAGCCATTTCCTCGAGTTAAGTTAGCTGAAATGTGATTTTCTTGGGATCGAATTTTCCGGGTTCTCACATCCTTCAACATTTCGTATTTTCATCACTTTATAAAATAATGCATATTAAATATCATTTTCTTTTAAACCAATCACGCAACATATATTTTAAATGTCCATATTAAATCATAAAAATTAATAAACATTTAAAATAAACATTTTAATATATAAAACAACATTCAGAGCACTGGCATGACGTTTACTAATTTTCGGGTGTATGTATTACCATTTTACCCCTAGACGTAAAATTTCACGTTTTTTACTTTGTATTACTTTCCTTGACTCTAAAATATCCCAACTAATTATTTAAGCTTAAATTAAATTTATCACAATTTTATTTAGGTTAAATTCTAGAATTTTCATTTATTCCTTAATTATTCATTTTAATGCGCTTTAATACCGAATTATTTCCAACTTTAATATAAATTCCTAAATTAAAAGCTTAGATTTTTTATATTATTTTAGCCCTCGTGAACCATGACTCGACCCCCATGAGCCATGTTTCGAATTAAATTCCAAGGAGAAAACCCTAGTCGAACCACCAAGCCAACGCCTCGAGCCATGTTTGATTTTTCTCAAGCCAATCCCAAACCATGATGGACCATCTTCGAGCCAGACCCCCTATGGACCCTACTGGACCCTTAGGACCCTATGAACCTGATCCTAGCCCCAACCGTAAGCCACAACTCCAGCTGCAAGATCACGGCCAAGAACCCTACTCGACAAGGACTCTTCGCGTGCGAGCCTAGGACCTAGCCCCTGAAACAGCCCCTTGTGCACCCTTTTAGGACCCTAGTGACTTGACCTACCCCAGCCCAGAGCCCCCCAGGCCGAGCCTCTTTCTTGCGCGCTGCTGCGCACCCATGCGCGCTGCTAGGACTCCTCCCCAGCCCCTTGACTCGAGTCCTAGTATGGCTATGACTCCTTCCCTGACTCATGCACGGCCCTAGCCAGCCTTGGTCCCAGCCGAGACCAAGCCATGCCTAGATTCCCTTCAAAACCGAGCCCTTGACTCACAACCTTGATCAATCGGTTCCAGCTTATTCGGTTCATGTTTGCAGCATGTTGTGTGGTTATAGGAAACCTTAAATTCGTGTGAAACAATCCCACATCACTTCCTAATCATGGCAGCCCCTTCTAGCACATATTGAACATGTTTTTGGATCAAAAATCAAGAGTTTAGAACATGTATATGCATAGCTACGAAAATAATAGGTTGTGTGACTTGTTTTCATTCAAAACCTGATCAAATAAATACTATGGTGTGATGGATGAGTAAAGAGAAGAATATGTCGTGCCTTTGCGTTTTTAACGCACGATTAAACGTTGACGATTGAAGAACGACGAGAGAACCTTGGCTTGAAAATTTTGAAGATTTCGATGCTTTTCCTTCTTGCTTCCTTGTGTGTGCCATGTATTTGGTTGAGGGAAAAGTGTGGTGTGCGGCTAGGGTAGTAGGCATGTGTTATTTATAAAAATGGGTAGGGTTTGGGCTTTTATTTTTTTATAAAAATAATAGTGTGCAAGCTTGGGCCCATTATTAAACTATACTAGGCCCGATAAGTCCAATTGTGCATGTTTAAAAAATCTCGTGTAGGAAAGTTTGTGAAATTATTAGCCGAGTTGTTAAAACGTTCGTATTTTTTTTGAAAATCCAACACCGATAAAATTTACGTCTCGACGTTTAAAATCACCTCAAAACTCATTATTTTCAAAAATAAGAAAAAGCATCAACCATATTTTAAATAATTAAAAACAATTATTTAATAAAAACATTTTTCATTTTTCAGTCATCGGTCTCCGTTCTTCGATCGCAACTCGAATAACTCTTAAAAATACATTTTAATGCATTTAAGTGGAAAAACTACTAAAACATCATATAAACAAATCACATAATAAATTTAGCAATTAAAATAAAATAATTAACTATATTTCATATTTCCTAGATTTGCATGCAGTTGGATTATGTCGTCTTAATTTTTGGAACTTACAATTCCTCCCCCCTTAAATAAAATTTCGTCCTCGAAATTAGAACTTACCGAATAACTCTGGGTAGCGACTCCTCATGTCCCTCTTGATTTCCCAAGTAACCTCTTCTTACGAGTGATTCAGCCACTTAACCTTGACCATTGGAATGATTTTGTTTCGGAGTCTTCTTTCTTGCCTTCCCAAGATTTGGACAGATCTTTCTTCATAAGTCATATTTGGAGTTAATTATAGAGGTTCATGATTTAGCACATGTGATGGATTCAACACGTACTTTCACAGCATCGAGATGTGAAACACGTTGTGAACTCAAGACAGCATCGATGGCAATGCCACTCTATAGGTTAGTGTTTCAATCCTCTCCAAAATTTCAAACGGCCCTATGAATCTTGGACTAAGCTTGACTTTCTTACCAAATCGCATAACACCCTTCATAGGTGCTATTTTCACAAATATGTGGTCTCCCACTGCAAACTCTAAATCCCTTCGTCTCTTGTCAACATAACTCTTCTGTCGGCTTTGTGCAGTCTTCATTCTATATTTTGACCACTAGCTCGGCAGTCTCTTCTATCAAATCCGGACCAATCTCTCTTCTTTCACCAACCTAGTCCCAATGAATAAGAGATCTACAGTTTCTTCCATAAAGTGCCTCAAAAAGAGCCATCTCAATTGATGACTGATAGCTATTATCGTAGGTGAACTCCACTATAGGTAATTTCGGTTCCCGAATTCCTTGGAAATCGAACACGCAAGTTCGCAGTAGATCCTCTAAAATTTGAATAACTCTCTCTGACTGACCATCGGTTTGATGTTGAAATGTTGTACTGAATAATAACTTGGTGCCCATCGCTGCATGCAGACTCTTCCAAAAACATGACGTAAATCTCGAATCACTGTCAAAAACAACAGATACAAGAATCCCATGCAGACGAACTATCTCTGGCAAATACAACTCTGCATACTGTGTCATGGTGAATGTTGTCTTAATAGGTAGAAAATGCGCTGATTTTGTAAGGCGATCGACTATCACCCATATAACATTAAACCCCTTAATAGTCCTCGGCAATCCCACAACAAAGTCCATCGTAATATTTTCCAATTTCCACTCGGGAATAGGAAGTGGCTTAAGCTTTCCCACTGGCCTTTGATGCTATGCTTTAGCTTGCTGACAAGTCAAACACTCGGATACAAATCGCATGACATCTCTCTTCATGCCCCGCGACCAATATAACAACTGCAAATCTTTGTACATTTTCGTGCTTCCCGGATGAATGGAATATGGTGTGTCATGAGCTTCTTCCATAATGAGCTCCCTCAAAGAGTCGTCACTAGGAACTCAGAAACAATTTCAATAAAGAACTATACCATCCACCTCAGAATATAACTTCCGGCCCTAGGCTTAATCTCTTGCTCTCCATTTCTGCAATTGCTCATCAGTAGATTGTCCCTCACGGATTCTATCTCTCAAAGTCGAATGTACTAACAAAGTGGCAAGATTAAGAGCCTCGCCTCGCCCCTAGCATATACTGTAAGCTCAAACCGCTGTATCTCGGACTGCAACTGTAAGTCCTAAATTAAGACGACGTAAAACCAACTTAATGCAAATATAGGTAATATGGAAAATAGTAATGAATTGATTTTAATTGCTAAATCTATTATGTAACATGTCTATATGATGTTTTAGTAGTTTTTCTACTTATATGCACTAAAATGTATTTTTAAGGGTTATTATAGTTGCGACCGAGGAACGAAGACCAATGGTTGAAAAATGAAAAATAGTTTTATTAAATAATTGTTTTTAATTAATTAAAATATGATCGATGCTTTTCCTATTTTTGAAAATAAGGAGTTTTGAGGTGATTTTATACGCCGAGACGTAATTTTTATTGGTGTTGGATTTAGACAAAAATACGAACGTTTTGGTAACCTGGCTAATAATTTCACAAACTTTACTAAACAAAATATCTTAATTATGAAATAATGGGCTTAATGTGCCTAATTAACAATCTTAATGGGCCTAAGCTACCAATATGTGTTAAATTATTATTTAAAACTCAAAACCCTCCCACACCCCTTGTTCACTCAAACTCTTTGCTTTCAACAAATCACACGGCATACACAAGTTTTGGATAGAGAGTTTCGAAATCTTCATAGCTTTTCAAGCCAAGGTCCTCCTCCTCGTCGTTCTTCAATCGTCAACGTTTAATCATGCGTTAAAAACGTAAAGGCACGCCATATTCTCCCTTTTACTCATCTATCACACCATAGTAATTGTTTAAAAACGTTTTGCATGAAAAACAAGTTGCATCATGAAACAATTTCGTATATGAATCATATGTGAATTTTTAACGCATGTATTTGATCCAACATCATGTATATTATGTTGTTAAGGGGCTGCCATGGTTAGGGTATTGACGAAGGATGTTTTACACGTGTTTTAGAGTCCTAAAACCACACAAAACATGCCGCAAACATGAAACAAACAAGCTGGAACTATTTTTTTGTTATGGTGTTTGAGGGGCTCAGTTTTAAGGAGTTTGTCACTTGGCTTGGTCTCGGCTGGGACCAGGGATAGCTAGGGTCCGTGAGGGGTCAGGGAAGGAGTCCTAACCAAGCTAGGACTCGAGCACCAGGGCTGGGAAGGAGTCCTAGCAACCCGAGAAGCACAAGTGCAGCGCGCTGGTGCAGACACGCAAAGGTTCAAAGGCTCCTCCAGGGGGCTTTAGGTTGGGCTAGATCGACTCACTAGGGTCCTAACAGGGTGCACAAGGGTCTGGTTTGGTTGGCTAGGTCCTAGCAGCGAGTTCATGGAGTCCTACCATCCTAGGAGTCTCGGCCGTGCATGCTTCCGAAGTATGGCTTCGGTTTCGAGCTTGAAGTTGAGCCTTTTGGTTCTAATGGTCTTGGAGGGTTCCTAGAGGGGCTAGTCATGGTTTGGTTCAGCATGGTTCGGGCTTGGCTCAAGGAAAATTTGATATCCGAGATTAAAACACATTAAAAATGAATAATTGAAAAGTCTAGTATTTATGCTAAATGAAATTGTGATAAATTTAATCAATTTCATTTAAGATTAAATAATTATTTAAGATAATTTAGAGTCAATATAATTAAGAAAAAGTCAAAAACGTGAAATTTTACGTCTAGGGGTAAAACAGTAATTTTACACCCGAAAATTAATAAACGTCATGGCAGTGCTCTGAATGCTGTTTATATGTTAAAAGGTTTATTTTAAATGTTTATGTATTTTTATTATTTAATATGGACATTTAAAAGATATGTTGCATGCTTGGTTTAAATGAAAAACGATATTATTATGCATGCTTTTATCAAGTGATGGAAATAGGAAACGTTGAAGGATGTGAAGGGATTGTGACTAATACGATGATACGAATATGATGATATGTTAATACGTAGGCCAATGCTCAGTTGACGGGTGAGAGTGTCGCTGATGTCCCCGCCGTCCAGTACTGTGGTTATATGTAGATGGATCCATCACCTAATACGAATACGAATACGAATACGAGTCACAATCAACGATTTGAATTCAACGAACATGAATATGAATATGTTTATGATGAATATGAATATGAATATGTTGATATGAAAACTTTTATGAAAATGTTTATGTTTAAAGTTTATGCATCTTCATGGAAATGTTATTTTAAGTACAAGTATTTTTACGGTGCATGTGTTCTGTATATGTATTACTTGTTATCAAGATTATGGTGTGTTGAGTCTTTAGACTCAATAGGTGTGATTGATGCATGTGATATTGATAATTATGATCTTGGGGGTTTTGATGGTTTACTTTGCTGGACTGAAGGTGCACATAACCCCAGGACCAGCTTTTCTAGTTTTCATCACTTGTGATTTTATGTTAATGTTAAAGATATTTTTACGACTATTTATTTATGTTTTGAGAGGATTTTGAGAAGTTGTTGGTTTATAGAAGTTTTGCTATTTTAGGAATTGAAAACGATTGACGATTTTATGGTTTTGAATATTTTCTTTGATTTTCAAATATTAGTTGGTTGTTTTATTTTAAAATAGTGTCAAAATATTTTAAAGTGTATTTATTAAGGGTTTGGCCGAATTATCGAAATATGTGGGATGTTAAAAAAAAAATTTCTAGTACTTTTAAAGCAAAACGAGTAGTGGACGTTTCAGTTGACATCAGAGCGATGTTCCTGCAAAGGGCTGTGCCACCATCAGCGCCGGGAAGCTTAGTCGTCAAGCCTCAAATTTGTAAGTTTACATGCTTTATATGATTCTTATGTTGTTACTTGCATGATTACATGAATAATATGTTTACGTCACGTGTTTAATAGCTTTATGAAAATATATGTTTTACACGCTTAGAAATTGCTAAAAAGAATTAGGATATCATGCATGATTAGAAAACTTAGATTTAAATGCATGTTGGTTACGTTAGAATTTGAAAAACGTTCAGATAAAATGCCTCATAGACGCGCATCTATTGATAGACAGGCAGAGGCTACTGAGGATCGTCATGTTGATGCACCCCCACCTCCTAATGGGGCTGCTGCTACTTGTGCATTGATGGGGATGACTCGTTTCTTTGAGCAGTTTCAGCAGGCTCCTAGGCCACAGCAAGATGTTTATGATCAGTTCTGGAGGCTAGGGCCGAAGGAATTTTCCGGCACCACAGACCCGTTTGCTGCGGAGGCTTGGATTCGTGCACTCAAAGTGCACTTTCGCTATTTTAACATGGGAGATGCTGACCGTGTTAGGTGTGTCACTTACATGTTTAGGGATGACGTTTCGTTATGGTGGGAAGGAATTGAGCATAGGATTAATATCGCTACTATTACTTGGGCTCTTTTCAAGGAGATTTTCTACGAGAAATATTTTACTGCTGATGTTAGTGGGCGATTGAAGAGGGAATTTATGAATTTTGGGGACTAAAATGCAAATTTCGAAGAATTGTAGGGTTAAATTGCAATTAATCAGAAATTAAGGGGGAAATTATGAATTTTCCTAGGAACATTAGGATCCAATCAATCATCTTCTTCATGTAATTTTGGGAAATAAGTCGTACAAATTCCTTAAGCTTCAACACGAAAAGATTTAAAAGACATTTTCGTCGCAGGGAGGATTATATTCAAGGTGTAGCAACCTATGCACTGTTAGATTCAGGAGCTACACATTCTTTCATATCTGAAACCTTCATCAAGCGACTAAATATTATTCCAGAGGATATGAGATTTGCTTTTAAAGTTTCTATTCCTTCCGGTGATCAAATGCTCACGTCTAAAATTGTCAAGAATCTGAAGCTTCGTTTATTTAGAGATGTGGTTCGGGCAGATCTTATTGTGCTCCCTATGCCTGAATTTGATATCATACTTGCTATGGATTGTTTATCAATGAATGGAGCTTTGATCGATATTCGTCAGCGATTAGTATATATTCGACCACTTAATGGGAAATCTTTTATCTTTGAGGTGGCGAGGAACAAGCAAATGCAGCACATTATCTCTTGTCTATGTGCGAGGAAGTTATGAGACGTGGATGCCAAGATTTTCTGGCATGTGTCACTATAGCACATGCTCCTATCAGTCAGAAGTTGTAGGAGGTTTATATTATCAGAGACTTTCCTATTGTCTTTCTCGAAGACGTTTCTGGCATTCCACCCGATCGTGAGGTGGAATTTTCTACTGAGTTGATGCCGGACACTATTCTTATATCTAAAGCACCTTATCGTCTAGCACCCGCTGAATTGAAAGAATTAAAAGATCAAATCCAGGAATTACTAGACAAGGGTTTTATTCGCCCTAGTTACTCTCCATGGGGAGCGCCAGTATTATTTGTGAAGAAGAAATATTGTAGTATGCGACTCTGTATTGACTATCAAGAGTTGAATAGAGTCACTGTCAAGAATAAGTATCCTTTGCCCAGAATTGAAGATTTATTTGATCAGTCGCAAGGAGCATCGATATTCTCGAAAATTGATCTTCGTTCTGGATACCATCAATTGAAACTGAAAGAATATGATATTCACAAGACAACATTTCAGACTAGATATGGGCACTATGAATTTATGGTCATGCCATTTGGGTTGACCAATGCGCCAGCGATCTTCATGAATCTCATGAATCGCGTATTTCAGCTGTATCTGGATCATTTTATTATAGTCTTCATTGACGATATATTGATCTATTCGAAGAATAAAGAGGAGCATGATTGTCATTGAGGACAGCACTGCAAGATAGGAAGTTATATTCAAAATTCAGCAAGTGCGAGTTTTGGCTTGATAGAGTGGCTTTCTTAGGCCACATCATTTCTAGTGATGGCGTTGAAGTTGAACCAAGTAAAGATAAGGCAGTGAGAGAGTGGCCAGTACCGAAGAGTGTTACCGAGATTCGTATTTTCTTGAGACTAGCGGGCTACTATCGAAAGTTCATTCAGGAATTCTCATCTATAGCGGTAACCATGACCGCTTTGACAAAGAAGAATGTAAAGTTTTTATGAGGATCTAAGTGTCAAGATAGTTTTGATAAGTTGAAGCAAGCCTTGATTTCAGCGCCAGTATTATCTATGCCATCGGGGTAAGGAGAGTATGTTCTCTATACCGACGTTTCTAAATTTGGTTTAGGCGCAGTTCTGATGCAAAATGACCGAGTTATAGCTTATGCGTCGAGACAGATGAAAATTCACGAGAAAAACTACCCAACTCATGATATTAAGCTTCCAGCGGTAGTTTTTGCATTGAAGATTTGGAGACATTACTTGTATGGGGAGAAGTGCAAAATATTCACTGATCATAAAAATTTGAAATACTTCTTCACCAAAAAAGAATTGAATATGAGACAGCGAAGATGGCTTGAATTAGTGAAAGACTATGACTGTGAGATTAGCTATCATATGGGGAAAATTAATGTAGTGGCAGCGCATTTAGTTGAAAAACACCAGTTATTACGCAATTATCAATCCAAAAACCGTTGCAGTCCGAGATACAGCGGTTTGAGCTTACAGTTTATGCTAGGGGCGAGGCCCCTCATCTTTTCACTTTGTTAGTACATACAAATTTGAGAGATAGGATCCATGAGGGACATTCTACTGATGAGAAATTGCAGAAATGGAGAGCAAGAGATGAAGCCAAAGGCCGGAAGTTATATTCTGAGGTGGATGGTATAGTTCATTATCAAGATCGTTTAAGGGTTCCTAGTGACGACTCTTTGAGGGAGCTCATTATGAAGGAAGCTCATGACACATCATATTCCATTCATCCGGGAAGCACAAAAATGTACAAAGATTTGCAGTTGTTATATTGGTGGCCGGGCATGAAGAGAGATATTCTGCGATTTGTATCCGAGTGTTTGACATGTCAGCAAGTTAAAGCAGAGCATCAGAAGCCAGCGGAAAATCTTAAGTCACTTCCTATTCCCGAGTGGAAATGGGAAAATATTACGATGAACTTTGTTGTGGGATTGCCGAGGACTATCAAGGGATTTAATACTATATGGGTGAGAGTTGATCGTCTTACGAAATCATCACATTTACTACCTATTAAGACGACATTCACCATGACACAGTATGAAGAGTTGTATATACGAGAGATAGTTCGTCTGCATGGGATTCCTGTTTCTATTGTTTCTGACTGAGATCCGAGATTTACGTCATCTTTTTGGAAGGGTCTGCTTGCAGCGATGGAGACCAAGTTATTATTCAGTATAGCATTCCATCCTCAAGCCGATGGTCAGTCAGAGAGAGTTATTCAAATTTTATAAGATCTACTGCGAGCTTGTGTGATCGATTTCCAAGGGAGTTGGGAACCGAAATTACCTCTAGTGAAACTCACCTACAATAATAGTTTCCAATCATCTATTGCGATGGATCCTTTTGAGGCACTTTATGGAAGGAAATATAGATCTCCCATTAATTGAGACGAGGTTGGTGAAAGAAGAGAGATTGGTCCGGATTTGATAAAAGAGACTGCCGAGCTAGTAGTCAAGATCCGAGATAGAATGAAGACTGCACAAAGCCGACATAAAAGTTATGCCGACAAGAGACGAAGGGACTTAGAGTTTGTAGTGGGAGACAATGTATTCTTGAAAATAGCACCTATGAAGGGTGTTATGCGTTTTGGCAAGAAAGGCAAGTTTAGTCCAAGATTTGTAGGTCCGTTTGAGATTTTGTAGAGGATTGGAACACTAGCCTATAGAGTGGCATTGCCACCGATACTTTCTGGAGTTCACAATGTGTTTCATATTTCGATGCTGCGAAAGTACATGTCGAATCCATCATATGTGTTAAATCATGAACTTCTACAATTGACTCCAAATATGACTTATGAAGAAATATCTGTCCAAACCTTGCCAAGACAAGAAAGAAGACTCTGAAACAAAGTCATTCAATTATCAAGGTCAAGTGGCTGAATCACTCGGAAGAAGAAGCTACTTGGGAAACCGAGAGGGACTTGTGGAGTCGCTAACCAAAACTATTCGGTAAGTCCTAGTTTCGAGGACGAATATTATTTAAAGGGGGGAGGAATTGTAAGGTTCAAAATTAAGACGACGTAAAACCAACTGCATGCAAATCTAGAGAATATGAAAAATAGTAATTAATTGATTTTAATTTCTAAATCGATTATGTGACATGTCTATATAATGTTTTAGTAGTTTTTCTACTTATATGCACTAAAATATATTTTTAATGGTTATTCAAGTTGCGATCGAGGAACGGAGACTGAGGGCTGAAAAAATGGAAAATAATTTTATTAAATAATTGTTTTTAATTATTTAAAATATGGTTGATGCTTTTTTCTGTTTTTGAAAATAAGAAGTTTTGAGGTGATTTTATACGCATGGACGTAATTTTTATGGGTATTGGTTTTTCAACAAAAATACAAACGTTTTGACAACCCATATAATAATTTCACAAACTTTACAAAACAAAATATCTTAATTATGCACTAATGGGCTTAATGGGCCTAATTTCCATCTTAATGGGCCTAAGCTATCACTTGGTGTTTAATTAGTCTTTAAAACTCAAAACCCTCCCATAACCTACCCATAACTCACACCCCACACCCCTTGTTCACTCAAACTCTTTTCTTTCAACAAATCACACGGCACACATAAGTTTTGGAGAGAAAGTTACGAAATCTTCATAGCTTTTCAGGTCAAGGTCTTCCTCGTCGTCGTTCTTCAATCGTCAACGTTTAATCGTGCGTTAAAAATACAAAGACACACCATATTCTCCCTTTTACTCATCTATCACACCATAGTAATTGTTTAAAAATGTTTTGCATGAAAAACAAGTTGCATCTTGAAACAATTTCGTATATGCATCATATGTGAATTTTTAAGGCGTGTATTTGATCCAAAATAATGTATATTATGTTGTCAAGGGGCTGCCATGGTTAGGTTATTGATCAAGGATTTTTTACACGAGTTTTAGGGTCCTAAAAACACACAAAACACGCCGTAAACATGAACCAAACAAGTGGAACCACTTTTCTTTTATGGTGTTTGAGGGGCTCGGTTGTAAAGACTTTGTGGCTTGGCTTGGTCGCAGCTGGGACCAGGGCTAGCTAGGGTCCATGAGGGGTCAGGTAAGGAGTCCTAGCCATGCTAGGACTCGAGCACCAGGGTTGGGAAGGAGTCTTAGCAAGCTAGGACTACAACCCAAGAAGCACAAGTGCAACGCGCTGGTGTGCAGCCGGGCAAAGGTTCAAGGGCTCGGCCAGGGGGCTTTGGGCTGGGCTAGGTCGACTCACTATGGTCCTAAAATGGTGCACAAGGAGCTGGTTCAGGGTCTGGTTCGGTTGACTAGGTCCTAGGCGCGAGTTCATGGAGTCCTACCATCCTAGGAGTCTCGGCCGTGCATGCTTCTAAAGTATGGCTTCGGTTTCGAGCTTGGGGTTGAGTCTTTCGGTTCTAAGGGTCCAGGAGGGTTCCTAGAGGGGCTGGTCAGGGTTCTGTCCAGCATGGTTCGGGCTTGGCTCAAGGAAAATTTGAGATGGCGCGAAGGGTAAGTGTATGCTCGAGACTTAGGGTTTTGTTCTTAGGATTTAATTTGAAACATGGCTCACGGGGGTAGAGTCATAGTTCACGAGGGCTAAAATAATATAAAAAATCTAATCTTTTAATTTAGGAATTTAAATTAAAGTTTGAAATTTATTCGAGATTAAAACGCATTAAAAATGAATAATTAAGGTTAAATAATTATTTGGGATATTTTAGAGTAAGTGAAATTAGGAAAAAATCAAAAACGTGAAATTTTACGTCTAAGGGTAAAACGAGAATTTTACACCCGAAAATTAGTAAACGTCATGGCAGTGCTCTGAATGTTATTTTATATGTTAAAAGGTTTATTTTAAATGTTTATGGATTTTTATGATTTAATATGAAAATTTAAAAGATATGTTGCATGCTTGGTTGTAAAGAAAAACGATATTATTACGCAAGCTTTTATCAAGTGATGGAAATACGAAACGTTGAAGGATGTGAAGGGATTGTGACTAATACGATGATACGAATATGATGATATGTTAATACGTAGGCTAAGGCTCAGTTGACGGGTGAGAGTGTCGCTTATGTCCCCGCCGCCCAGTACTGTGGTTCCATGTAGATGGATCCATCGCCCAATACGAATACGAATACGAATACGAATCACAATCAACGATCTGAATTCAACGAACATGAATATAAATATGAATATGTTTATGATGAATATGAATATGAATATGTTGATATGAAAATGTTTATGAAAATGTTTATATTTAAAGTTTATGCATCTTCATGGAAATGTTATTTTAAGTAGTAGTATTTTAACGGTGCATGTGTTCTGTATATGTATTACTTGTTATCAAGATTATGATGTGTTGAGTTTTTAGACTCAATAGGTGTGGTTGATGCAGGTGATATTGATAATTATGATCTTGGGGGTCTTGATGGTTGACTTTGCTGGACTGAAGGTGCACATAAACCGATGACCGGCGTTTCTAGTTTTCCGCACTAGTGATTTTATGTTTATGTTAAAGATATTTTTACGAATATTTATTTATGCTTTGAGAGGGTTTTGAGAGGTTGTTAGTTTATAGCAATTTTGCTATTTTAGGAATTGAAAACGATTGACGATTTTATGGTTTTGAATATTTTCTTTGATTTTCAAATATTAGTTGGTTGTTTTATTTTAAAATGTTGTCAAAATATTTTAAAGTGTATTTATTAAGGGTTTGGCCGAATTATCAAAATATGTGGGATGTTTTAAAAAAAATTTCTAGTACTTTCAAAGCAAAACGAATAGTGGACGTTTCAACAATGATCTATGAAGTGATAATTGAGTAATAACTGCTGTCTTTCAACTCAATTCATCTGCCACTACATTAGCTTTCCCCGGATGATAGCTAATCTCACAGTCGTTGTCCTTCACTAACTCAAGCCTTCTTCGATGTCGCATATTCAACTCTTTTTTGGGTGAAGAAGTACTTCAAACTTTTATGATCGGTGAATATTTTGAACTTCTCTCCATACAAGTAATGTCTCCAAATCTTCAATACAAAAACTACCGATGCAAGATCTAGATCATGACTAGGGTAGTTTTTCTCGTGAATTTTCAACTGTCTCGACGCATAGGCTATAATTCGGCCATTTTGCATCAGAACTGTACTCAAACCGAGTTTAGAAGCGTCGGTACAAAGAACATACTCTCCTTCTCCCGATGGCATAGATAACACTGGCACTGAAATCAAGGCTTGCTTCAACTTATCAAAACTGTCTTGACACTCGGATCCCTATACAAACTTTGCATTTTTCTTTGTCAAGGCTGTCATGGGTACCGCTGTAGATGAGAATCCATGAATGAACTTTCGATAGTATCCCGCTAGACCCAAGAAACTGCGAATCTCGGTAACACTCTTAGGTACTGGCCACTCTCTCACTGCCTCAACTTTACTTGGATCAACTTCAACTCCATCGCTAGAAATGATGTGGCCTAAGTACTTGCTGAATTTTGCATATAACTTTCTATCTTGCAGTATTTGCAGTGCTGTCCTCAAATACCGACTATGCTCCTCTCTACTCTTCGAATATATCAAGATATCATCGATGAAGACTATAATAAACTGATCCAGATACGGCTGAAATACGCGATTCATGATATCCATGAAGATCGCTGGGGCATTGGTCAACCCCAATGGCATGACCATTGAAACGTCTGCTTATTCGTTTTCTTAAAAAGTACTAGAAATTTTTTATTTTTTTTTTAAAAACCCTCAAATTTTCGACCTTTCCACATACATATACCAAAATACCTTTGCTCCATTTTTAAAATAAAACATCCAACTAGTACTTGAAAAATCCAAAGGAAAATATTTTAAAGCATAAAATTGTCAAACGTTTTACCAACCTAAAAAGCAATAAATGTTGAAAAGTGTAGCCCATACTAAACCTCTCAAAAATCTCTCAAAAGCATAAGTAAAATGTCGTAAAAATCTTTAACTTAAAATCAAAACTTAAATGCCGAAATAGAAGCGATGGTCCTCGGGTTATGTGCACCGACAGTCCAGCAAGATCACCCCTCAAGGCCTCCAACATCATATTAATTAATATCACCTGCATCAACACACCTAGTGAGTCTAAAGACTCTACACGCATATCCTTTATAACGAGTAATACGTAATACACGTTACATACAACAGTGAAAATTACTTGTACTTAAATTATCGTTTTCATCATAAAGCATAAAATTTAACATAAACATTTTCATAAACGTGTAAGATCATATACATTTTCGTATCATCATAAGCATATACATATCATCATATACATATTCATGTTCATGTTCATATACGTGTTTTGTTGAATTCAGATCGTTGATTGTGACTTTCATATACGTGTTGGGCGATGGATCCATCTACATGTAACCACAGTACTGGGCGGCGGGGACACCAGCGACACTCTCACCGGGCAACTGGGCCTTGGCCTTACGTATTAACATATCATCATATACATATACATATCCGTATCCAAGGAAATATGATCGTCGGGCTCCCACTGGGACCATAACCATCACGATATCTCCAACATATCATCGTGTTAGTCACAATCCCTTCACATCCTTCAACATGTCATCATCACTTAATAAAAATCATTCATATACGTATCGTTTTTATTTTTGAAACCAAGCATGCAACATATATTTTAGATGTCCAATTAATTTAACCATAAAAATAAATGAACATTTAAAAATCATGATTTAACATATAAAAATCCATAACCATTCATAATCATTGAAAATAATCATGTTATCATGTAAAATAGCATTTAGGACACTGCCATGACATTTACTAATTTTCCGGTGTAAAAAGACCGTTTTACCCTTGGACGTGTCATTTTACGTTTTTGACTTTTTCTTGATTTCTTTGACTCTAAAATGTCCCAAATAATTATTTAAGCTTAAATTAAAATTCTCATAATTTTATTTAGCTTAAAAACTAGACTTTTTAATTAATTCGTAATTAGACGTTTCGAAGGCGTTTTAATTCCGAAAAATCCCAAACTTCAATATAAAATTCCTAAATTCTAAATTTAGTCTTTTTATATTATTTTACCCCTTATGGACCACGAATCGACCCCCGTGAGCCGTTTTCCAATTTTTCTTATTTTAAAAACTCTAATTGACACATGAATTTTGACCCCGAGCCAACTTTCGATTTTCACGAGTTACCCCCAAACCATGTTGAACCAAAACTTGACCAACATCCTAAATTAGCCTACTGGACCCTTAAACCACTAAGAACCCCAGCCCAACCACAAAACCAAACCCTCCCAAGTTGCCCCTAATTTGGCCGAGAGTTTCTTGTTGGACAAGGACTCTTGTTCAAGCTCCTAGGACTCTACCAACGCCCCCAACCCCTGAACCAACGTGATGTGCATCTTCTAAGGACCCTACGGACTCAACTCAACCCAGGCCTGGCCCCCTGGACCGTGCTCCAAAGCCCGCACGAAGCAAGACCCCTGCGTGCCCCTCTCGGCTTTCTCGGGTAGGAGTCCTTGCTGTCAAGGACTCCTCCCAGCCCCTTTGTTCGAGTCCTAGCTTGGCTAGGACTCTTCCCTAGACTCCCTAGTGACCTTAGCCAACCCCTGGAACAAACCACCCGAGCCCTAGCCCCTGCAACCCAAGGACCGAACCCTTTTTGGTTCCAAGACAGTAACTTGACACAAATGGCATGCAGATTCGTATGTGATGATTTGGGTGGTGTTTTAGGTGTCTAAAACTCATATAAAACTATACCTTAACATATCCTATACATGGCAGCCCCTTTATGCACAAAACAACACAATTTGGATTGAAATTCATACTCGAAAAGTTCATGATACATGCATCAACCGAAAATTCATAAAGTGTGTCATGTTTTTGTAAACTTTTAATGCATAAACAGATAATATGATGTGTTGATGGTTTGAAGAAAGGAATAGGCGTGCCTTTGTGTAATTAACGCACGATTATTCGTTGACGACGTCGAAGAACGGATCAAAAACCTTGGCTTGAATCTTCTTTGGCAATTTCTCAAAAATTTCTTCAATAAATATGATGTACGTGTGTGTTGTATGGTGTGAATTGAGAGAGTATTTTCAGAATTTGAAAGTGGGTGGCCGATTATTTGATTGCAAAAGTGTAGGGTTTTAATTAAAATAACACTTTATATATCAATTAATCAACCTCAAGGCTTTTAGGCCTATTAAGCCTCTAAATTAAGCCCATTAATTTTTAATTAGTATTTAATAAAATATCAACAAGGTTTTAGTTTAAATAAATTTGTGAATTTATTAGCCAGGTTGCCAAAAAGCTCGTATTTTTTTGTTGAAAATCCAACACCGATAAAATTTGTGTCCCGGCGTATAAAATCACCTTAAAACCCTTTATTTTCAAAAATACTAAAAAGCAACACTCATATTTTTAAATAATTAAAAACAATTATTTAATAAAAACATTTTACGTTTTCAGCCTTCGGTCCCCGTTCCTCGATCGTCACTTGAATAATCCTTTAAAAATACAGTTTTATGCATGATGATAATAAAATTATAATTAACATATAATCATGTATGTCACATAATTAATCAGGTAATTAAAATAATTAATTACTCATTTTTTCATATTTCCTAGATTTGCATGCAGTTGAATTACGTCGTCTTAATTTTGGACCTTACAATTCCTCCCCCTTAAATTGAATTTCGTCCTCCAAATTTAGAACTTACCGAATAGATCTGGATAGCGACTTTTCAAGTATCTCTCGGTTTCCCAAGTAGCTTCCTCTTCCGAGTGATTCAGCCACTTGACCTTTACCGTTGGAATGACTTTGTTTCGCAATCGTCTTTCTTGCCTTGCTAGGATCTGTACAGGTCTTTCTTCATATGTCATATTTGGAGTTAATTGAAGAGGTTCATAGTTTAGAATGTGTGACGGATTAGACATGTACTTCCACAGCATCGAAATATGGAACACATTGTGAACTCCTGAAATTGATGGTGGCAATGCCACTCTATAAGCTAGTGTCTCAATCCTCTCCAAAATCTCAAACGGACCTATAAATCTTGGACTAAGCTTGCCTTTCTTGCCAAAACACATAACACCCTTCATAGGTGCTATTTTCACAAATACGTGGTCGCCCACTACACACTCTAAGCCCCTTCGTCTTTTGTCCACATAACTCTTTTGTCGGCTTTGTGCAGTCTTTATTCTCTCACAAATTTTGACTACAAGCGCGGCAGTCTCTTCAATCACATCTGGACCAATATCTCTTCTTTCCCCAACCTCGTCTCAGTGAATAGGAGATCTACATTTCCTGCCATAAAGTACCTCAAAAGGAGCCATCCTTATTGATGATTGGAAACTATTGTTGTAGGTGAACTCCACTAGAGGTAACTTTGGTTCCCAACTTCCTTGGAAATCAATAACACATGCCCGCAGTAGATCTTCCAAAATCTGTATAACTCTCTCTGACTGACCATCGGTTTGAGGATGGAATGCTGTACTGAATAATAACTTGGTCCCTATCGCTGCATGCAAACTTTTCCAAAAAGATGATGTAAATCTCGGATCCCTGTCCGAAACGATAGACACAGGAATCCCATGCAGACGAACTATCTCCCGAATATACGAATCCGCATATTGAGTCATGGTGAATGTCGTCTTAATAGGTAGAAAATGTGCTGATTTTGTAAGACGATCTACTATTACCCATATAGCATTTAATCCCTTAACAGTCTTTGGAAATCCCACAACAAAGTCCATAGTGATATTTTCCCATTTCCACTCGGGTATCGGGAGTGGCTTCATTTTCCCCGCTGGTCTTTGATGCTCTGCTTTAACTTGCTGGCAAGTCAGACACTCGGATACAAATCTCAAAATGTCCCTCTTCATGCCTGGCCACCAATATAACAACTGCAAATCCTTGTACATCTTGGTGCTTCCTGGGTGAATGGAGTAAGGTGTGCCATGAGCTTCCTTCATGATAAGATTTCTCAAGGAATCGTCACTAGGAACCCATAACCGATCTCGATAACGCACTATACCATCCACTTCTGAATATAATTTCCGGCCCTTAGTTTCATCTCTAGCTCTCCACTTTTGCAACTGCTCATCGGTGGACTGTCCATCTCGTATTCTATCTCTCAAAGTCGACTGTACCGATAATGTGGCAAGGTTTGGGGCCTTGCCCCTAACATACACTGTCAGCTCAAACCGCTGTATCTCGGACTGCAACGGTCTTTGGAGTGTTAGATGAGTGATAACTGCTGCTTTTATACTCAGTGCGTCTGCCACTACATTAGCTTTTCCCGGATGGTAGCTAATGTCACAATCATAATCTTTTACTAACTCAAGCCATCTGCGCTGTCTCATATTCAGCTCTTTTTGGGTGAAGAAGTATTTAAAACTTTTATGATCGGTGAATATCTTACATTTCTCCCCATAAAGGTAGTGTCTCCAAATTTTCAAAGCAAAAACTACTGCTGCAAGCTCAAGATCATGAGTGGGGTAGTTTTTCTCGTGAATCTTCAACTGTCTCGATGCATAGGCTATAACGCGGTCATTTTGCATCAGACCTGCACCCAATCCAAGTTTAGATGCGTCGGTATAAAGAACATAATCCCCTTGCCCCGATGACATAGCTAAGACTGGTGCTGAAATCAAGGCTTGCTTCAACTTGTCAAAACTGTCATGACACTCTGATCCCCATATAAACTTTGCATTCTTTTTGGTCAAGGATGTCAAAGGTACTGCAATTGAAGAGAATCCCTAAATAAACTTGCGATAATAGCCAGCTAATCCCAAGAAACTGCGAATCTCGGTAACACTCTTCGGTACTGGCCACTCTTTCACTGCCTCGACTTTGCTTGGATCAACTTCAACGCAATTACGAGAAATGATGTGGCCTAAGAATGCCACTCTATCGAGCCAAAACTCGCACTTGCTGAATTTTACATATAGCTTCCTGTCTTGTAGTACTTGCAGTGCTGTCCTCAAATGACGACTATGCTCCTCTTTGTTCTTCGAATAAATCAATATATCATCAATGAAGACAATAATAAACTGATCCAGATACGGCTGAAATACACGATTCATGAGATCCTTGAAGATCTCTGGTGTGTTAGTCAGACCGAATGGCATGACCATAAACTCGTAGTGCCCATATCTGGTACGGAATGCTGTCTTGTGAACATCAGACTCTTTGACTTTCAACTTATGGTACCCAGATAGAAGATCAATCTTAGAAAATATCGATGCTCCTTGCAACTGATCAAATAAATCTTCAATTCTTGGCAGTGGATACTTTGTTATTGATGGTGACCCTATTAAGCTCTCGATAATCGATGCAAAGACGCATACTACCATCTTTCTTCTTCACAAATAATACCGGTGCGCCCCATGGAGAATAGCTAGGGCGAATGAAACCCTTGTCTAGTAACCCTTGGTTTTGATCTTTCAATTCTTTCATTTCAGCGGGTGCTAGACGATAAGGCTCTTTAGATATAGGAACGGTGCCCGACAATAGATCAATAGAGAATTCCACTTCACGGTCAGGTGGAATACCAGAAACGTCCTCGGGAAAGACGCTAGGAAAATCTCTCACAATGTCAACATCTTCTAATTTTTGACTGATAGATTTCTCTGCAGTAGTGACACATGCTAAATAAGATTGGCATCCACGTTTAATAAGTTTCATTGCACATAGACAAGAGATAATGTGCGGCATTTGCTTGTTTCTCGCCGCCTCGAAGACAAAAGATTTACCACTAGGTGGCCTAATAGATACCGATCGCTGCCGAAAATCAATCGAAGCTCCATTTACTGATAGCCAATCCATCCCCAATATAATATCAAATTCGGGCATAGGAAGTACAATAAGATCTGCCCGAACAACATCCTTGAATAAACGAAGCTCCAGATTCTTGACAATTTTAGACGTGAGCATTTGTTCACCGGATGAAATAGAAACTTTGAAACCCAAACACATATCTTGAGGAGTAATATTTAGTCTTTTGATGAAGGTTTCAGATATGAATGAATGTGTAGCTCCCGAGTCTAAAAGTGCATTGGTTGCTAGACCTTGAATGATAATCCTCCCTGCGGTGAAAATGTCTTTTAAATCTTTTTGTGTTAAATCTTAAGGATTTACTATCAATTCTCAAATTTAGGTGAAGATTACGTGTTGAACTTAAGCATTTCTGGAAAAATTACGTTTTTAGCCCTTCAATTTTTTGAAATTTGCAATTTAGCCCCCAAAGATTTCGGGTAATTACATTAAGGTCCTTACATTTTTGAATTTCTCCATTTTAGTCCTTGAGGTTTCCGAAATTGCATTCATGGCCCTTAAGAATTTCGGATATTTGCATTATGACCATTATTTTTTTCTAAAATTTTCATTTTAGCCCTTGAAGATTTCGAAAATTTCATTTTCTAACCCTAATAATTTTGTCACCCTTATAATACCCCTTAGTTATGATTTTCTTTAAATTTTTGGCCCTTAACTTTTTATTTGGAGTTATTTCATCCTTCACATAAAATAAGGCACAAAATTTAGCATCATTTCCTATGGTTTCTAAAATCATAACTTAAGTCCAACTAAATAGAACATGCAACCTAATTTCCACTAGGTTAAATCTTGTTCCCAATTCGATTAAATAACCAATTTAACATTTCATGCAATAGTAAGCAATATAAAAATGTTAAATGACTAGGTTACCCGTGATATGTGTGGTGCCTGCCTCCTCTTCAGCTTCCTTGGCATTCATAACATAGGCCCGCCCAGCAGTAGGTGCTTTCTTCTTTGGGCAGTCAGTAGCCTTATGCCCTTCTTCCTTGCAGATGAAGCATTTATAAGACCCCCACATGCTCTTGCCAAAATGAAAACGATTGCAATCCTTGCAAGGTTGATTAGTGGTAGGATTTGGTGATGTAGGTGGTGGCTTTGGTGGTGCTGGCTTCTTAACTTGACCTTGGTGCTTTTGAGGCCCTTGAGGTCTAGGAGGACCCGTATACGGCTTTTTATTTGGCTAATTATTATTCTGATGATGCTGTCTCTTGCGCTGAATCTCGAAATCGATGTCCCTCAAAGACTGCTTAGACTGATATGCATAAGTAACGGCAGTAGCGTAATCCAAAGGGCGCATCATCATGACCTTATCCCGAATGGTAGGTCGTAGGCCATCCATAAAATGTCTAAGCTTTTCCTCAGCATCTCTAGCAATAAGGGGTACAAAGTGACAACCCCTATCAATTTTTTTCACAAATTCAGCAACAGTAGCGTCTCCCTGACAGAGAGTCATAAATTCCCTTTTTAATCGATTTCTGACATCAGCAGTAAAATATTTTTCGTAGAACATAGTCTTGAATTGAGCCCAAGTGAGTGTAGCAAGGTTAACACCATGCCCGGCTCCTTCCCACCACAAGGAGGTGTCATCCCTCAACAGATAAGTGGTACACCTTACGCGGTCAGCATCTCCCATATCTAAATAGCGAAAGTGTACCTCAAGTGACCGAATCCATCCCTCAGCCGCAAAAGGATCGGTAGTGCCAGAAAATTCCTTCGGCCCTAGCCTCCGAAACTGCTCATAAATATCCTGATGTGGTCTAGGTGGCTGCTGAGCCTGTTGTTGTTGCATTTGCTGCAGCTGCTGCTGCAACTGTTGTTGCTGTAACTGTTGCTCGAAGAGACGAGCCATTCCTTCAAGAGCACGTGTAGCAGCATCTGGTGGTGGTCCATTTTCTTGATTGTTCCCTTGACGATTAACGCTGTTTTCTCCCTGATTCTCAATAACGGGTACACGTCTAGGAGGCATTTTATCTGAACATTTTCCAAATTCTAACGTAACCAACATGCATTTAAATCTAAGTTCTCTAATCATGTGACATATCCTAACTCATTTTTAGCAATTTAAGCATGGAAAGCATAAATGCTCAAAAAGCTAATAAACATGTAACATAAACATAAGATTCATATTGTCATGCAGGTAACAACTCACTAAATTATATAAATCAAGTAAAAACATACAACTTTGAGGCTTGACGACTGATCTTCCTGGCGCTGATGGTGGCACAACCCTTTGGAGGACCTTTGCTCTGATGCCAACTGAAACGTCTGCTTATTCGTTTTCTTAAAAAGTACTAGAAATTTTTTTTAAAAAAAAAACCCTCAAATTTTCGACCTTTCCACATACATATACCAAAAATACCTTTGCTCCATTTTTAAAATAAAACATCCAACTAGTACTTGAAAAATCCAAAGGAAAATATTTTAAAGCATAAAATCGTCAAACGTTTTACCAACCTAAAAAGCAATAAATGGTGAAAAGTGTAGCCCATACTAAACCTCTCAAAAATCTCTCAAAAGCATAAGTAAAATGTCGTAAAAATCTCTAACTTAAAATCAAAACTTAAATGCCGAAATAGAAGCGATGGTCCTCGGGTTATGTGCACCGACAGTCCAGCAAGATCACCCCTCAAGGCCTCCAACATCATATTCATTAATATCATCTGCATCAACACACCTAGTGAGTCTAAAGACTCTACACGCATATCCTTGATAACGAGTAATACGTAATACATGTCACATACAACAGTGAAAATTACTTGTACTTAAAATATCGTTTTCATCATAAAGCATAAACTTTAACATAAACATTTTCTTAAACGTGTAAGATCATATACATTTTCGTATCATCATAAGCATATACATATCATCATATACATATTCATGTTCATGTTCATATACGTGTTTTGTTGAATTCAGATCGTTGATTGTGACNTGTTAGAGTAGGTGCACGTCGAGCCAAGTGTTGGCCGAGTGTTCACAATGAAACTCTATGTATAAGCAATCTTTATTTTAATAATATTTGAAATTATTGTTTTGGCACATCTTTATCTATATACCCATGCTAGTTGCATAGATAAAGCCCTTGAATATACAAATAGTAGAAAGAATATGAGATGCTCATATGATGAGTATCATGAAACTCATATTTGGAATACTGTATATTCTAAACGGTTCCTAGTCGATTCAGCCGCCGCTAAGAAAGATATAGGCCGCTCGAGTTTGATACTAGTATCTCCGATGTGAATACCATGTTTCATTGGTAGGGGACATTGTGATGTCCGAGCATGCAGATAGGTGCTCCTGGTAGAGTGCACTGAACAACCCTCCATGAAGGACTTTACAAGTGGTTCTCACTTATCGAGTGGAAACGTCCTAGTTTATGGTTGTACACCATTAGTCCTTATGATACGGGACAACATTGAGACTCTATGTGCTAGCGTTTCACTTTGACTTGTTTACCGACTCTCATGGGGTCATCAGGTGGCAAGGTTGGGTGTTATGTCGAAACATATAGGAGTCGATGCATTGTAGTCTGGGATTCACCGCTTACCTTCGGGTATGGATATCCTATGTGGTCTCATGTGTATGTAGTTTGAAATCTCTGATCAGAGTATGGTGGTAATTATGAAAGGGGTTTCATAGATTACACCATCGATGCAACTACGACATGACACATAACATCGATTCATTGACAACTCTTTATATACCAATGGTTGTCGAATCGGTCGGGATATATGAGATGAAGGGACCGTACTGTACGCTAACCATAATTGAATGGTTCTTGCAGGCACTATCATTTGATACCTAGGGAATCATGTAAGCGATGCTGCTAGGCGTTTAACATGATTGGTTGGGTACTATCAGACTTGAGTTCTGACGTTCTTATTATCAAGGAGTTGATAAGTAAGAATGGAGCAATTGGGGTATGCTCATATAAGGACATGTTTAGTCCGAATCACATGGAGATGTGAACCCACGGCTAGTTGTATCAATGAACCATTGAGGGCCACACAAGTACTAGCTTTCTAGATCCCGTTGAGAAGTAAAATAGTTCAATGTGTTGAACGGCTTATAAAGGAGTTTATAAGCGTAAGGAAAATTAGAAGTATGACTTCTATAAAGGAGAAAATAGTTCAATGTGTTGAACGGCTTATAAATGAGTTTATAGGCGTAAGGAAAAATAGAAGTATGACTTCTATGAGAGAAATGTAAATTTTAATTTATGGAAGTGTTCCTAAATTAAAATTTGGCCAAGTGAATAATGTATTTGAAAATTGTGATTTTCATAAACATTATTATGGACTAAATTAAATTAATTCAAGTGTTGAATTAATTAAACACTAGTGGACCTAGTAGAGTCCAAATAATTAAATTAATTCAAGTGTTGAATTAATTAAATCATATTGAGTCTTGTAGAGCTCAATTTAAATAATTATTTAACTAGTGGGACTTGAGTAAATTCAAGTAATGTTTAATTAGTCTCAAATATGTTTGAGATAATTAAAATTAAGTCCATGGATTTTTAATTGTTAAAAATCAAATAAAACTTGCATGCATGGGAGGTGAAAGGTTGGGAGACAACTTTTTGTATAACCAAGGCTTGGCATGCAACTTTTTTACTTTAACTTTTCCCACAACCAAAAAAATGTCTCTCCTTCTCTCCTAGCATGAATAGTGGCCGAAAATACTATTCATTCTCTCCATTTTTTTTTTTTTCAATGGTTGGAGAAAACACTCACTTCTCAAAGAAAAATCCTCATATTTTTCTAGTGCAAAATATGAGGGGATCTACCTAGTTGGTGGTGGGCTTTATTTTAGAGCAAGGAGTGCTCTTTGGAAGCTTGTAGAAGTTCTTGCCATACAAGAGCTAAGGTGTTTACACCTTAGTTGGAGCCATCATCAACCTCAAGAGGTTGATAGGTATTTTTCTAAACACACTATGTATAGTTTGTGTTTTTTTGTATTTGCTACACCAAGATATGGAGGTGGCCGAAATTTTTACATAAAAATTTGATTTTTAAACTTCCGTTGCGCTTCCGGTCACCGTAACCGATCCCCTTTCAAGTGGTATCCGAGCTATGGTTACGATTTTGGTGTAGTAAATACATAATATTATGTTGAGGTTCATTTCTAACCGCATGAGATAAAATTTTGCATCGAATCAAGGCCGGTTTCGGGGGATTTTTGGGCAGCAAGTTGCTGCCCATTTCGGGCAGCTCGGGCTGCCCGAGGGGCTGCCCATTTCGGGCAGCAAGGGCAGCCCGAGGGGCTGCCCGAACAGCCCCTTTATATTTAATAAAAAAAAAAATTTGTTGCCGGAATCCGGCGACGGAGCTCCGGCGACGGCGATGACGACTAGGGTTTTCAAAATGTGTTTTGAAATATCAAAGTGTCACGGGCCTTGAGTTGTTGGGCCATTGGATGGCTAACACATTTGTGAAATTTTAAATGGGCCAAAATGTTTTTGGTGAAAAATGAATTTTTGGGCCCTTAAGTTTAAATTTACAAAAGTTGCAAATATTTTCTCATGAAATAAATAATTTAAGTTGGACTTTAATTATTTATAGTAAATGGTGATTTACAAGAAATTCGGTTATAAATAAATTAATTTGAAAGTAGACAAAGGTGTTTGTATACTTTGTTAATTTAGTTTATAATCGTGGCGGTTAGTGATTGGATCAAGATATATAATATTGGATCAATTAATTATTGTGATAATTAATTGATGGTGTATGATATGTGATATTATGCATGAAGGATGATCAAAAGCCCAAGCCCAATTTGCTAGGTGTATGCTAGGATATTTTGTGTTGAATGATTGTAATAATTATCAAATTTATAAAGTGGGCTTGGTTTATGGCCCGTTCCCACCCCATGAGATGTATCCCTATTTGCCATGGATATTTATTTGTAAATATTAGTATAGTGGATGATCAAGATTGGAAGATGGTGGCCATGATGATTATGAAGATCGAAGACATGTAAATATTGGAAGCTAATGTAATAGTTGCATTTGCATCCCGTGCATTTCCCTAGGATTGGACCTAGGCCCGTGTTTAGCTCACACGGGCCATTAGTGTTGGGGCGATTGATCATCCTTATTTTGTTTACTGTTTATAATATATGCATGATATGTTATAAATAATGAGTATGTGCGTTATTATTATGATAATAACAAAGTTGCATGAATCCGGCAAACATACGATCAAACATGGCGAGCTTTTAAATAAAATTAATGATGAGACCTTTCAAAATTAAAAACCCTCATTTTGAATAAGATTCAAAATTAATATCAAGCCCGAAAAGGGGAATTATAAATTTGTTTATAATTTCCATGTCTTCCATCGACAATGGGTGCATGATGAACGCTACCCGTGCTCGGGGCTCGGCTCATATTATTGGGGGGGCCTTGGGTGCCGGAAAGCTGTGACATCCATTGACATGGTGATGTGAACTACGTGGAACTCCCATGATTTCGGCTCATATTATTGAGGGAACTCATGGCGACCGTCCATTAAGGTTCAATATCGATGGGTTAGGCTTGACACGTGAAGATGAACGACGTCATATTATTGGGTCCTAATCAAACGTGAGACAAAAGTTTACGTAGAGGGTTGCATGGAGATGCAATTGGAAACTACCTTTTAGGAATTGTGATTGGCTGATATTATTCGGGATCATAATTCGCTAATTGGACCTTACGTACCTACTGAGGAAAGGAGTTTCCCGTTTTCACTAGAGGGTAGTGAAAGATGTCAAAACAGTGGGAGCGAATATTTATAAAGTAAAAGTCCATACTTTATATCTTACTAAATATTTTGAAATAGTCATCAACATTTATCTGTTTTCACTTTTCAGTACAAATTGACAATGTCTTCGATTCGCAATCCGATATCTGCAATACTCGACAAACACATGTTAACCGGACCTAATTACCTCACTTGGCTAAGAAACCTAAAAATCGTCTTGAATTCGGAAAGGATAGCATATACACTTACTGAGTCGCCCCCTGTTGAGGCTCCGACTGACTGCACTCCTGAGGAATTGCAGACTTACAAGGAATGGTGTGACCATGACTTGAAAGCCAGGTGTTATATGCTGACTTCTATGAATGATGAGCTGCAGAGGCGTTTTGAGGATGCAAAGAGTGCTGCTGACATTCATTTGCATCTCAAGGAGCTCTTTGGTGAGCAGACACGGCCTCTTAGGCATGCAACCGTCAAGGAGCTGATCACTTTGCGCATGCGAGATGGGGCCTCGGTCCATGAGCATGGCCTAAAGATGATTGGGCTCGTGGACAAGCTCGTTGGCATGGATCTGATTTTGCCTTCGGAGTTGACCACTGACGTGTTACTCTTATCACTGCCTAGCTCATTTGATCCTTTTGTGGTGAATTTCAACATGAACAAGCTAGAGCCGACCTTTGAGGAGTTGGTGAATATGCTTGTTACGTTTGAATCAACCATCAAGAAAGAGAAGTCGGTTCTTTATGTGGGTTCTTCATCTGGTACGAAGATTGATCCACATGGAAACGGAAAGAAGCGTTCTTTCCAACGTCCCAAGAAGAACGTGCCCTTGATGAGGCAATCTCCGAATCCCGTTGTGGCAGCCACACCAGTTAAGGCTGACAAGACTGCTGATGTATGTCATCACTGCAAGAAGCCTGGACATTGGAGGCGTAACTGCTGGGAATATCTCGCCCAGAAGGGTTCTGGAAATGGTATGTTCTTTATCAAAGTAAAAATTTCAATTAACTCTACTTCTTGGGTATTAGATACCGGCTGTGGCTCACATCTCTGTAATGAGTTGCAGGTGATGGGAAGAAGTAGGAGGCTCAAGGAAGGTGAGACCTTCTTGAGGATGGGCAATGGGGGCAAGAGTTGCTGCTAAGGCTTGGAAGATGTTTACTTATTGTTGAACGATAATTTTAAGTTAATTTTTAAGAGATGTTTTGTTTGTACCTGATTTGGTAAGAAAACATTATTTCCATTTCTATGTTGATAAATATGGATATTCTTTTTTATTTGGCAAAGGTGTTTGCAATATTTACAAAAATGAATGTTTGATTGGTACTGGTGAACTTGAAGACGATCTCTATAACTTAAAATTGAAAGATATTCCACTAAATGTCCATTTAAAGGCAGACACCATATGAGATATGGATGGGTAAGTCTCCCAAATATTATTGTCTTAGAATATGGGGGCCCTGCTTATGTGAAGCAGGTAGTGGGAGATAAAATTGGATTGTTGATCCATTTTATGTAACTTTGTGGGATATCCAAGGAATTAAGTTGGATATTGTTTCTATCATCCCCAAGAAACAAAGGTGTTTGTTTCTAAGAATGCAACCTTTTTGGAAAAGGAATTTCTATTGGATAGAAAAGGGGAGATGATAGAACTCGAAGAGGTTCGAGAGACACCCACAATTGTAGAACCCACACCCGAAGAGCCAAGAGAGGAGATACAAGCTCCTAGAAGATACGAGAGAGTCTCGAGACCACCTATGAGGTATGGTCTGCTTCTTGAAGAGGGCCATGATGAGCCTATTCATGGATGTGATCCAAGGACCTTCAAGGAAGCGTTATCTGATGCCGATTCATCCAAGTGGCTTGAAGCAATGGAATCTGAGATGAATTCCATGCATTCGAACCAAGTGTGGGATCTTATGGATCCACCTGAGGGAACGGTTCCCATAGGGACTTGGGGCGGATGGGAAGGTATTGACCTTCAAGGAGCGATTGGTGGCAAAAGGATATACTCAAAGACAAGGAGTTGACTTTGAGGAAACCTTTTCTCCAATTGCAATGTTCAAGTCTATAAGGATATTGCTAGCCATGGCTGCATGGTATGACCATGAGATATGGCAGATGGATGTCAAGACAGTCTTTCTTAATAGGGATTTTAAGAAAGTGATTTACATGTCTCAACCTGAAAGATTTACATCTATCGGAAGTGAGCATATGGTATGCAAACTTCAGAGATCTATTTATGGTCTAAAGCAGGCATCTAGGAGTTGGAACCTCATATTCGATAATACAATCAAAGAGTTTGGTTTTACTAAGAATCCTGAGGAACCCTGTGTGTATAAGAAGGTCAGTGGGAGTGTGGTGACATTCCTTGTGCTTTATGTTGATGACATTCTACTCATTGGGAATGATGTAGGAATGTTGCAATCAACTAAGATATGGTTAGCGAGTAAGTTCTCGATGCAGGACTTGGGTGAAGCATCTTTTGTATTGGGAATACAGATCTATAGAGATAGTTCAAGAAGATTGCTTGGTCTCACCCAGTCCACATACATGATACCATAGTGAAGCGGTTCTCGATGGATGAGTCCTAGAGAAGACATCTACCAATGTGTCATGGCGTGTCCCTATCCATGTCTATGTCTCCCAAGACTGATGCAGAGATAGCGGCGATGACGAGCATTCCTTATGCATCTGCGATTGGTAGCATCATGTATGGGATGATATCTACACGTCCTGGCGTGGTTTTAGCACTAAGTGTAGTGTATAGATATCAATCGAACCCTGGTCTTCCACACTTGAAAACTGTGAAAGACATCCTCAAGTAATTGAGGAGGACCAGTAAGTTGTTATTGGTCTATGGGGTGGAGAACGTAAATTGGAAGGCTATACCGACTCTAGCTTCCAAAGTGATATCGATGACTCAATGTCAACCTCTAGGCTCGTATTCATGCTCATTGGTGCTGCTGTCTCTTGGAAGAGTTCCAAGCGAGACAGTACTACGGATTCCACCACTGAGGCCGAATACATTGCTGCATCGGATGCAGCAAAGGAGGCTGTTTGGATAAGGAATTTCGTCCAAGCGTTGGACGTCATTCCTAATGGAGTTGCTCCTATCCCGGTGTTTTGTGAAACACGGGAGCCATAGCTCAGGCAAAGGAGCCAAGGTCTCATCAGAAATCCAAACAAGTATTGAGAAAGTACCACATCCTCGGAGAGATTGTGGAAAGAGAAGTGTCTATCGACTAAGTCGGCTCCGCAGATAATGTTGCTGATCCACTAGCTAAGCCTTTACCTGAACCATTATTCGAGATGCATCGCGAATCAATTGGTTTGAAGTATATGGGTAGTTGGCTCTAGTGCAAGTGGGAGATTGTTAGAGTAGGTGCACGTCGAGCCAAGTGTTGGCCGAGTGTTCACAATGAAACTCTATGTATAAGCAATCTTTATTTTAATAATATTTGAAATTATTGTTTTGGCACATCTTTATCTGTATACCCATGCTAGTTGCATAGATAAAGCCCTTGAATATACAAATAGTAGAAAGAATATGAGATGCTCATATGATGAGTATCATGAAACTCATATTTGGAATACTGTATATTCTAAACGGTTCCTAGTCGATTCAGCCGCCGCTAAGAAGGATATAGGCCGCTCGAGCTTGAGACTAGTATCTGCGATGTGAGTACCATGTTTCATTGGTAGGGGACATTGTGATGTCCGAGCATGCAGATAGGTGCTCCTGGTAGAGTGCACTGAACAACCCTCCATTAAAGGACTTTCCAAGTGGTTCTCACTTATCGAGTGGAAAAGTCCTAGTTTATGGTTGTACACCATTAGTCCTTATGACCCGGGACAACATTGAGACTCTATGTGCTAGAATTACACTTTGACTTGTTTACCGACTCTCATGGGGTCATCAGGTGGCAAGGTTGGGTGTTCTGTCGAAACATATAGGAGTCGATGCATTGTAGTCGGGGATTCACCGCTTACCTACGGGTATGGATATCCTATGTGTTTTTCATGTATATGTAGTTTGAAATCTCTGATCAGAGTATGGTGGTAATTATGAAAGGGGTTTCATAGATTACACCATCGATGCAACTACGACATGACACATAGTATCGATTCATTGACAACTCTCGATATACCAATGGTTGTCGAATCGGTCGGGATATATGAGTTGAAGGGACCGTACTGTACGCTAACCATAATTGAATGGTTCTTGCAGGCACTATCATTTGATACCTAGGGAATCATGTAAGCGATGCTGCTAGGCGTTTAACATGATTGGTTGGGTACTATCAGACTTGAGTTCTGACGTTCTTATTATCAAGGAGTTGATAAATAAGAATGGAGCAATTGGGGTATGCTCATATAAGGACATGTTTAGTCCGAATCACATGGAGATGTGAACCCACGGCTAGTTGTATCAATGAACCATTGAGGGCCACACAAGTACTAGCTTTCTAGATCCCGTTGAGAAGTAAAATAGTTCAATGTGTTGAACGGCTTATAAAGGAGTTTATAAGCGTAAGGAAAATTAGAAGTATGACTTCTATAAAGGAGAAAATAGTTCAATGTGTTGAACGGCTTATAAATGAGTTTATAGGCGTAAGGAAAAATAGAAGTATGACTTCTATGAGAGAAATGTAATTTTAATTTATGAATGTGTTCTTAAATTAAAATTTGGCCAAATAAATAATGTATTTGAAAATTGTGATTTTCATAAACATTATTATGGACTAAATTAAATTAATTCAAGTGTTGAATTAATTAAACACTAGTGGACCTAGTAGAGTCCAAATAATTAAATTAATTCAAGTGTTGAATTGATTAAATCATATTGAGTCTTGTAGAGCTCAATTTAAATAAATTATTTAACTAGTGGACTTGAGTAAATTCAAGTAATGTTTAATTAGTCTCAAAAATGTTTGAGATAATTAAATTAAGTCCATGGGTTTTTAATTTGTTAAAAACCATATAATATTTGCATGCATGGGAGGTGAAAGGTTGGGAGACAACTTTTTGTATAACCAAGGCTTGGCATGCAACTTTTTTACTTTAACTTTTCCCACAACCAAAAAAATGTCTCTCCTTCTCTCCTAGCATGAATAGTGGCCGAAAATACTATTCATTCTCTCCATTTTTTGTTCTTCAATAGTTGGAGAAAACACTCACTTCTCAAAGAAAAATCCTCATATTTTTCTAGTGCAAAATATGAGGGGATCTACCTAGTTGGTGGTGGGCTTTATTTTAGAGCAAGGAGTGCTCTTTGGAAGCTTGTAGAAGTTCTTGCCATACAAGAGCTAAGGTGTTTACACCTTAGTTGGAGCCATCATCAACCTCAAGAGGTTGATAGGTATTTTTCTAAACACACTATGTATGACATTTTGTTGTTTTTGTATTTGCTACACATTAAATCAAGGTGGCCGAAAATTTCTTATGAAAAATAAAAATTTTAAACTTCCGTTGCGCTTCCGTTCACCGTAACCGATCCCCTTTCAGATTTAACATATAAAAATCCATAACCATTCATAATCATTGAAAATAATCATTTTATCATGTAAAATAGCATTTAGGACACTGCTATGACATTTACTAATTTTCCGGTGTAAAAAGACCGTTTTACCCCTGGACGTGTCATTTTACGTTTTTTACTTTTTCTTGATTTATTTGACTCTAAAATGTCCCAAATAATTATTTAGGCTTAAATTAAAATTCTCATAATTTTATTAGCTTAAAAACTAGACTTTTTAATTAATTCGTAATTAGACGTTTCGAAGGCGTTTTAATTCCGAAAAATCCCAAACTTCAATATAAAATTCCTAAATTCTAAATTTAGTCTTTTTATATTATTTTACCCCTTATGGACCATGACTCGACCCCCGTGAGCAGTTTTCCAATTTTTTTTATTTTAAAAACCCTAATTGACACATGAATTTTGACCCCGAGCCAACTTTCGATTTTCACGAGTTACCCCCAAACCATGTTGAACCAAAACTTGACCAACATCCTAAATTATCCTACTGGACCCTTAAACCACTAAGAACCCCAGCCCAACCACAAAACCAAACCCTCCCAAGTTGCCCCTAATCTGGCCGAGAGTTCCTTGTTGGACAAGGACTCTTGTTCAAGCTCCTAGGACTCTACCAACGCCCCCAACCCCTGAACCAACGTGATGTGCATCTTCTAAGGACCCTACGGACTCAACTCAACCTAGCCCTGGCCCCCTGGACCGCGCCCCAAAGCCCGCACGAAGCAAGACCCCTGCGTGCCCCTCTCGGCTTTCTCGGGTAGGAGTCCTTGCTGTCAAGGACTCCTCCCAGCCCCTTTGTTCGAGTCCTAGTTTGGCTAGGACTCTTCCCTAGACTCCCTAGTAACCTTAGCCAACCCCTGGAACCAACCAACCGAGCCCTAGCCCCTGCAACCCAAGGACCGAACCCTTTTTGGTTCCAAGACAGTTTCTTGAAACAAATTGCATGCAGATTCGTATGTGATGATTTGGGTGGTGTTTTAGGTGTCTAAAACTCATATAAAACTATACCTTAACATATCCTATACATGGCAGCCCCTTTATGCACAAAACAACACAATTTGGATTGAAATTCATACTCGAAAAGTTCATGATACATGCATCAACCGAAAATTCATAAAGTGTGTCATGTTTTTGTAAACTTTTAATGCATAAACAGATAATATGATGTGTTGAGGGTTTGAAGAAAGGAATAGGCGTGCCTTTGTGTAATTAACGCACGATTATTCATTGACGACGTCGAAGAACGGATAAAAAACCTTGGCTTGAATCTTGCTTGGCAATTTCTCGAAAATTTCTTCAATAAATATGATGTACGTGTGTGTTGTATGGTGTGAATTGAGAGAGTATTTTCAGAATTTGAAAGTGGGTGGCCGATTATTTGATTGCAAAAGTGTAGGGTTTTAATTAAAATAACACTTTATATATCAATTAATCAACCTCAAGGCTTTTAGGCCTATTAAGCCTCTAAATTAAGCCCATTAATTTTTAATTAGTATTTAATAAAATATCAACAAGGTTTTAGTTTAAATAAATTTGTGAATTTATTAGCCGGGTTGCCAAAAAGCTCGTATTTTTTTGTTGAAAATCCAACACCGATAAAATTTACGTCTCGGCGTATAAAATCACCTTAAAACCCTTTATTTTCAAAAATACTAAAAAGCAACACTCATGTTTTTAAATAATTAAAAACAATTATTTAATAAAAACATTTTACGTTTTCAGCCTTCGGTCCCCGTTCCTCGATCGTCACTTGAATAATCCTTTAAAAATACAGTTTTATGCCTGATGATAATAAAATTATAATTAACATATAAGCATGTATGTCACATAATTAATTAGGTAATTAAAATAATTAATTACTCATTTTTTCATATTTCTTAGATTTGCATGCAGTTGGATTACGTCGTCTTAATTTTGGACCTTACAACCATAAACTCATGGTGCCCATATCTAGTCCGAAATGCTGTCTTGTGAACTTCAAACTCTTTCACTTTCAACTGATGGTATTTAGAACAAAGATCAATCTTCAAAATATCGATGCTCCTTCCACATCTCTGAATAACCTAATTCCTCTAGGTTACCCTTAATCCTAAATCAATTTTAATAACCAATTAATATTTCATTCAATAAAGGCAATATAAAAACGTTAAATAACTAGGTTACAGGTGATAAAAGTCGTGTCTGCCTCGTCTTCTGACTCCTTGGCATGCATAACATAAGCTTGTCCCACAGTAGGAGCTCTCTTCTTTGGGCAATCAGCAGTCTTGTGCCCTTCTTCCTTGCATATGAATACTTAGTAGTACCCCACATGCACTGTCCATAATGTAGGCGATTGCACTTCGTGCACGGTGGTCCCTCTGCAGGTTTCGGTGCTCCAGGTGGTGGTGGCTTTGGTGGTCCTGGCTTCTTGAATTGACCTTGGGGCATTGGTGACCCTTGAGGTCTAGGAGGTCCCGTGTACGGCTTCTTATTCGGCTGCAAATTAATTTGGTGTTGTTGTCTCTTGCGCTGCATCTCAAAATCGATGTCTTTCAATGATTGGTCAGACTGAAATGCATAAGTAGTAGCAGTAGCATAATCCAAGGGAAGCATCATCATCACATTATGTCGTATGGTAGGTCGTAGACCATCCATGAAGTGTCTAAGCTTCTCCGTAACATCTCTCGCAATAAGGGGTACAAAGTGGCAACCCATATCAAATCTCCTCACAAATTCAGCAACATAAGTGTCTTCCTGACGGAGAGTCATAAATTCTCTCTTCATTCGCCCTCGCACATCCACAATTAAATACTTCTCATAGAAGATCTCCTTGAATCGAGTCCAAGTAAGTGTAGCAATATTGATTCCATTCTTAGCTCATTCCCACCATAAAGAAGCATCATCCCTAAACATATACGTCGCACACTGATGAAACTTAAAATTAATAATTTATTATATGTTAAAACCTATTTTAAAATTTAAATTTCATTTAAATTATAAAATTATGTTATTTTAGTAATGTTTGTTTATATTTAATTGTTTTACTAAATATTTTTTATTTTCAGGTTTTCAACGTGTTGGTAAAATAATGATTATTCAAGCTACAAAATTCAAATGGAGGTGATTCAAACATCTTTGAAATTTTTGAGAAATTATCTACAACTTTTCAGAAGACATGATTGCCTAAAACGTTCCTTAAGATGATCAAATTGTGCAGATATCAAAAGGAGGATAGATTTACTTTTACTATGACCAACATATAGTAAAAAAATCATAACTATTTTAATATATAACCAAATAAGGTGAAACAAAAGTCCAAAGTCATCTACAGACAATTCCCCACATGTTTGCTGTTTTGAGCAGAGTCAAATTCGATGATTAAAGTCGTGGAACAAAGCATTGAAAGAAAGGACATGGAATTGAAGTTGGAAGAGACAAAGACTACTATTACAACTACATGGAATTAATAAAATTTTTGACCGTTTCTCTCATTTGGCCTATAAATAGAGGCCTTGTGTTAGCTTTAGAATCATTTTATCCCATTGTAAAATACAGTGTGAGTGTGTATAAAAGTTCTAAGTTCCAATATATTTTTCATTTTCCCAATTATGAGTGATGATTTTATTGTTGATCAAAAGTAAGCTCATGGAAAGCTAAATCTATTATGTCAAGGTGAAGAGTATGAATTCTTGTTGAAGTAAGATTGTTTATATTTTGTATATTCTTTCTTTATTTCTTTTCATTTTGCTAATTTCTTTTTATTGTAGGTATTAAAATGAATTATTTGTTGATATCAAGTTACATCAAATGCTTGATACCATTGAAGTGGTTATCTTGATTTGTTGTTTAATTTTGATACAATAAATATTTCATCAATTATTATTATTGTTATATTATACATATATATATATATATATATCTATATATAATTATATCATATATTTCGTTTAGACGATAGCGTGGCTCTGTCGGTTGTTCTAAATGAAATATTATGATTTAATACTAACATCTAACAATCTAGCATTAACTTTATCGCAACTAACTTTTACTTTCCGCATTTAACTTTTACTTTCCTGCAACTAACTTTGACTTTCTTCAACTAACTTTTATTTTCCGCATCTAACTTTTACTTTACTGCAACTAACTTTTACTTTCCCGCAACTAACTTATTAAATCATATATTTCATTTAGGCAATAGCGTGGCTGTGCCGGTTGTTCTAAATTAAATATAATGAATTGTAATGCCCGAATTTTGAAAAAAATAAAATTGTTGCAGTAGTTGTGATGGTTTATGGCTTCACGTTATGGTATGAATGGTAATGAATATTATAGAATGGAATAGATAATGGATGGGTAGAATCAAAGGTTGAATTTGAGCTAAATAGGTAATTGAAGTGCAGAAACAGTATGAAAAATGTGGCACTAGTTGTGGTTTTTAGCATAATGTTTTGTATATTGATCCAATTGATGTGAGGCCACTTTTATTAGAAAGATAATACATAAGGCTATAACTTTCATGTTTTGAGTTTTGTTCAAATCACTAGGAAAGATGAGCCAAAAGCGCCCCGAAGTGTGTCGTGCGTATCGTCGTTCCTACAATGATACATGTTGGGAGATTGAACATAACTTTTTACTCAGACCTTTAAATGACATGAGGCTCATTGGAGATACAAGCCAAGACATAGGGCTACAACTTTTCTGTTTACACTTTTCCTAATTATGAAGGGAAGAGGCGTTTCAGAAGCAATCTTTGACGTAGCTGTGCGCAGAGCTCGCCCGAGCGGAAAAAGATGTCCCCCCGGGCGGGCCTTGTTCGAAAATTTTGGATTTATGTCCGAGAGTTCCGCGCCCGAGAGGAAAAAAATGTCCGCCCGAGCGCCCAGCAATTTAAGAAAACGTGTTTTGGTGTTTGGGAAGGCATAAAATCGAATGGGATCATCTTTTCACTCATTTTCCTTCTCCTTCTCTTCTCTCTATCGGTTTAGAGCTAGGGTTCCTCATTTCTCCTTCAATCCAATTTCTTCCAAGACATTAAACTTTGATTGAAGCCTTAATCTTTGCCTGGATATTAGAAGTTCTTCTCCTCAAGAGTTTAGAAGCAAGGTACGAAAGCTTATTTCCTTGGGTTAGTGATTGAAGGGAAAACAATGGGTTGTTTGGTTTGAGTGTTAAGGTAAAGTTGTTAATATAATGATTGTTGGTATTGTATGTATTGATATTTTGGAAAAGAAATGGAATTGTAGAGGAGCTAACCTATTAGCACGCACGTCACGTGTTTGACAAAATGATTCAATGAATGTTTTTATATCATATTATGGTTAAGAAATGATATGGATTTCTTCTTTACACAATTGTTGGGATTTGAGTTTTCTTGAATATCAAAATTGCGGATCTTGATTCGAAGCATTATTGAATTAATTAAGAATTTTGTACAGAAAGTGCTCTTTTTTTATAGATTATCAAAGTTGTGGAGTTATAGTAGAATTCAGAGGTTCAAGACTTCTCACCTACACATTTCGATCTTCTTTTGGTAATATTTGAAAGGTATGTTACGGTCGGTAACATACGAGGTAAAAGTATCATTTTTATTTTAAATTGAAATTTCTAAGTGTGGTGGCCCAGACGCTAATCATTTTCTTAATCGTCTTTGGGATTTAATTATCACTTAAGATAAACAGGGACTAAAAATTTTTCTTTTTAGAATGCAAGTGCGGAACGTAATGGAATTTAACTAATATACATCTCAGTATAAAAGTACAATAATGTACAACAATCATTCAAACTCAACTAAGGTTTAACTACTAAATGTCACGTGTCAAACCCTATCTACACCAAGGCCGGAATCACCACGCTAAACTCGTCTTCTCTCATCATCTTTTTTATTCTGATCCTGTCCCACCTGTTGTCATGCACACATACAAACAAGACAACAGCCGGATAACTCCGGTGAGAATAAATCCTAGTATAAATCAACGAAACATGCAATCACATAATTGATATAAAGCATGAAGCAGATAACAGTAATATATATCAAACTCTGAAACATAATCAATATAAAATTGTCAATCAGACTTGTGACTCCACGGCTCAGACTAGACTCACTCCTAGTCTAGGGATCCCGGTTTCCAGACGTTGGTATTCCTATATCGACCAACAGTAATAGAAGAAACTCCGATTCTATCCACATCGATATAATCCAGTGTCTTGACCTATCGATCACAGACTGTGGCACTATCGCCAATACACTATCTTGTGACATCGTGCAATGTGCCCGTGGCGATCCCACCACTATCAGGCACTTCTGTCACAAGATCACTCCTCTAATACTCGTCTAATACATGCTCTCTATAAATCAATAGAACAAGCATATCAAATTAAATCAATGCATATAATAACAATAAGTATGTGATTTAGGGAAACTCAAGTATTTCCTACTTGAGTCGATCTCCCAATACCACATTGACTTATACCTTTATCTTCCCGGTCTGACGAAGACGAAGTCTCGTATTTCAATCTGTCCAGATTCAATCTGACAATCCAAATCTGAAATGGCAATGTATAGATGTATTCTATCAAGATACAATTCAAAACAAGCCTTGTACAAATCATTATTCAATCTCGGTACATTTTGACGGCATAACGGTGTAATCTTTCGATACCGATCAACTTAAATAACAAGAATCAATTCTCAACAATGAATAATCAAACGCCATATATACATCATACTGTCAAAATCTGCATATTCTCAATCACAATACATGCTGACAATCGTAGTACTCGCATACGATATCATTTCTTCGATCCGGTTTTGAATATACGTTCACCATAATCATAAGGACACAACATAGAACTCAAATCTAATTTTCCCCAACATCTCAACTTCAAAATAAGCTGAAAGGTAACAATACTTACATCCTTTGAAAGCTTACAACAAGAGGAGCATGAATCTATGTTTAGATTAAAGTTTTGATGAATATATCTTGCACAAGCTCAATTATAAGATGAAAAGACCCTTGAACTTGACATGGGAATTCCTCTCGAGCTGTCTGCTGAAAATGGAGGGGAAATAAGAGACAACACATCAAATATGAATGGCAAGGAACACATGTTTCATTCTTCATCAAACACGTCGCACCGCGGGTGCGCTCTCTCTGGACCGCGGGTGCGGTAAGCTCACGGCACCACATTCAGAAATTCAGAATAATCGACAGCGGGTGCGCTGCTTCTTGGACCGCGGGTGCGGTGACTTTACTGTACCCACAATGTACCCTACTGCTCAACAACCGCAGGTGCGGTAGAAACATGAGCGCGGGTGCGCTTAGTCCTCGGCAGCCCCATCCAATTTCCATCATACGCGACCGCGGGTGCGATGCCTTTTGTTTCTNTTGAAAATTCTATGGCTCGATGAATTACTTGTGATTTGATGATGATTGTGGCCTTGAGATGAGTTTATTATAATATCGAAATGATGATATTGATTTGCATCATTACATTGCATATTGAGCCACTTGTTGATTCAGATTTGATATGGCGGAGGTCGCCTTGATTTATTGATTTGTTGGACGTATGGGGCTATAGCTGAGTTGGCATAGTGTATGCGGAGGTCGCTGCTATGGCCTGAACACTCTCTATATGCGCACCATAGTCCTGGGATTGTAGAACACAGCACCCAACCTCGAGCGGATGAGTCGGTGGATGTTGCTGGGGGATTCTCTTTCCTTGGGTATCCTATGACCAGATGATTCACTCGATCTTGAGATTTATTGATAGCCCACAGCTTCTGATCATGCATTGCATTATATTGCATCTTTATGAATTTAATATGAAATATTTGTCACTTTAATTCTCACATGTTATTGATTGTATCATACTGGGTTTATACTCACCGGCATGTCCGGTACCTCTTGTTTTCATGTGCTTGACGGTAGGTGAGGTGAGGATTGGGATGCTAGAGTCTAGCTCAAGGCGAGGAGATACGAGTTAGAGTGAGATTTTCGGGTCTTAGGAGCTATTTTATGATGTTGGGATTTCTTTATTTTGGCATGTTGAAAATTATATTTCAAACATTTGAGACAATTAAATTATTTTGACGATGTTTATGTGGATTTGTGAACCACAAATTATGTATTTTACTAGATCATTTGGTTTGTTACAATTATAATTATTAGTATTAGATATCAGACCCGGGGCCCCACATTAGGTGGTATCAGAGCATAAAATATTTGGGAACAGGGTAGATCGAGTTAGTTCGAATTGCTTAATCATGTGATATATTTACTAGCATTTTCATTGTGCCATAATGTGAAATACCTGATTATAGTTGAGATATTATATCGTTGAGTTTTATTCGAGATTTTGAGATTTATTGAGTCTCGAGAGCCAGAGATGGTCGATACAAGATTGAGATGATTATGATATTGTGATTTTATTTGTGTTTGATCTATTGTATATCAGACATGGCTACTCGAGGTAGAGGTCGTGGTAGACCTAGACAGAACATACCAGTGGCACAAGATCAGGGAAGTGCTACTCATACTCAGATGGATATAACTCCGACTCCGATGGAGATACTAATAGCCAGATTTCAGTCCTTGCACCCACTGATGTTGAAGGGTACCGAGAATGCATTAGAGTGTGAGAACTAGTTGGATAATATGGATAAATTATTTGAATCTCTTGAGTATCCAGATGATCGTAGAATCAAGTTAGTTGTTCATCAGTTATTGGATGTTGCTAAGAGTTGGTGGATCATGACAAAGAAAGCTTTAGAGGGTCGAGGTACGATTGTTACCTGGGATACCTTTAAATCTGAATTTTATCAACGTTTCTTTCCTACCTCTTACAGGAAAGATAGGGGAGCCGAATTTGCAAATTTAAAGCAGGGAAATTTGAATATTGAGGACTATGTTGCTAAGTTCTCGAATTTACTGAGATTTGCTCCTCATGTAGCATCAGATGAAGAAGCTAAGGCTGATCACTTCATAAATGGTCTTAACCCTGATATCTTTACCTTGGTTAATACCGGAAAGCCTAACACTTTTGCTGAGGCTCTTGATCGAGCCAAGGGAGCTGAAACCGGAATCATTAGGCAGAGAGGTTCTCAGATGCAACGACCCCAACAGCCACAGTATAGACAGCAGTTCAGACAGGGTAATAATGGCGGTAACAGTGGCAACATAAGAGAGTAGTTCAAGGCTAGAGGCAAGAAATTTAAGAGGCATGGCAGTAATTTTTCGAGTTCTAGTGGATCGAGACAATCTGGTTCAGTTCAGAGCACTGGTTATTCAGGTCCAACTTGTGGTCAGTGTGGTGGTAGACATTATACTGATCAGTGTAGAGGAGTCTCGGGAGCTTGCCACTTGTGTAACTAGGTGGGACACTATGCTCGAGTGTGTCCTAACCGTGGCACTGAAATATCTCAGAGTGGGGGATCATCGAGACAGAAACCTCACCAGAATCGTCAGAACCCTACAGTTCATTTCTATCAGCAGTCAAACCGATCAGATCAGAACAAACAGAGTGGTAGCCACAGGGTAGGACAGCCACCTAGACAACAGGGTCGAGTTTTTGCACTCACGGAGGATGAGGCACATAATGCTCCAGATAATGTCATTGCAGGTAATTGTTTTCTCTCAGGTTATCCTGCTTATGTTTTGATGGATACTGGTGCATCACATACTTTTATAGCTGAGCACTTTGTCTCGTTGCATTCATTGCATTCTATGCCATTATCATCTACATTATCTATTTCTACTCCACTGGGCAATGTGATGAGGTCAGCAGAAATGATAAGTGGTTTTGAATTTCGTTATGAGGATAATGTCATTGAGCTTGATTGTATTGTGTTGGAGATGTTTGATTTTGACTGCATACTTGGTATTGACATGTTGACAAGATACAGGGCTACTGTAGACTGTTTTCAGAAGATTGTTAAGTTTAGGCCTGATATGACAGATCACTGGACATTCTATGGTAAGGGTTCTCGAGCTAAGATTCCTTTGATATCTGTTTTGTCCATGACTCGTTTGTTTGCAGAAAGGAGCAGAATGTTTCTTGGTTTATGCAATTGATATTTCAAGGTCAGTACCTAAATTGGCAGATATTCCAATTATTAGTGAATATTCAGATGTATTTCCAGATGAGATTCCAGGATTTCCTCCAGTCCGAGAGATTGAGTTCAACATTGAGTTGATGCCAGGTACACAGCCTATTTCTAGAGCTCCTTATAGGATGGCGCCAATTGAACTGAAGGAACTAAAGGAACAACTTGAGGGTCTATTGGCTAAAGGATATATAAGACCAAGTGTTTCACCTTGGGGTGCTCCGGTTTTATTCGTGAAGAAGATAGATGGGTCTATGAGGCTTTGTGTCGATTATAGACAGTTGAATAAAGCCACGGTAAAGAATAAGTATCCTTTGCCAAGGATTGATGATCTCTTTGACCAGTTGCAGGGTTCTTCTGTATATTCTAAGATTGATTTAAGATCTGGATATCATCAGTTAAGAGTTAGAGAGGTAGATGTGCCTAAGACTGCTTTTCGTACCAAGTATGGGCATTTTGAATTTTTGGTAATGCCTTTTGGGTTGACCAATGCACCTGCGGTATTTATGGATTTGATGAACCGTGTGTTTCAACGGTATATAGATCAATTTGTTGTGATTTTCATTGATGATATTCTTATCTATTCAAAATCTCAATTTGAGCATGCCGAGCATTTGAGAGCTATTTTGCAGATTTTGAGAACTGAAAAGTTGCATGCTAAATTATCCAAATGTGAGTTTTGGTTGGATAGAGTGGTTTTCCTTGGACATGTGATTTCAAGTGCAGGTATATCAGTTGATCCGAGTAAAGTTGAGGCAGTCATCAATTGGTCTAGACCGACATCAGTTCCTGAGGTACGTAGTTTTATGTGTTTGGCAGGCTATTATCGCAGATTTATTAAAGGATTCTCACAGATTGCGAGGCCCATTACCCAGCTGACACAAAAGAATGCACCATTTATTTGGTCACAGACATGTGAGGCTAGTTTTGTTGAACTTAAGCAGAGATTGACTAGTGCTCCAGTTCTAACTATTCCATCAGGTGTAGGAAGATTTACAGTGCACACTGATGCTTCACATCAAGGACTGGGTTGTGTATGAATGCAGCATGGCCGTGTTGTTGCCTATGCGTCATGACAGCTGAAGCCACATGAGTCTAGATACCCAGTGCATGACTTGGAACTAGCACCAGTGGTTTTTGCTTTAAAGATTTGGCGTCACTACTTGTATGGTGAGAAATTTGAGATATTCACTGATCATAAGAGTTTGAAATAGCTCCTTTCACAAGCAGAGTTGAACATGAGACAGAGACGTTGGTTAGACTTATTGAAAGACTATGATTGCGAAACAAAATATTATCCAGGAAAGTCTAATGCAGCAGCCGATGTTTTGAGCAGAAAAGTATGTAATATGTCTTTGATCACTAGCAGTGTATCTGATTTAGTAGAAGAATGTTGTTTCTCTGGTTTGGATTTTGTGGTAGATACTCAACATGTAAGAGTATTTATGATTCAGGCAGAGCCCGAGTTGTTTGTAAAAATTAAAGAGGCCCAAAGGTTGGATCAAAGCATTCAGAAATCAGTTGAACTCGTTAAATCAGGACATCAATCAGAATTTCAGGTCAATAATGAGGGTATTTTGTTTGTGAATGATCGTATTGTAGTTCCTAATATTTCAGAGTTGAGGATGCAGATTTTGCGTGATGCTCATTGCAGTAAATTCAGTGTAAACCATGGAAGTAAAAAGATGTACAATGACTTGAAGAAACAATTTTGGTGGAAAAGAATGAAATCTGACATAGCAGAATTTGTATCTCGTTGTTTGAATTGTCAACAAGTGAAAGTAGAAAGAAAACGACCAGGAGGTCTTTTGCATAGCTTTAAGGTTCCAGAATGGAAGTGGGACCATATCATCATGGACTTTGTCACGAAATTGTCGAGGTCGTAGAGGGGTTGCGATGCAATTTGGGTTATCGTTGATAGATTAACCAAGTCTTCGTGTTTCATTCCTTATCAGATGACATATAGGCATGATCAGATGGCCAGATTGTACATCAGAGAAGTTTTGAGGTTGCATGGTGTGCCTAAATCCATTGTATCAGATCGTGATCCCAGATTTTCTTCTCATTTTTGGCAGAGTTTACAAGAGGCCCTTGGTACTCGTTTGCATTTGAGTACAACATATCATCCTCAGAAAGACGGACAGTCAGAACGTACTATTCAGACATTAGAGGATATGCTGAGAGCTGTAGTTATGGATTTTGGCATTGGTTGGCAGGATTTGTTACCACTTGCCGAGTTTTCTTATAGCAGCAGTCAGCAAGTGAGCATTGCAATGTCACCATTTGAAGCATTATATGGCAGGAAGTGTCTATCTCCTGTGTATTGGAACGATTTATCTGAAGCACCAATTGTAGGACCTGATATGATAAGAGATATGACAGAGAAGGTGAAACTGATTCAAAGTCGTATGAGAGCTGCTCAGGATAGGCAGGCTAAGTATGCGAACATCAGGAGACGGTCGTTGATTTTTGAGAAAGGTGACAGAGTTTTTCTAAAAATATCTCATTTCCGTGGTACAGTTAGATTTGGAAAGAAGGGTAAATTATCACCTATATTCATAGGTCCATATGAGATTTTGGAACGTGTTGGTGATTTGGCTTATAGATTAGCTCTTCCTCCTGCGTTATCAGGTGTTCATGATGTTTTTCATGTGTCCATGTTGAGGAAATATCATCCAGATCCTTCTCATGTACTTCCACCCGATGAAGTTGAGTTAGATCAGAATTTGAGCTACATTGAGAGACCGATTAAAATTCTAGATAGAAAAGATAAGCAACTCAGAAATAAATTGATACCGTTGATTAAAGTACAGTGGAACAGACATGGTGTCGAAGAGGAAACTTGGGAATTAGAAGATAAAATGAGACATAAATATCCAGAGTTATTCAAATGAAGTACGCTTCGATTCTCGGTTTTATTTTAAGTATTGATCATTACATCTAGACTTGAAAGAGATGATTGATTTCGAGGACGAAATCTATTTTTAGAGGGGAGGAATTGTAATGCCCGAATTTTGAAAAAAATAAAATTGTGGCAGTAGTTGTGATAGTTTATGGCTTTACGTTATGGTATGAATGGTAATGAATGTTATAGAATGGAATAGATAATGGATGGGTAGAATCAAAGGTTGAATTTGAGCTAAATAGGTAATGGAAGTGCAGAAACGGTATGAAAGATGTGGCAGTAGTTGTGGTTTTTAGCATAATGTTTTGTATATTGATCCAATTGATGTGAGGCCACTTTTATTAAAAATATAACACATAAGGCTATAACTTTCATGTTTTGAGTTTTGTTCAAATCATTAGAGAAGACGAGCCAAAGTGCCCCGAAGTGTGTCGTGCGTATCGTCGTTCCTACAATGACACATGTTGGACGATTGAACATAACTTTTTACTCAGACCTGCAAATGACATGAGGCGAATTGGAGATGCAAGCCAAGATATAGGGCTACAACTTTCCTGTTTACCATTTTTCCTAATTCTGAAGAAAAGAGGCATTTCGGAAGCAATATTTGACGTAGCTGTGCGAAGAGCGCGCCCGAGCGGGCCTTGTTCGAAAATTTTGTATTTATGGCCGAGAGTTCCGCGCCCGAGCTGAAAAAGATGTCCGCCCGAGCGCCCATCAATTTAAGAAAACGTGTTTTGGTGTTTGGGAAGGTATAAAATCGAATGGGATCATCTTTTTACTCATTTTCCTTCTCCTTCTCTTCTCTCTATCGGTTTAGAGCTAGGGTTCCTCATTTCTCCTTCAATCCAATTTCTTCCAAGACATTAATCTTTGATTGAAGCCTTTATCTTTGCTTGGAGATTAGAAGTTCTTCTCCTCAAGAGTTTAGAAGCAAGGTAAGAAAGCTTATTTCCTTGGGTTAGTGATTGAAGGGAAAACAATGGGTTGTTTGGTTTGAGTGTTGAGGTAAAGTTGTAAATATAATGATTGATGGTATTATATGTATTGATATTTTGGAAAAGAAATGGAATTGTAGTGGAGCTAACTCTTTAGCACGCACGTAAAGTTGTTAATATAATGATTGATGGTATTATATGTATTGATATTTTGGAAAAGAAATGGAATTGTAGAGGAGCTAACTCTTTAGCACGCACGTCACGTGCTTGACAAAATGATTCAATGAATGTTTTAATATCATATTACGGTTAAGAAATGATATGGATTCCTTCTTTGCACAATTGTTGGGATTTGAGTTTTCTTGAATATCAAAATTGCGGATCTTGATTCGAAGCATTATTGAATTAATTATGAATTTTGTACAGAAATTGCTCTGTTTTGATAGATGATCAAAGTTCTTGAGTTATAGTAGAATTCAGAGGTTCAGGACTTCTCACCTACACATTTCGATCTTCTTTTGGTAATATTTGAAAGGTATGTTACGGTCGGTAACATACGAGGTAAAAGTATCATTTTTATTTTAAATTGAAAATTCTATGGCTCGATGAATTACTTGTGATTTGATGATGATTGTGGCCTTGAGATGAGTTTATTATAATATCGAAATGATGATATTGATTTGCATCATTACATTGCATATTGAGCCACTTGTTGATTCAGATTTGATATGGCGGAGGTCGCCTTGATTTATTGATTTGTTGGACGTATGGGGCTATAGTTGAGTTGGCATAGTGTATGCGGAGGTCGCTGCTATGGCCTGAACACTCTCTATATGCGCACCATAGTCCTGGGATTGTAGAACACAGCACCCCACCTCGAGCGGATGAGTCGGTGGATGTTGCTGGGGGATTCTCTTTCCTTGGGTACCCTATGACCAGATGATTCACTTGATCTTGAGATTTATTGATAGCCCACAGCTTCTGATCATGCATTGCATTATATTGCATCTTTATGAATTTAATATGAAATATTTGTCACTTTAGTTCTCATATGTTATTGATTGTATCATACTGGGTTTATACTCACCGGCATGTCCGGTACCTCTTGTTTTCATGTGCTTGACGGTAGGTGAGGTGAGGCTTGGGATGCCAGAGTCCAGCTCAAGGCGAGGAGATACGAGTTAGAGTGGGATTTTCGGGTCTTAGGAGCTATTTTATGATGTTGGGATTTCTTTATTTTGGCCTGTTGAAAATTATATTTCAAACATTTGAGACAATTAAATTATTTCGACGATGTTTATGTGGATTTGTGAACCACAAATTATGTATTTTACTAGATCATTTGGTTTGTTACAATTATAATTATTAGTATTAGATATAAGACCCGGGGCTCCACAATTTAATTTAACATTTACTTTATGCAATTATATATTTATTAGTTATATATATAATCATAGGTACCACATATAAAATATCGGTGAATTTGGTATTTTCTATATTGGTAAATATATTATATTAGGTATGCGTTTAAATATTTAATTTTCTTGGAACCATTATTTATTGTGGTTTCCTTAGTTTTACTTTTAGTTAAACAATATTACATAAACCAAGAATAAATCATTGATCCTTGACAAAATTAATAATTTGTAAACTTCATTATTACATTTGGTAATTTATAAATTTATAAATTTAAACTTAAAATAACATATCTGTGGATCGATCTCGTACTTACGAAATATATTACTTGCAGACAACCTACACTTGGGTGAATTATAATTTAAGTAGTAGAATATTTTTGACGTCGTTTTCAGGGAGGTATAAATTTAGTTTATATTAGTAAATTATGTTTTATTTATAAGTATTGTGTTGTTTTTTGTATGAGTATTTGGAGTCGAAAAAAAGTGGTAGACTTATTCGAGTATCTGAAAATAATTTAAACATGGATGATAATTCAAATAATAATAATAATAATCAAGAACATGATCAATTAAGAACACTTAGACACCATGTAGAACCCGTAAATTATACTACGTATAAGCCATGCATAATTCCTAGTATTTAAATTAAATGATTTTATGCATGAGGATTTAAATTTTTTTTTAAATTTAATTATTTTATTCAGTAGTTTAATTATATCTTTTCAGTTAAATTAGCCCGAGCGGACCGGAGTTGGAGTATTAAGATAAATGTTAATATTAAGAAAACATTCCTAGAATTTATTTAAGATAAATAATAAAGTATTTTAATGTAAAAGAATGTTTATGAAATTATTTAATTAACTTGAGATAAGTAGTAAATAAGTTCTTTTAGGTCCAACAATTTAATTAAAAGCCTAAATTAAAATATGTGACCAATTGAGATAAGTTAATCTAGGCTTATTTTATTCAATAAATTATAACTTAACATGTTAGTAATTTACTTTAAGAATTAGCCATGCATGCAAGATAATTACTATCCTAAACTAATTAATTCTTTAATTCACAAAAATTTTTAATGGGTAGATTGTCACGCCCCGAGTCCGAAGCATCGGTGACATCCGTCATTGTTTAACAATTACATTGAAAACAATAAAGCCTCGTATCAAATCAAACCAGTCTTTTTCATAAATAATATATTGTTTTACAATGACAAGGAAATAAACTTTTACATCAAAGTTTTTCAAAAGCTAAACAAAAAGGAATACAATTTCTTGAATTCTCGAATTCTGATCACCATCCCCAAAACGCTTCTTGCTCCTCTTCGTTCATTTGTTCTTCATTTTTATTTGAAATTTGTAAAGGGTGAGTGTTTTGGGAAACACTCAGCAAGTGGGGGTCGATTGATTCCGAAGATACATATAGAACTTAATTCTTTAAAAATTTCTTTTAACATACTTTCAAAACTCAATATGCTTGACACAACAGAAACGAAGCGAATAAAAGACGGAGCTTATCAAATGATTCAAAACAGAACAGAAACAATTCGGATCATTTCAGAGCATACAAAACACACTGTTACTCATTTCATTTCCATGGTCAAATTGTCCCCAATATGTTAATCCTCTAAGGGGTGAGGCCAGAACATGGTTTTATACCCACCAATAAGGGCCAGAACATGGTTTTATACCCACCAATGGGAGCCAGAACAGAACATGGTTTTATACTTACCAATGGGGGCAAGAACTGAACTACAATTCTCGTCCCATTTAAAATTCGAATCGTAACAGTGCAACAGAATTCAGAAGTAACAGACAGAATTTTTCAGCTATTCAGATTTCAGAGTTATTCATCTAGACACAGCGGAACCAAGAATTTCGAAACTTAGAAGAGAACACATAATCGATCGAAATTTAAAATAGAACACAATGACATTTTCGAAAAAAAAGACACACCAACATGCCTGTCACGTTATTTATATCAAAGTTTAAAATAGAAACGAAGTACATAACAAAAGCCCACTTACCGATTTCTTTACAAAGCCTTCTCTTGAAATTTCGGTAGCACTTCGGCGCAACTCTAACCAACACTGGCTTCGGTCGAGCAGCACTTTGACACGGAAAAACAACTCTGGACTACACGAAATTCGTTCCTCCTTCTTCCTTTACTTCGGCCGAGACTTGTGAGGGTGAGGGGAAACCGAAATTTTGGAGGCTTTTGAAGGATTATTTGAAGTGCTTTTGCATGTTGTTTTAGGTGGTATTTATAGAAAAATCTTGGACCTTTCACCTAGCCTTGGCCGATTTCTTTGGGTCCAAGATTAACCATAATTGTGGTTCAAAATCCCATGTATTCTTCAAGTCCAAGATTAGCCATAATTGTGGTTCAAAGTCTGATGCACTCTTAAATGTCATCTTGATTTTCTAAAGGGTCACTTCTTGCATCATTATTATGTCCTATCTCTTAGCTCCTCCCGCAGCTCCTTCATGGGTTAACTCAAAGGTTATTTCTTGCACATTTAATTCGTCCAAACTCTTGGCTCATCTTGTAGCTCCCTTTTTGTTCTTGTTTGGACAAGATTGGTTGAGCTGCTTTGAGCTGACGAATTGAGTCCTTGAGCTAAGGTTTTATTCCTCCCGTGACAGTACTTCAATGGATGCAGTTACTTCTAGCTTGGCCTCCCGTTGGGTTAATCTCCGAGCATTGAAGCTATTTCTTCGAGTTAAGTTAGCTGAAATCTAAGTTAATATTCAAGTTATCTAGTTGGAATAAAAATTTTAGTGCTTAGTTTGAGTTAAACTTCAAGTTCATATTACTTACTTGGCTCGTAAAATACCGGGTTCTCACATCCCTCCCTCCTTATTGAAACTTTCGTCCTCGAAACTTGCGTTAGCTTGATCTTTCGAATAGATGAGGGTACTGAGATCGCATTTTCTCTTCGAGTTCCCAAGTTGCCTCCCTTTCAGTGTGATTTTACCACTGTACTTTGACATAAGGTATTGTCCGGTTTCTCAATACTTGGTCTTTCTAGTCCACTATTCGGGTAGGGACTTCTTCGTATTTTAGTTCTTCGTTGAGGTTTCCTTCAATCATCAGTGGTGCAACTTTGAGTATATGACTCGGATCTGGACATACTTCCTCAGCTGAGAGATGTGAAAAACATTATGTATCCTGGACATATCAGGTAGTAATGCTAATCGGTAGGCTAAGGTTCCTACCTTCTCCAGTATCTCGAACGGTCCCACATATCTCGGGTTCAATTTTCCGGATTTACGGAATCGAACTACTCCCTTCATAGGAGAGATCTTGACATAATCCTTTTCGCCAATCTCTAATTCAAACAGTTTTCTTCTCAAATCGGCCCAACTCTTTTGTCTATCTTGGGCTGCCTTAAGTCTTTCTTTGATCACAGCTACTTTGTCAACGGTTATTTGCACAAGTTCTGGTCTGGTAACATCTTTTTCTCAAACTTCGTCCCAATATAGAGGCGACCTACACTTTCTTCAATACAAAGCCTCATAAGGAGCCATCTCGATGCTACTGTGATAGCTGTTGTTATAGGCGAATTCGATCAGGGGTAACTGTTCACTCCAATTTCCAGAAAAATCCAGCGCACATACCCGCAACATATCCTCGAGGGTCTGAATTGTCCTTTCGGTTTGGCCATCAGTCTGGGGATGATAAGCCGTGCTGAGAGTAATCTTGGTTCCCGTAGTCTTTTAGAAACTCTTCAAAAATCTTGATACAAATCTTGGATCTCTGTCAGACAGTATACTTGTCGGGACTCCATGTAGTCTCACTATATTGTCCATATACAAGGTAGCGAGCTTATCCAGGTCGTAAGTCATTCGCACTGGTAAGAAATGTGCAGACTTGGTCAATCTGTCAACGATTACCCAGATACCATCGTGACCCTGCCTGGATCTTGGTAGTCCTATCACAAAATCCATGGAGATGTTATCCCACTTCCACTCCGGTATTTCCAATGGTTGTAAAAGTCCTCCAAGTCTTTGATGTTCTGCCTTGACTTGTTGACAGGTTAGGCATTTGGAAACAAAGACAGCCACGTCTTTCTTCATTCTATTCCACCAGTAACTATTTTTTAAGTCTCTATACATTTTGGTACTCCCTGGATGCACCGAAAATCTTGATTTATGCGCCTCGGCCATTACCTCCTCTCGAATTCCATTGATATTTGGCACATACAATCGTCCTTTCATCCAGAGTATCCCATTATCATCTATTTGAAATTCTGGAATTTTTACTTCTCGGATTTGTTCTCTAATTTTAAGGATGGAGGTGTCTTGACTATGCTTTAATTTGATGGTTTCCCGTAGTCCTGGTCGCGTTGATAGTGAAGATAAGCTTACTTTTCCAAAATTTCTTAGACTCAATGCATCATCCACCTTATTCGCCTTTCCTGGATGATAATTGATTACCAAATCATAATCCTTTAGAAGTTCCATTCACCTTCTTTGCCTCATGTTTAACTCTTTCTGGGTGAAAATGTACTTGAGGCTCTGGTGATCGGTAAACACCTCACATTTTACTCCATAATGGTAGTGCCTCTAGATTTTAAGTGCAAACACAATTGCAGCTAACTCAAGGTCATGAGTGGGGTAATTCTGCTCATACGGTTTCAATTGTCGTGAGGCATACGCAATTACCTGACCCTCTCGCATAAGCACACACCCTAATCCTTCCTTGGAAGCGTCACTGTACACAGTGAAATTCTTACCATCCTTGGGAAGAACTAGTACTGGTGTGGATGCAAGTTTCGTCTTCAGGGTTTCAAAACTTCTTTCACAAGCTTCATTCCAAATGAACTTCGATTTTTTCTGAGTAAGTTTGGTGAGTGAAATGGATATCGAAGAAAATCCTTCCACAAATTTTCTGTAGTAGCCTGCTAAACCCAGAAAACTCCTTACTTCAGTCACCGTCTTTGTTTGTGGCCAATCTTTGATTGCTTCCACTTTCTTAGGGTCTACTGACACTCCACGTTCAGAGATTATATGGCCTAGAAATGCCACACTCTTTAACCAAAATTCACACTTCTTGAATTTGGCATAGAGTTCTTTCTCACGTAGTGTTTGCAGAGTGAGACGTAGATGTTCTCTATGTTCTTCTTCACTTGGTGAGTATACCAAGATATCATCTATAAAAACAACCACAAATCTGTCGAGGTATGGTTTGAATACTCGATTTATCAGGTCCATGAATGCTGCAGGAGCATTTGTCAGACCAAAGGGCATTACTGTGAATTCGTAATGTCCATATCTTGTTCTAAAAGCAGTTTTAGGGATATCTTCTACTTTGACCTTTAACTGATGATATCCTGATCTTAAATAAAGCTTTGAGAAAACTTTGGCTCCTTTTACCTGATCGAAAAGATCATCTATTCTCGGGAGTGGGTACTTATTCTTTATGGTTATCTTGTTCAACTCCCGGTAATCAATACATAGCCTCATGCTCCCGTCCTTTTTCTTTACGAATAGCACTGGAGCTCCCCACGGGGATACACTTGTGCGAATCTGCTTCTTGTCTAATAATTCCTGGAGTTGCTCTTTTAATTCCTTCAATTCAGCTGGAGCTATTCGGTATGGTGCCTTCGATATGGGAGCAGCACCAGGGGCCAAGTTGATTTCAAATTCTACTTTCCTATCGGGTATCTCACCCGGTAGTTCTTTGGAGAAAACGTCTGGAAATTCTTGAACAATTGGAATATCTTCTAACTTTGGGGCTTCTTCTTCCTTGATCTCATTGATCATTGCCAGATAAATCTCTTCACCTCCTTTTATGGCCTTCCAGGCTTGTGAGGCAGATAGTAGAGATTTCCGTTCTTTGGATTTCCCGTGGTATATGACTTCCTCTTTGTTCGAAGTCTGAAGTCTAATATCTTTCCTTTGACAGTCTACCATGGCATGGTTTTTAGCCAACCAGTCCATTCCAAGAATGATGTCAAACTCAACCATATTGAGTTGAATCAATTCCGCTTTGAAAGTTTGATTGCTGATACAAATTTTACAGTTTCGATACACTTTGTGTGATTCAATTACTTTACTCGTCGGTGTTGCCACTCTTAAGGGTTCACTAAGAGTATCATGTTTAAGTTTAAGCTTTTTAGCAAATCTTCTAGACACAAATGAATGTGTGGCACCACAATCAAACAAAGCATATGCAGGCATTTTATTGAGTAAAATGGTACATGCCACCACTTCGTTGGTATTATCAGCTTCTTCTTGGGTTATCGCGTACACCCGAGCATTAGTCTTGTTTTCATGCTGTTTACTGGGCCCCGTCCCTTTGTCCTTGTTGTCTGGACAATCTTTAATTCTATGACCCACCTTTCCGCACTTAAAACAAGCGCCTGTCTTCCGTTAACATTCTCCAACATGTTTCCGTTGACATGTATCACACCACTTTCCTTTGGTGGTACCAGCACTGCCAGAACTTCCTTTAAAAGACCCACCTGAATAATTTGGTTTCTTAAACTTGGGACCATTCTGAGTAGATTGATTGTTCATCGGCCTTTTGTTCTTGTTTTCTTCCTCGCATCGCTTGATATCAGTTTCTGCGCTCATTGCAGCGTCCATCAAATCCGAAAAGTTGTTTGGCTTGAATACTACCAATGCTGACTGAATTCGACTGTTGAGTCCCTTCTTGAAACGATGCATTTTTAACATTTCATCCGACATGATCGTTGGGACATAAGTTCCCAGATCGTTGAATCGTGAAGTGTACACCATTACTGACATGTCTGGAGCCTGTTTGAAGCTTTCAAATTCACCCAACTTCTGTAGTCTAAATTCAGCTGGATAGTATTGTTTCAAAAACTATCTTTTAAAAATCTACCATGTGATCTCTTCCACTTCTGTCAAAGATGGCGACACAGTTTCCCACCATTTCCTAGCTCGGTCTTCAAAAAACGGTATTACAACCTCCACTCTCAGTTCTTCAGGTATCTCCAGTAAACGCAATTGTGTTTCGACGTTCTTGAACCAGTTGTGACTGACTTCCGGGTCTGGGTTTCCATCGAAAGTTGGAACTCGATTCCTTCTTAGAGATTCATAATGGTATTTAATTCCACGCGGTTGTGGTGCTTGAGGTGGTTGGATGGCGTTAGCTAATGGGTTCCCGAATCCTTGCAACGTCGCAGCTACGATAGTGGCTATTGCCATCATATCTTCTTGGCTGCGGGTTACTCTCTGATGTGGTGGTGGATTTTCATTTTGATTGGCGCCACGCGGGTTACGGTTGTTTCAAGGTGGTCTGCCTGCCATATCCTATAAACATGTATTTTATTAATTTGTTTGCAACAATATTTAATCAAATAAATCATTTCATTAAATTGTAAAAAATTTTCATACAATCAATATTTTCAGAATAAATGTTTAATCAAATCGCTCTAGGTACAAGTGGTGCCTATTCTAGAGTTCTTTCCCTACTCATCTATAACTAAACCGTCTCCTTCTGCTTCATTAATTTCTTCCTCTACGGGGTTTTCTTCTAGTTGTTCCATGAGTTCTTCCACGTTGATCATTTCGTTTTGCAGGTGCTTAATGTAATTCTGCAGTTTTGTGTTGTGATGATCAAGGTTGTTTACTTGATCTTGTAGCTCCTGTATTGTTGATTGGCTTACTTTCTCATTGATTTCTTGATCTGCGATCTGTTCCTCCAGACGGCGTTGTGTTTTGAGAAGGCTATCGTCCTGGATTTTGAGGGTAAAGATCCAATCCTGAGCTTTGTTTAACTCTTGTTTGGTGATTTCGTGTCGACGTTCCAACTCTAGATGATAAGCGGCATAACGTCTTACGTCCTCGCGTAGTTTGTTCTCTTCCTCTCTGGCCTCACGAAGATCCTCCGTCATGCATACGTTATTCCCGTCTAACTAGAAATTATCTCTTTCGAGTTTCTCATTTTTTTTTTAGTGTTTTAATTTCCGACTCCTTTTCCTGAAGTTGATTTTGAAGTTCATTTATAATGCGTTGAAGATCCATGTTGTTTTCCTAAAATAAAAACAATTTTGTACATAAGATACTCATCGAATTTTTAAATATGCAATAGAAGGACAATAAAAAGTTTCAAAATAATTTGGTACACATAGTATTTTCTTAGTCACAAATTTCATTACAACCCAGATATTTTAATGGTAATCTAATCGAACATCTCTCCGCCATCGCTGTCACTGGCGCTGTCTTCTCCGGCCACCTCCATCGGTGCTACCTCCTCTTCCTCCATGTTCTCTATCACCAAATGCAGGCAATTATTCTGATCTTGAAGTCTGTCCATAGTGCCATGGAGCTTCGAAATGTACCGATCCTGTCTTGCGTTGTACTTCTCCTGGCGCTGACGGGCCTGAGCCGCACGTCCTCGCTCTATCTCCACTCTATCCAATAAATCCCTGTTAAGTGCAGCTAAGCGCGTGATGCGAGCGGAATCGGTCGGTATTTGCAGAAGCTGGCTCTCCGCCAATTCCAGATGATGAGTTAATCGTTGTACATCGGTCTCCAGTATGAGTCTACTCTCAATAATCTCCTGTTTCTCCAACTTTTCTCTAGCCAGTTGCGCCTTCAGGGTCGCAATTTCTCTAGTATGATTGTCAATCATGAGCTGGCGCATGCGAAGGGCAGCCTGAGCACGGATACGTGGAGCAGCCACTTCCTAGGATAAAATCGAAGGCAAAGCATCAGAATCGTATAAAGGATAGAAAGGCACAAATAGTAGAAACAAATTGGTCGTGGAAAAAATTTTGATACTAAGAATTGCGAAGCGATTGAAGGGATAGATTTCTGAAGTCTATTCGAAATTTAAGAATCAGATGAAAGTTGGATTTCAAGAACAGATGAAAGTTGGATTTCAAGAACAGATGAAAGTTGGACTCAAATTGGGATGCACTAGGATTTTGCCAAAATTTGACTTCGCCAAATTTTGTCTATCAAAATCCCAGCAGGATTATGAACCTTGCGGCTCTGATACCACTTAAATGTCACGCCCCGAGTCCGAAGCATCGGTGACATCCGACATTGTTTAACAATTACATTGAAAACAATAAAGCTTCGTATCAAATCAAACTAGTCTTTTTCATAAATAATATATTGTCTTACAATGACAAGGAAATAAAATTTTACATCAGAGTTTTTCAGAAGCTAAACAAAAAAGAATACAATTTCTTGAATATTCGAATTCTGATCACCATCCCCAAAACGCTTCTTGCTCCTCTTCGTTCATTTGCTCTTCATTTTTATCTGAAATTTGTAAGGGGTGAGTGTTTTGGGAAACACTCAGCAAGTGGGGGTCGATCGATTCCGAAGATACATATAGAACTTAATTCTTTAAAAATTTCTTTTAACATACTTTCATTACATACTTTCAAAACTCAATATTCTTGACACAACAGAAACGAAGCGAATAAAAGACAGAGCTTATCAAATGATGCAGAACAGAACAGAAACAATTCAGATCATATCAGAGCATACAAAACACACTGTTACTCATCTCATTTCCATGGTCAAATTGTCCCCAATATGTTAATCCTCTAAGGGGTGAGGCCAGAACATGGTTTTATACCCACCAATGGGAGCCAGAACAGAACATGGTTTTATACCCACCAATGGGGGCCAGAACAGAACTACAATTCTCGTCCCATTTCAAATTCGAATCGTAACAGTGCAACAGAATTCAGAAGTAACAGACAAAATTTTTCAGCTATTCAGATTTCAGAGATATTCATCCAGACACAGCGGAAACAAGAATTTCGAAACTTAGAAGAGAAAACATAATCGATCGAAATTTAAAATAGAACACACTGACATTTTCGAAAAAAAAAGACACACTGACATGCCTGTCACGTTATTTATATCAAAGTTTAAAATAAAAACGAAGTACATAACAAAAGCCCACTTACCGATTTCTTGTACAAAGCCTTCTCTTGAAATTTCGGCAGCACTTCGGCGCAACTCTAACCAACACTGGCTTCGGTCGAGCAGCACTTTCACACGAAAAAACAACTCTGGACTATACAAAATTTGTTCCTCCTTCTTCCTTTACTTCGGCCAAGACTTGTGAGGGTGAAGGGAAACCGAAATTTTGGAGGATTTTGAAGGATTATTTGAAGTGCTCTTGCATGTGGTTTTAGGTGGTATTTATAGAAAAATCTTGGCCCTTTCACCTAGCCTTGGCCGATTTCTTTGGGTCCAAGATTAACAATAATTGTGGTTCAAAATCCCATGTATTCTTTAAGTCCAAGATTAGCCATAATTGTGGTTCAAAGTCTCATGCACTCTTAAATGTCATCTTGATTTTCTAAAGGGTCACTTCTTGCATCATTATTATGTCCTAGCTCTTAGCTCCTCCCGCAGCTCCTTCATGGGTTAACTCAAAGGTTATTTCTTGAACATTAAATTTGTCCAAACTCTTGGCTCATCTTGTAGCTCCCTTTTTTTTCATGTTAGGACAAGATTGGTTGAGCTGCTTTGAGCTGACGAATTAAGTCCTTGAGCTGGGGTTTTATTCCTCCCGTGACAGTACGTCAATGGATGCAGTTACTTCTAACTTGGCCTCCCGTTGGGTTAATCTCCGAGCATTGAAGCTATTTCTTCGAGTTAAGTTAGCTGAAATCTAAGTTAATATTCAAGTTATCTAGTTGGAATAAAAATTTTAGTGCTTAGTTTGAGTTAAACTTCAAGTTCATATTACTTACTTGGCTCGTAAAATCCCGGGTTCTCACATAGATTAAACTTTAAAGATTTAAAATAAAATATTTAAGCAATATTTCCTCCATTTTTACTTCTAAATTTTGGCCACCCATTGATAGGATTTGTTATAGATTGACAACTCACCATTTTGATTCACTTCCTTATTCTTTTCTTGGCAGATAATTCCCTTCTTTTTAATCCTCAATAATTTACAATTAAGCAATTTTCCTACCCTTAATTGACAAGAGATTCTCGGCCATCTCACCTCCCAATCAACCCTCAAATCCCATAATATAATATATCTTTCCTTACCTCCAAAACTCTAGGATATAAAGATTTCTTATCTTGCCTCTCAAATTCCATTTAATTAGTAAACTTCTCATAAATTCCCTAGACTCCCTCCCACTCCATAATCTCAAAATTTCAGTCTCTTTCAGCAAGAAAAATCGTGAATGCCTTGAGAGAATTAAGAGAGAAAACAAGAGAAGTAAGAAAGAACTCCGTCTCCGACGCGCCGCGTCGTCGTCTTCGTTAGATTTGTTTTCGTTTCAAACAAATCCAAGGCATGTATATGTTATTCTTTACTATTCATTCAAGTCATATAAATATTTTAAAACATTACATGATCATGATTTCCATGGCAAAAACCGAAATTTATGACAGCAACCTCTCACAAAATTCTGCCCAGATTTTCGGTCACTCCTTTATGCTTCACGGTTGTGTGTTTTTGGTGATTTCAGGGTTTGTTTCGATCCCAAGCTCCCAAGGCTGTTTATGGTCATGTCCTAGGGTATGTTAGGGTCAAGTTTGATCAAGGGTTGAAGCCCCAAAACCGTGAGTTAGATGCCCCAAACAGCAAGCAAGAAACAAGTGCCATATTCGAGACTCAATTGCTGTCAATGGTTTGCTTGGGTTAGTGTTCGAGACATGGCTGGCCAAGGGCTGGTAGCCATGGCCAGGAACCTTCCCTAGCAAGCATAGGACGTGGTCAAGTTGGCCTTAAGTGTCTTGAGTCACGTCCCAAGTCGGTTGGCCAGCAACAACGCAAGTCCCTCTTGGTTTCAGTTTTTCTGCATTTCGTTTGTGTGTGTGAAGCTTCGGCTTCTTGGTTGGTGTGGATCTTGGTTGGCTTTTTAGCCCTTAGCCATGGTTCATACCATACCTCATGATGTCTAGATCGCCATGGTCAATCATATGACCATTGGAACGACACATGACAGCAAGCAATCCAAACAATCGCATGGCACAGAATTTGTTCTTGGTGTTCTCGGTTTCAGTTTCGGTTGCCTTGGGTAGTTGCTTGGATTATGGTTGGCCTAAGGCCCTTAGCCATGGTTCAAGCCACACCTTAGGATATCGGGAAGAGGTTCTGGTCAATGGTTCAAGCCCCAATGGCCATTAGCCTTGCAAACGACGAAAGGAAGCGCAACAGCTGCTGCTGTAATTTATTGGACAGCAACTTTGTGCTTTGGTTCAGAGGCTCGTTTAAGTTCTTGGTTGTCTTCTAGCCTATGGCCTTTTCCTAGACAGTGCCTCATCAAGTTAGGAAGGTCATGTTTTTGACCGTTTGTGATTCGGATCATTTTAGAGGTCGTACGAGAAATTACGGTGCGATGTGCCAAATTGACTCTCGAAAGAGCGCTTCATGTTTTGACCTCCATCCCCCAAAATTTCGGCCCTTGTTATTTTAGGAGCATTATTTCATCATTTTAAGTGTATTTTAATCATGACTAAATAATGGTTCGGTGTTGGTTTGGGTTGGCACGGAGTCATGATTAAATACGGAGTCGTTGGGCGTAATTGTCTCGTTTTTGGATTCAATTACAAAGTTTGGTCAAGAAAATCATTTGCATATTTTTCATGATAGATTTAGGTCGCAGAGAGCATGGGAACGATCCAATCCATGTGGTAAAATAATACATGATATTTCATTATGCCAGTTAATTATATTACGTGTATAAAAATAGAAAATATTCATTTTTGAGATTTATGCGACAATGCTTGTGGCCATTTCACTATCATGGGAGCATTTTATTATCTGGTCGCCAGTTAACGGTCAGTTCAGTTATGTACCACCCAGTATACTGTGGTATTAGTCTGATCAGACGTTCATTACTTCACCCGGTCGCCAGTTACCGGTCATGGGAGCATTGTATTATCCGGTCGCCAGTTACCGGTCCGTTCAGTTCAGTGCAGGGGCCACTTCTGTAGAACATAATCTCAACAGAAAATTTATGACATGTTATTTATGACAGAGCTCGATTGAGCAAGCATTTCACTTATGATTTTCAGTCAGTTATGCACGTATTACAATTGATCATGATAAGTTATTTTCATGTATGCCTCATGACATGATATTTTGTCCAATGCAAACTTTACTATATTATTTACTCGTTATTTACAATATATGCATGCTGAGTCTTTAGGATCACTAGACTTGATTGTTGTAGGTGCTGATGATGTTGGGACCGAGGGCGGAGACCAGTGAGCCAGCTCGAGTCGGCAGTAGTGGGACCCGAGGACCTCATTTACAGCACTTGCCATTTTTATGTTCAAACAATTTTATCAGTTTCTTGATTACTTTAACTTGTTATTTTGCGAACAAAAAAATTTCTTCCGCTGCTATTTTGAACATTAAACTCGATTTATCAGATTATTTTGTGAATGAGGCATTTTAATTACTTTAAAAAGAAAATTTTAAATTTTTCCGCAAATTTTCAAACATGAATTTTCGGGCCATTATACACCATATGAACCCTATTAGAACTAGTGCTCCATCTTGTTTAGTTTTTCCTCCCGATGCATCTAATTTCTACTTTAAACCTCAAATTATTCAACTTTTACCAAATTTTCATGGTTTAGATTCTGAAAATCCATATTTACATCTACGAGAATTTGAGGAAGTTTGTAACACTTAAAATGATCAAAATTATACTATGGATATAGTTCGATTAAAGCTTTTCCCTTTTTCTTTAAAAGATAAATCTAAAACATGGCTACAAATTGAGATCAAGTTCAATAAGATCATGGGAAGAAATGCAACAACAATTTCTTAAAAAGTTTTTCCATTCCCATAGAACAAACTCTTTTAAAAGACAAATTACTATTTTTTCTAATAAACAAGGAGAAACATTTTATCAATGTTGGGATAGATATAAAGAATTACTTAATACATGCCCACATCATGGTTTAGAAACATGGATAATAGTTTCTCACTTTTATGGAGGTCTAATACCTAAAGATAGGCAAATGATAGAATTCATGTGTAATGGAACTTTTGAAGATAAAAAACCCAAATGAAGTTATAGAGTATTTGGATTCAATAGCAGAAAATGCTCAAAATTAAGATAATATAGGTACAATAGAACCACCAACAACTAAAATCAATAATTCAACAAATGGGGTGGTATTTATAATCTTAAAGATGATATGGATATTCAAGCTAAACTTGCATCTTTAGCAAGAAAAATTGAGTCATTAGAAATGAAAAAGAGTGGTCAATTAAAAAGTATTCAAGAAATTGTTTGTTATATATGTGATACACATGATCATGCTACAAAAGATTGTCCAACATTACCTTCATTTAAAGAATGTCTCCATGAACAAGCAAATTATGTTAACAACTATAAAAAACCAATACCAGATCCTTTTTCACCATCATATAATCCTGGATGGAAAAATCATCCTAATTTTAGTTGGAGGAATGATAATAATGCACAACCCTCACAACAATATTTTCAAAATAACCAAAATTATCAAGGTTATATTCCTTATGTTACACCTCCAAGAAAAAACTTTGAAGATGAAATCCATGCATTTATCCAAAAGCAAGAGTCTATCAATATTCAAAACAGTCAATCTATGAGTGATTTGAAAGAAACTCTTGAAAAATTTGCATCTGCACTTAATATTCATGAAAAAGAAAAATTTCCATCTCAACCTCAACCTAATCCTAAAAATCAAAATCAAGAATTAAAAAATTAAAAAATTGATCAAATAAAACCTGTTATTACCCTTAGAAGTGATAAAATAGTTAATGATCCATTTAGTAATGAAAACAAGGATCATTTAAAATCAAAGAGTAAGGATGATAATTCTGATACTTTTGATAATGATGATACCTTAAATTCTAAAAATAATATGGTGAACGATAAATCATCTGAAATAGTAAATGAGTCAAATAAACTTCCACCATTTTCTCATGCATTAACAAATCTTGAAAAACAAAAAAAATGATTCTGATATCTATGAAATTTTTAAACAAGTAAAGATAAATATTCCATTATTAGATGCTATTAAACAAGTACCTTCATATGCAAAATTTTCAAAAGACTCATGTACTGTGAAGAGAAAACTGCATGTGAATAAGAAACCATTTTTGGCTGAACAAGTAAGTTTTATTCTTCAAAATAATTATAGTTTAAAATATAAAGATCCCGGTTGTCCAACAATTTCATGTATTATTGGAGAAAATAAAATTAAAAAAGCTTTGTTAGATTTGGGAGAAAGTGTGAATTTACTTCTTTATTCAGTTTATGAAAAACTTAATTTAGGAGAATTAAAACCCACTTCTGTTACTCTCTTACTGGCGGATATGTCAATCAAAATACCTAGAGGTATTGTAGAAGATGTGTTGGTTCAAGTTGATAAATTCATATATCCTGTAGATTTTATTGTTTTGGATACACAACCAATAGAAGTACATAATGAAATTCCATTAATATTGGGACGACCATTTCTAGTAACTTCAAATGCTTTAATTAATTGTCTAAATGGAATAATGAAATTGTCTTTTGGAAATATGACTCTAGAACTTAATGTGTTCAATTTATGTAAACAACCAAGTATTAATGAAAATGAATATGATAATGAAATTGAAACAATTGTGGAAGAAAATATACAAGAAGAAAACTTAAATCAACAATCTGAAGTTTTTTCAATAGAAAATTTTGAGTCTGAAAATAATTTTAAAGAAGATGATAATACAAAACTTGAATTAAAAGTTTTACCATTCGAATTGAAATATGTATTTCTTGGTGAAAATAAAACATTTCCTGTTGTAATTTCTTCCACTCTTCTACCAAATCAAGAAGAAGATTTAATTAAATTACTTAAAAAATATAAAAATGCAATTGGATGGACTTTGAAAGATATAAAAGGTATAAATCCTTTAATTTGCACACATAAAATTCATTTGGAAGAAAATGCTAAAACATATCAACAACCACAAAGAAGGTTAAATCCACATATGAAGGAAGTTGTTAAGAATGAAGTATTAAAACTATTAGACGCTGGAATTATCTATCCAATCTCAGATAGTAAATGGGTAAGTCCAACACAAGTAGTACCTAAAAAGTCAGGCATCACTGTTATAAAAAATGAAAAGGGAGAGTTATTACAAGCTAGGATTCCATCTAGTTGGCGTATGTGTATTGATTATAGAAAATTAAATGATGCAACTAGAAAAGATCATTTCCCACTACCATTTTTAGATCAAATTCTAGAAAAAGTAGCAGGAAATTCTTATTACTGTTTTCTTGATGGGTATTCGGGGTATTATCAAATACCTATATCATTAGAAGATCAAGAAAAAACTACTTTCACTTGTCCTTTCGGAACTTTTGCATTTAAAAGAATGCCATTTGGTTTATGTAATGCTCCGGCTACTTTTCAAAGATGCATGTTAAGTATTTTCAGTGATATGATTGAAGAATTTGTAGAAGTTTTTATGGATGATATAACTGTTTTTGGAAACTCATTTGAAAATTGTCTTAAAAACCTAGAAGAAGTATTAAAACGATGTGAAGAAAAAAATCTTGTTTTAAATTGGGAAAAATGTCATTATATGGTTAAATCTGGGATTGTGTTAGGTCATGTGATATCTGAAAAAGGAATTGAAGTTGATAAAGCCAAAGTTGATGTTATTGCTAATTTAACATCACCAAAAACGGTCAAAGAAGTTCGATCATTCTTGGGTCATGCAGGTTTTTATAGAAGGTTTATAAAAAATTTCAGCATAATATCTAAACCAATTTCGAATCTTTTAACAAAAGATACACAATTTGAATGGACTCAGAAATGTGAAAATGCTTTTAAAAAAATAATTAATCTTTTAATTACATCACCTATTTTACAACCTCCAGATTGGTCTTTACCATTTGAATTAATGTGTGATGCAAGTGATTATGCTATAGGAGCTGTGTTAGGACAAATAAAAGAAGGAAAACCGTATGCAATCTATTATGCTAGTAGAACCTTAAATAGTGCCCAAATAAATTATTCAACTACTGAAAAAGAATTACTTTCAGTAGTATTTGCATTAGATAAGTTTCGATCTTATTTAATTGGTTCTGCTACTATTGTTTACACTGATCATTCTGCCGTAAAATATTTATCAAATAAACAAGATGATAAGCCAAGATTAATACGGTGGATTTTATTGTTACAAGAATTTGATATTATAATTAAAGATAAAAAAGGAAAAGAAAATATCATAGCCGATCAATTATCTAGAATAATGACTGAATCATCTCATAATGAAATACAAATAAATGAAAATTTTCCTGATGATCAGTTGTTTTATGCTACTATTATGCCCTGGTTTGCCAACATTGTAAATTTTATTGTGACAAATAAAATGCCTTCTCATTGGAATTCACAGCATAAGAATAAATTCTTGATAGAAGTAAAAAAAAATTTTTATTGGGATGATCCTTACTTGTTTAAGTATTGTACTGACCAAATTTTTCGACGATACATACCCGACAATGAAGTAAGTAATGTTATTAAATTTTGTCATTCTGAAGCATGTGGAGGTCATTTTTCATCCAATAAAACAGCTGCAAAAATCTTACAGTGTGGATTTTATTGGCCGTCTTTATTCAAAGATAAACATTTATTTTTCAAATCTTGTGAAAACTATCAGAAGATGGGATCAATTTCAAAACAAAACATGATACCCTTAAATCCAATCATAATTATTGAAATATTCGATAGTTGGGGGATATATTTTATGGGTCCATTTCCATTATCTTTTGGATATACGTACATTTTAGTCGCTGTTGATTATGTTTCAAAAGGGATTGAAGCAATTGCATGTAGAACTAATGATCATAAAGTTGTTATAAAAATTTTAAAAGAAAATTTTTTTAGTCGCTTTGGAATACCTAGAGCAATAATTAGTGATGGTGGAAGTCATTTTATAAATAAATCATTTTCTTCTTTGTTAAGAAAATATGGCATTACACATAAAGTTTCTTCTCCGTATCATCCTCAAAGTAATGGTCAAGTTGAACTTGCAAATAGATAAATAAAATAAATTTTAGAAAAAACAGTTAATCAAAATCGAAAAGATTGGTCTTTAAGATTAACTGATGCATTATGGGCATATAGAACTGCATTTAAAACATCATTAGGGATGTCACCATATAGGTTAGTTTTTGGTAAGCATTGTCATTTATCAGTTGAACTTGAACATAAAGCTTATTCGTCAATTAAAGCATTTAATATTAATTTAGACGATGCATCTAAATTAAAAAAATTGCAATTAAATGAACTAGAAGAATTAAGAAATGATGCATACGAAAATTCAAAGATTTATAAAGATAAAACTAAAGTCTTTCATGATAAAAATATTATGAGAAAGTCATTTGAAATTGGACAAAAAGTTTTACTTTATAATTCTCGTTTGCATTTATTTCCAAGAAAACTAAGACTTAAGCCTTTTATAGAAAATGAAATTCTTAATGATGAGTTTATGCCTTTATATGATCCATAATAATTGTTTGATATTTTCATTTTGTTTTTGCAGATTTTAGTTCATTTCCCAGTTAAGTGGCGGATAACGGTACTCCGTGACTATCTAAGTCGGTTTCTTCAGTTTTTCCAAAATAATTGAAATATAATAATAATAATAATAATAATAATAATATGGATGCTTGTATTGTGAATCTTCGTAAATATTTTTCTTGTTTACCTGATAATGCGTTGAAAAAAATTTATAAAGCTAGATGTGAGAGACTAAGGTTGATGATGTTATATGGCATACTGAATGATATCCGTTTGATAATTGAAGCAAAAGTCCGATTGGTTGGGGAAGCAAATGAAATAATAATAAGACATATGCCAGGATTTGGTAAAAGCACATATGCCAAAAAGCGAAGAGCTAAACGTATAGGTGGATGTCATAAATGTGCAAGGTGGACTTGTAAAAGGAAATTCAAAAATGTTGGAATGACATCAATGAATAGAGAAGATAAAATTTTACTTATTAAGAATGGTCTGAGTAAAGAGCCTTTGGATAATTTTCTATAGGTTCTTGATACGCATTCTAGTGGGTACATGCAAATGAACTTCTTAAACTATGGTGGCAATTTCAACATGAGGAATATCAATATGGACGGTGGAATCAGCCGTATAAAGATCCTACTGTAGTAACGCATATATGTTTAGATAACTAAATATATATATATACAATTTCGTATCGGGAATCTGACGTTAAAAGATCTTGTTTGCCAATTTATAAGAAAATTGGATGGGAAGCATATCCTCGACTCATAGAAGGCGTTGAAGCCTTTACTGAACGTAAAATCGGAGAAAGATGTGAGCCACAATCACAACTACGCTGTATATATGTGTTTTAATTTGTCATTTTTATTTTCTTTTAATAATAATAATTTTTTGTTCAAATATTGACTTTTGGCATGTTACGCTTATAAATTCATATGCTATGATCTAACAATTGCAGAAAACATATTTTTCAACATGTCGACGTCCACGGTAAGTAAAATAAAAAATATTTGTGTATTTTTTGGATCTAGTGCAGGAAAAGATTCATTTTATGAAGAAGTAGCAGAAAAGCTTGGTATAACACTTGTTAAAAAAAAGATTTATTTGGTATATGGTGGTGGTGAAGTTGGTCTCAAGGGAAAAGTTGCAAATGCTGCGCATACAGGTGGAAGTGAAGTCTTAGGCATTATTCCGATTACCTTAGCCAGTCTTACTGGACCAAAAATAGGAAAAGAAATGAAAGTGGACAACATGTATGAACGAATTACTCAAATGATTGAACATTCAGATGCTTTCATTGCTTTGCCAGGAGGTTTCGGTACTTTGGAGAAAATATTTCATACTGTTTGTTAGGCTCAATTAAATATCCTCAATAAGCCAATTGGTTTGTTAAATGTTAACAATTATTATGATAAACTGTTATCGTTTCTTGATGATGTTGTGGAACAGAGATTTATTCAATTAGCTTCACGAAAGATGTTAGTTTCTGCTACAAGTGAAGGTGAACTTATTGATTTACTGCAATGATTTAGTCATGAATCAGATCCATTCTTATCTCAACTTAATTGGCTAACATCCAAGAGTAAGAAAAGAAAATTCATATGATGCTAAACTTGTGATTCAATGGTAAGTTTTAATGTTTTTTTTAAGGTATGAAAAATCTCCTCTTCTTCTTGTCTTATTTTTTTTTATTATATGAAAATAAAGATATATACATATATATAGTAATAATAATAATAATAATAATAATTTTTAGTTCAATGTCGAGTAAAGTATCAGTAAAATGCACCTGAGACGCATTAGTTAATAATTACTGGAAAATCACAATACGCTAGATTTTAATATTCATTATATTCAAATTACATATTACAAGAAAAATTAGTTTTTCATATGTACCAATTTATATATATATATTTGATTTATTAATATAAAATATATAATAGATGTGTTTGTTTATTTATATATATATATAATTGTGTGTGTTTTCAAATAAAATAATTTATAAAGTTTTTATGAGAATATAGTTAAAACATATAGTTTGTATGGTTGTTAACATGTATAATTGAAAGAATNAAGAAAAATTAGTTTTTCATATGTACCAATTTATATATATATATTTGATTTATTAATATAAAATATATAATAGATGTGTTTGTTTATTTATATATATATATAATTGTGTGTGTTTTCAAATAAAATAATTTATAAAGTTTTTATGAGAATATAGTTAAAACATATAGTTTGTATGGTTGTTAACATGTATAATTGAAAGAATTTTTTTTAAAAGTATAATATATACTCACACATCTTTTGTGAGTAAGTGGTGAGAAATGAGAAAAAAATTAATAAACTTTTATTGATTATTAAAAAATGGTTAATTACAATAATTTAACTCCCAAAAAAAAGAGAAGTAAATAAATAACGGAATGCAAAGTACTTTATTCATTGTAATTTTTTTTCTAGATTTGATTGATGTACTATCGATGTGTTCTAAAAAAACATCAATCAATGTGTTCAATAAAAAACAAAAAACAAAAACAAAAATATTTGTTTGTGTTGGATAAGTTTCAAAGATAGTCGGAGGTATCTGATTTATGTTATTGTAAAACTTCGCAGTCACGTTAAAAAAATAAATAAAAATAAAAAAGGAAAAAAAAGAAAAAGAAAAAAAAAGATGAGATTTTATTCTTTGTAAATTTTCCTATTTTGTTTTCAATATTAGTTTATTTAATTGTCTGCTTTAATAATTAGCTTTTTTCAATTAGAGTTAATATTTATTCCAACTCCATGAGTGTAAATCAGCTATCCATTAAATATTTTGACATGAAAGAATATGAATTTGAGGCTTTTACGAAAATATTTTCGATATTATACATGTTATGGTGGGTGGTATGAATTATCTTTTTGACTATATTATCATAAAAAAAATTAGAAATTAAAAAATATATATACATTGTTACTTTATATATTATGTGAAAATAAAAATAATAATAAAAGTACATCTGATTATATATTATTATATTAAATGAAAAAATATATATATATAAATTGGTATATGACTTTGTTTTTAAAAATGAATATGTTTATTTGAATATATAAAAGGAATAAAGAATAGAGATTGTGATTTTTCGATAAATTTTATTACTAAGAGACTAATAATAAGATAGTGTGCGGGTGTGATGAAACTTAAAATTAATAATTTATTATATGTTAAAACCTATATTTTAAAATTTAAGTTTCATTAAAATTATAAAATTATGTTATTTTAGTACTGTTTGTTTATATTTAATTGTTTTACTAAATATGTTTTATTTTCAGGTTTTCTATGCGTTGGTAAAATAATGATTATTCAAGCTACAAAATTCAAATGGAGGTGATTCAAACATCTTTGGAATCCTTGAGAAATTATCTACAACTTTGCAGAAGACATGACTGTCTAAAAATTTCATTAAGATGATCAAATTGTGCAAATATCAAAAGGAGGATAGATTTACTTTTATTATGACCAGCAAATAGTAAATCATAACTATTTCAATATTTAACCAAATGAGATGAACCAAAAGGCCAAAGTCATCTACAGACAAGTCTCCACATGTTTACTGTTTTGAGCAGAGTCAAATTCGGTGATTAAAGTCATGGAACAAAGCATTGAAAGAAGGGACATGGAATTGAAGTTGGAGGAGACAAAGACTACTATTACAACTACATATCATTAATAAAATTTTTGACCATTTCTCTCATTTGGCTTATAAATAGAGGTCTTGTGCTAGCTTTAGAATCATTATATCTCATTGTAAAAAATAATGTGAGTGCGTATAAAAGTTCTAAGTTCAAATATATTTTTCATTTTCCCAATTATGAGTTTTCATTTTCCCAATTATGAGTGATGATTTTATTGTTGATCAAAAGTAAGCTCATGGAAAACTAAATCTATTATGTCAAGGTGAAGATGATGAATTCTTGGTGAAATAAGATTGTTTATATTTTGTATATTCTTTCTTTATTTCTTTTCATTTTGCTAATTTCTTTTTATTGTATGTATAAAAATGAATTATTTGTTGTTATCAATTTACATCAAATGTTTGATACCATTGAAGTGGTAATCTTGATTTGCTGTTTAATTTTGATACAATAAATATTTTATCAATTATTATTATTTTTATATTATACATATACACATATATATACACACACACACACACACACACACATATATATATATAATTATATCATATATTTCATTTAGACGATAGCGTGGCTCTGCCGGTTGTTCTAAATGAAATATTATGATATCTAACAATCTAACTTTTACTTTCCGCATCTAACTTTTACTTTATCGCAACTAACTTTTACTTTCTGCAACTAACTTTTATTTTTCGCATCTAACTTTTACTTTATTGCAACTAACTTTTACTTTCACGCAACTAACTTATTAAGTCATATATTTCATTTAGGCAATAGCGTGGCTCTGCCGGTTGTTCTAAATGAAATATAATGATTTAATTTAACATTTACTTTATGAAATTATATATTTATATAGTTATATATATAATCATAGGTACCATATATAAAATATCGGTGAATTCAGTATTTTCTATAGTGGGAACTATATTATATTAGGTGTGTGTTTAAATATTTAATTTTCTTGGAACCATTATTTATGGTGGTTTTCTTAGTTTTACTTTTAGTTAAACAATATTACATAAACCAAGAATAAATCCTTGGTCCTTGACAAAATTAATAATTTGTAAACTTCATTATTACATTTGGTAATTTATAAATTAATAAATTTAAACTTAAAATAACCTCTCTGTGGATCGATCTCGTACTTACGAAATATATTACTTGCAGACAACCTACACTTGGATGAATTATAATTTAAGTAGTAGCACACACCTCACACGATCAGCATCCTCCATGTTCAAATAGCGAAAATGCACCTCAAGTGCTCGAATCCATGCCTCCGCAGCAAACGGGTTTGTGGTTCCAGAAAATTCCTTTGCCCTAGTCTCCGGAACTGATCATAAATATCATGTTGTGGCCTAGGTTCCTGCTGTAACTGATGCTCGAAAAAACGAGCCATACCCTCAAATGCACGAGTAGCAGCATCCACATTAGGAGGCGGGAGTGCATTAACATTACGATCCTCGGTAGCCTCTATCTGTCTATCAATTGGTGCGCGTCTAGGGAGCATTATATCTGAACGTTTTCCAAATTCTAACGTAACCAACATGCATTTAAATATAAGTTTTCTAATCATGCATTATATCCTAATTCATTTTAGCAATTTTAAGCATATAGAACATATATTATCATAAAGCTATTAAACATGTGATAGAATCATATAATTCATGTAATCATGCAGGTAACATCATAATAATCATATAAAGCATGTAAACTTACAGATTTAGGCTTGACGACTGAGCTTTCCGTAACTAACGGTGGCAAAATCCTTTGCAGAACCGTTGCTCTGATACCAACTGAAACGTCCACTACTCGTTTTGCTTAAAAAAATACTAGATTTTTTTTTAAAACCTCACTTAAAATTCGGCCGAACCATACAAAATTATATAAATATTTCTGACATCATTTTAAAAATAAATCAACCAACAAATAATTAAAAATCAAAGGAAATAACCAAAACATAAAATCATCCAACATTTTACCAAACATAAAAGTAATATTTGAAAAGTATAGCCCATACTATCAACCTCTCAAAAACCAATCAAAAGCATGAATAAAAAGTCGTTAAAATATCTTTAACATAAATCATAAAAGTAAGTCATAATCATAAGTGCGGAAAACTAGAAACGCTGGTACTTTGGTTATGTGTACCTTCAGTCCGAAAAATCAACCATCAAGACCTCTATTATCAATATAATCAAATTCACCTGCATCAATCACACCTAGTGAGTCTAAAGACTCAACACACCATAATCTTGATCACAAGTAATAAATATACAGATCACATACAACAGTGAAAATTCTTGTACTTAAAATAACATTTTCATAAAGATGCATAAACTTTAAACATACGCATTTTCATATCAACATATTCATATTCATAATCATATTCATATTCATATTCATCATAAACATATTCATATTCATTTTCGTTGAATACAGTTAGTTGATTGTGACTTCGTATTCATTTTCGTATTGGGCGATTGATCCATCTACATGTAACCACAGTATTAAGCGGCGAGGACATCAGCGAAACTCTCACCCGTCAACTGAGCTTTAGCCTACATATTAACATATCATCGTCGTATTTGTATTAGTCACAATCCCTTCAAAACCTTCAATATTTCGTATTTTCATCACTTTATAAAATCATGCATATTAAATATCATTTTTCTTTTAAACCAAACACGCAACATATTTTTTAAATGTCCATATTAAATCATAAAAATCTATAAACATTTAAAATAAATATTTTAACATATAAAACAACATTTAGAGCACTGCCATGACGTTTACTAATTTTTGGGTGTAAAATTACCGTTTTACCCTTAGAAGTAAAATTTCAGATTTTTTACTTTTTCTTAATTTCATTGACTCTAAAATATCCCAAATAATTATTTAAGCTTAAATTAAATTTATCACAATTTTATTTAGCTTAAATTCTAGAATTTTCATTTATTCCTTAATTATTCATTTTTAATGCGTTTTAATCCCGAATTATTTCCAACTTTAATATTAAATTTTTAAATTAAAAACTTAGACTTTTTATATTATTTTAGCCCTCGTGAACCATGACTCAACCCCTGTGAGCCATGTTTCAAATTAAATTCCTAGAAGAAAACCCTAGTCGAACCACCTAGCCTACACCTCGAGCCATGTTCGATATTTCTCAACCTAATCTCGAACCATGCTGGACCATCTTCGAGCCAGACCCCCTATGGACCCTACTGGACCCTTAGCACTCTAAGAACTTGACCTTAGCCCCAACCGTAAGCCACAACTCCAGCTGCAAGCTCACGGCCGAGAACCCTACTCGTCAAGGATTCTTCGCGTGCGAACCTAGGACCTAGCCACTGGACCATCCCGTGAACCAGCCCTTTGTGCACCCTCCTCGGACCCTAGGGACTTGACCTAGCCCAGTACAGAGCCCCCCAGGCCGAGCCCCTTCCTTGCACGCTGTTGCGCACCCATGCGCGCATGCGCTGATGTGCGTAGGTGGAGTCCTAGCTAGGACTACTCCCCAGCCCCTTGACTCGATTCCTAGCGTGGCTAGGACTCTTTCCTTGACTCAAGCACGGCCCTAGCCAGCCCTGGTCCCAGCCGAGACCAAGCCATGCCTAGATTCCCTTCAAAACCGAGCCCTTGACTCACAACCTTGATCAATCGGTTCCAGCTTATTCGGTTCTTGTTTGCAGCGTGTTGTGTGGTTCTAGGACACCTTAAATTCGTGTAAAACAATCCCATATCACTTCCTAATCATGGCAGCCCCTTCTAGCACATATTGAACATGTTTTTGGATAAAAACAAGAGTTTAGAACATGTATATGCATGGTTACGAAAATAATAGGTTGTATGACTTGTTTTCATTCAAAACCTGATCAAATAAATACTATGGTGTGATGAATGAGTAAAGAGAAGAATATGGCGTGCCTTTACATTTTTAACGCACGATTAAACGTTGATGATTGAAGAACGACGACGAGGAGAACCTTGGCTTGAAAACTTTGAAGATTTCGATGCTTTTCCTTCTTGCTTCCTTGTGTGTGCCGTGTATTTGGTTGAGGAAAAAGTGTGGTGTGCGGCTAGGGTAGTGGGCGTGGGTAATTTATTAAAATGGGTAGGGTTTGGGCTTCTATTTTTTGATAAAAATAATAGTGTGCAAGCTTGGGCCCATTAGTAAACTGTACTAGGCCCAATAAACCAAATTGTGCATGTTTAAAATATCTCGTGTAGGAAAGTTTGTGAAATTATTAGTCGAGTTGTTAAAACGTTCGTATTTTTGTTGAAAATCCAACACCGATAAAATTTACGTCCCGACATATAAAATCACCTCAAAACTTATTTTAAAAAATAATAAAAATCATCAACCATATTTTAAATAATTAAAAACAATTATTTTATAAAAACATTTTCCATTTTTCAGCGCTCGGTCTCCGTTCCTCGATCGCAACTCGAATAACCCTTAAAAATACATTTTAATGCATTTAAGTAGAAAAACTACTAAAACATCATTTAAACATATCACATAATCAATTTAGCAATTAAAATCAATTAATTAACTATTTTACATATTTCGTAGATTTGCATGTAGTTGGATTATGTTGTCTAAATTTCTGGACCTTACAGATCGACTGCAGATGCTAGAGTCCTTCGAGATGCACTTAACTGAGTTATAGATTCCAAGAGGTATGCTTTATTTTATAATGTTATACGATTTATTCTTTTCAGTTATAATACAAATAAGAATCAGTACTACTTGAAAGTACGACGTCATTACATTATGTTACTATCTATGTGATAATGGATACGCTAATGTGGAAATATTCTTAGCACCTTACCGGAGAACACATATCATTTGAATGATTGGGTAATTGGCGCTCCTAGTCTATAGAATTAAAAACAATTTTTCAACTCTAAATGTTGTCGTGCATATAACATTTTTTAAAGGGCATTTGGTTTGTTAAAAAGACGGTGGGCAGTACTCCGCAACCCAACATTTCCCATGTAGGTATGTTATATGTTTTTTTTTACATAAAATGTATAAAATTTAAAAGGTTTTTATGTATCAGATTTAAATGTTGTCCCAAATGTTGTAACATGTACTGACAACATGCAGCGGAATAAACTAACACACAAATAAATAACTTAAATCAAAATAACTCAGGATTAATTATGCACATGTATAAATACTTGTGCGGTGCCTCATGTCAAATAATCACTTGAAAACCAATTTCAGTTTACAAAAAAACCAACATTAATGATTTTAACGAAAATCAATTTTTTCAATAATCACTTGAAAACCAATTTCAGTTTACAAAAAAAACAACATTAATGATTTTAACGAAAATCAATTTTTTCAACACGTTGAAAAATTAAATTACTTTCTAAAACAAACAACCTAACTAAAAACGTATTCAAGAAAGCAAGAACGCGATGCCGAAAACGAGATTAACAAAAACACGATCTTCAGCCAACACTTCAACGCATGTTGTCTGTAGATGTCTTTAACAATCACGGGCAACATGAAACACAACGCTCTCCAAAATAACGACTTCCTTGTGGATTTTTTTATATGAATTTCACGGCGTGTTAGAGTGCAAAAGTGAGCAGCCATCGAACGTCCAAGCAACAGTCAAATGCCAAAAGTCTTTTTCCTTTGCTTGCTTATCTTATTTATAGTTTCCTTGCGTCTTAGGGTTTATCTCAAAAAAAATCCTACAAGATATGAAAACCAATAGTTTTATTAGAAATAAAATCTTTTTTAAATTATAATACCATATCATTAAATCATTTTCATAAATATCATATCTAGAAAGATAAAACCCTTAATTAAATATTTCACATAATGTTATCAATAAGGAAAATCTATTTAAGGAAAAGATTATTTCAAAGAATACATTATATCTTGGAAACAAAGACTAATTTTCTTTTCAATCTCCCACTTTTCGCCTTTGTGGACAAAATAAGCACAAGCACCATTTTCCATGTTGATTCCTTTTTGTCTCCCCCTGTATATGAGAATTCATCTCCCCCTGAATGTGATGATAACATGTCTCCCCCTAAATTTGATCATTTTAGCATACACATGAGGCAACACAGGAGAGAAACAAACATTCACTGCATAACTTTTAGCTAGATCATACATAACATCAAAACAAAATAAAAAAAAGCAGAGAAGAGAGAAAATTGATCACAGTGCATCAAGGTAAATCACTGATCACTATCACTGTCAGCTTCAACTCCTTCATTTACCGAAGGTCCTGCTTCATCAGTTTCTGCTCAGTTTGTTCTCCAGCTGCTCCAGCTTCATCTCTCCCTTTTTATCTAGAATGGACAGCTACCTCTAGAGCCAGCTGGTAGTCAGCCACTAGGTTCTCATAATAGACCAGATCAAATTTTGCTTGAATTATCTTGGCCAAAGCATGATCTATCTTGGCTTGGATGGCAGTCGTGGAGAGAATTACATATCCCGTAGGTGTAGTAGTATCGGAAGTGCCTTGAGGGATATCAGAGACAGCGGGGGCAGTACGAGACTTAGACCATGGAAGGTCTATTTTTCGATTTCCTTTGAGCAGGGCTGGGAAAATCTTTAGCAACTCGCTGACATCTAGTGATCTCTCATCCATGTCGTGAATGAATCCTTGATATTCAAGGATGCCGTAAATAAATGAGGGAAATGACAATTCGGATTTCTTAGGCCTCCTTCAGCAAAATGGAGTACATTCTTGAATACCAGCTGTCCGAAATCAAGTGTGCGAGTACCTATTGCAAATAATATCAAGGCTTGAGATCTTGTTACCACTGTGGAGTTAGTAGAGGCTGTCCAGTTCGGAATGACAACTTTATGAAGCACATATTAAAGAGAGTTGAGATTCGCGGTAAAGAGGCGTTCTAGGTGCCCTGTAAATTGTTGAATCAACCCACCTGTCAGCACTGAGGTTACCTCATTAAGGTCTGGTTGGGGTCCATCATCAATCTCGGGGGTGCTATAATAAGAGTTGATGATACTGGGGTTGAATTTGTACACCCTATTGCTAACAAATACCCTTCCAAACTTTTCAGACCTTTCATCACCAACTCCCGGTGATATGTTGGTGTAGAACTCCAACACGGGTTTTCGCCAAAATAATAGTACTGCAGATACACTAGAGAACATCCCTTGCAATTTGAGGAAGTTCATCAGGTGTTATCAGGAAAATTCTTCCATGTCGACATTCTTTTCTTCAATAAAGTCTCGGTTTGCATATAGTGACACTGTGAAAGAGCCTGCTCTGTATAGAACTTTGTACTAAAGGATTTGTCCAAGTCATACTCACTAAGGTCCGCGTTGTCCTGAATGTCCTCAGCATCTGGTACAACACTTGCACTGTCAGTGGAAGCTTCTGTGGCCTCTTCAAATGAACAATCCGTTCCTAAACTACTGAATTTTTTTTCACCGAGTCTCAGCCAAATATATATGAAACGTCTGGTGCTAAAATACTATTGAATTGTTTTTTAAAAGCAATGGCTGAAACCATTACCACATAAATCCAAGGAAAATTCGAAACCTACACTGTATAAAAACAATCCAACGACTAAATAAAATAACTGCAGTTATCAAATCTTGAAAATATAATCAATCTCAGAGTCTAATGTTTTAAAGAAAAACTAAAACATGTTACCAAAAAATCTGTCAAATCATCAACGTATTAAAAAATCATAAAAAAATATTGTTTTCACCCATGTCTCAAAAATCATATTGTGCGTAAGAAATGCAAGGTCTTTGGGTTTTCACGTGCACCCCAACTCAGCCCACTCATTCTTCAGCGCATCCACTCTCCTCATCCACATGATCACCCGCATCAATCACACCTAGTGAGTCTAAAGACTCAACACACCTGAATCGTTATAACAAGTACATATACATATCATGCAACAGTGAAAAGTATTGTAACCAAAGTAAGTTTCGTGATCTTTCAAAGCATAAACATAAACATCAACATATTGGGTCATATCAAATCATGTCATATCATATCATCATATACGTATTCATTTTCCTTTAATGAATTCAGATCAATATATGTGACTTTCGTATTAGCTCTAGGTCGATGGACCCATCTACGTATAACAGTGGTACCTGGCAACGGAGATATTAGCGACACTCTCTCCCGTCAATTGAGCTTTGGCCTTACATGTTCGTGTTCATATTCGTTTTTTTATTAGTCACAACATCCTCACCTCCTTCAAAAACATGTCATCTTATTCATCTGAAACGTCTATTACTTAAAATACTACTAGAATTATTTTTTTGTAAACTCATTTCCGAAAATTACCATTTTATGCATACATGCAGTACGACTAAAAATTACTCATTTTGAATTAATAGCAATCATTAACAGATGAAAAAATGTAGTTTAAAAAGGACAAATCATCAACTCTAGTCTTACGTTTTAAAATAATGCAAATATGAAACGTCTAACAATCCTGATAACCATCAACATAATAAATTGAATGAGTATGAAAATATCCATCAACTCCTAACTCAAAACATAATATGCGGAAAATACGGTCCTCGGGTTCGCGTGCGCACATCCAACTCCGCCTACTCAGTCTTCGGCACCTCCAATCTCCTGATCAAATTGCAAACATGCATCATGCACATCCAGTGAGTCTAAATAGTCAACACACCTATAACGTCATAACAAATACATATACATAGCACGCAACAGTTAAAAGTACCATAATAAAATACGTTTCATAATCTTAAAAAGCTGCAAGCATAACCATGACCTGTCAAAGCATAAACATTTTCATAACATATCTCATCATCTCAACATATATGTGTTCGTTTTCTTAATTTGAATTCCGTTCATTAGTTGTGACTTTCGTATCATCGTATTAGGCGATGGATCCATCTACGTATAACCGCGGTACCCGACGACGAGGACATCAACGAATGTATTAACCATCCACTGAGCCTTGGACTTACATGTCATCGTATTATCGTATCATCGTATTAGTCACAACCATCTCTCATCCTTCAAAACATGTCATCATATTCATCACTTAATAAAATTATGCATAAACATAAATTTTTATTAAAATCAAGCAATTTACATAAAAAGTCATATTCGTGATAACATAAGCATTTAAAACATGACAAATCATGTTTAAGGCGCTGCCAGGACTAAAAACTCGACCCGGGTGCAAAATGACCATTTTGCCCTGAAAACCCTAATTAACCATTTTACCCTTAGAGCTCAAAATTTCGACCCGAATCCTACCAAACTCCTTAAAACACCTCAAAACATAATAATAAGCATTTCTTAGACGTAAAATTGAGCCTGTTCCAAAACTTATTTGATTCGTTTTAAAACTTGGACCGGGGCCCTGGTTTTAACATGAATCAATCCGAAACCTAACCAAATTTTTCCCAACTTAAACCGTGACTTAATAATACTTAACCATACCCCTCACAACCCATTTCCCACCATTTAGTACCTTCAAAATCCCCCTGACCCTTGCTGAAAATTTCTGCACCAAGAAGAATGAAACCCTAGTGCACCTTGGGCTCTAAATAATCGACCCTAGCTCATTCGATCGGCTTTTAGACCACGACCAGCTGTTCACAGCCCTCTCCCAGCCCTGTCACAAACCCAAGAGGGTCAGCTTCTTCGCTGGAATCGAGCCATTCATGGCTGCACACCTAAACCCCTCGATCTAGCCATACCCGAGCCAAACAACCAACAAATACAGATCGGCCCTCACAAATTCTTACCCTCAGCCGACTCCAGCCCCTTGATACCTATTTCTTTGACATAAACAGCCCTCTAACCACCAGACATAGCAGCCCATTTCCCCATAATGAAGAAAAACATGAGTTATGAGTCAAAAGATGCATATTTCATGTCAACATTTTGCACAAATGATACTATATGATAGACCAAAGAATTCCTCATGCAAATACATATACATCAGCATATAAATTGTGTAAATGATGAGAAAAGAGATACATGGCATGCCTTAACGTTTATTTGCTCAAAAACTTGAAGATACGTGCGTAGGGCTCGCACCAAAGAGGCAGGGGAAGATTTTCTTTGAAAGCTAAGGGTGCCGACGGCTTGCTTCTAAAAATATGAGAGGAGGTTGCTGTTGGGAGGATAGGGGATAGCTGCTAGGTTTAGAATAGGTTTAGGGTTTGCTAATGAGGGTTTTAAAATCGTAATACAAAGTGCTAATGGGCCATAATAAAAATAAATGGATTTAAAAAAAAATTTGAACCTATTAAGCAATGAAATAAACCTATCAAGCCCAGTACCACTGCCGAAAAATATTTCGTTTTGGTAAGTTTTAAAAAATATAGTCCGAACCCTCAAAACGTCCCCCAATTCGCTAAATTTTGCGTACATGTTAAAAATATAACCCGACGAGTAAAAATACCCAACCAAGGTCTATTTTCGAAAATCACACTTAAAAACACCTTAAAAATATAACCCGATGAGTAAAATTACCCAACCAAGGTCCATTTTCTAAAATCACACTTAAAAACACCATATATTAAATAATAAAAATAAATATTTAATCAAAACTTTTTTCCTTATTATTCTCGGTCTCCGTTCCTCGTTCGAGCACGAAATGCAACTTAAAATCCTAATACATGAAACTTTAAACAACCAATGAAATAAACGCATAATCATGCAATAATCATGTATTAAATGCATAAAAATCATTAAACACATATTTTAAATAAAACCTTAGGTACATTTTGGAACAGTATGCCTCATAGATGTATGATTGCACGAGAAGTGGGTGAAGAGAACAGAGAGTCTCGAGATGAGGAGAGGGCCACTCTTCCTCGCACACCGCCAGATATGCAGGCACAGATGCTTGCAGGTATGACTCAGTTCTTCACACAGTTTGCGAGGAACAATGCTGGAGTGGATACAGGGGCGAGGCCCAGACCAGAGGCTGTTTATGAGAGATTCAAGAGGATGGACCCAAAGGAGTTCTCGGGGACTACTGACCCGATGATAGCTGAGGGATGGATTAAGTCCATCGAGGTAATTTTTAATTTATGGAGCTTCAGGACGCAGACAGGGTCGGGTGTGCAACTTTCCTGCTCACAGGAGATGCCAGACTGTGGTGGGAGAGCGCGTCCGTATAAGTGAACTTGCAGACTTTGTCTTGGGATGGTTATAAGGAAGTCTTCTACTCCAAGTACTTCACCGAGGAAGTATGCTTCTGCTTGACCAGGGAGTTCATGATGTTGTGACAGGGAGACAGCAGTGTGGAAGAATTTGTCAGAAAGTTTGAGAGGGGGTGTCACTTCGTGACCCTGATTGCAAATGATGCCTGGGAGAAGTTGAGTTATTTTATTGATGGTTTGCACCCGATCTTGCGCCGTGATGTGAGAGTTGCTAGTCCTACGACCTATGCTGTAGCCGTGTCGAGAGCCTTGGCGGCAGAACAGGATCAGAGAGACATTGAGAACGACAAGTAGGGCAAGCGGCCCTATCAGGCACCTCAGCAGTAGCGCAACAGCAGCACCAGTTTAAGAGGCTTTTCCAGGGGCAGCAGGGGAAGAGGCCATTTCAGGGACCACCGAAAGCAAGGGTACTATTCCGCAAAAGAAAGCTCCTCAGAAGCCTGGTGAGTATCCAGTGTGCCCTAAATGAAACCGCCATCATATGAGGCAATGTCTATGGGGTTCAAGCAAGTGCTTCAAGGTTGGAGCCAGTGACCACATGCTGAAGGACTGCCCACAGTGGAGGAAGCCGACCCAGGGGAGAGTGTTCGCCATGCAGGCTGAGGAGGCGAACCCAGATACGACCGTTCTGACTGGTAACCTATTTAATTCAACACCGTATTATTTTTGCCATGCATTCTTCAAATTTTGTGTTGGAATTATAAGTGTGCTGTTTTGTATTTTTGGTGATTTGGGCTAGAAATTTCAAAGTATGCATGAGATTAAGATTTGTGATTGGGATATAAGTTTTTGTGTGTTGTGCTAAGTCTCTCAGGAAATATTTTTATAAAGAGAGTTGCCACGAAGGCCTTGATAGATTCCGGGGCCACTCACTCTTTTATCTCGGAGACGTTCGCTAATCATTTGGACATCAAGTCAATTGGGGACGACGTGAACTATTCAGTGACAGTCCCATCAGGGGAAGATTTATCAGCTACTAGCGTGGTCAGAGACATTGATCTTGACCTGCAAGGCCACCTAGTGTATGCCGATTTGATTGTACTGCCGATGCCAGAATTTGACATTATATTGGGAATGAACTGGCTTACGAAGAACAGAGTTCTTGTTGACTTCCAAAAAAGGTCAGTGTTTGTAAGACCGTTGGGCATGGAGCAATTTCTCTTTGAACCGGACAGATGGAGAAATTTCCCTCGCATGATCTCTTGCGTGCAGGCTCGGAGTCTTATTCACAAGGGGTGTCAGGCTTTCTTGGCCAGTATTATTTCCGCACCTGACGCACCCACTCCGTCGATATCTGATGTGCCAGTAATCAGAGATTTTCCTGATGTTTTTCCTGATGACGTCACAGGCCTTCCACCAGAGAGAGAGGTGGAGTTCGCTATTGATCTCATGCCAGGTACTGTGCCCATCTCCAAGGCACCGTATCATCTAGTGCCAGCAGAGATGTTAGAACTCAAACAGCAGATTCAGGAGCTTCTTGACAAGGAATTCATTCGCCCTAGTTTCTCAACTTGGGGCGCATCAATGCTCTTTGTAAAGAAGAAAGATGAGAGCATGAGGTAGTTTATCGATTACCAGAAACTGAACAAGGTAACGATCAAGAATAAAAACCCATTACAAAGGATTGAGGATTTATTTGATCAGTTGCAGGGAGCTACAGTGTTCTCCAAGATAGATTAGCGTTCTGGGTATCATCAACTGAAGGTAAAAGATGCAGATGTTCACAAGATAGCCTTAAGAACTAGATATGGGCACTACGAGTTCTTGGTGATGCCGTTTGGACTGACGAATGCTCCAGAAATTTATATGGATCTGATGAATTGATTATTTCAGCCCTATCTAGATCAGTTCGTCATAGTGTTCAATGACGACATTCTTATCTACTCGAAGAGCTATGAGGAGCACAGTCAGCATTTGAGTACAGTGTTGCAGGTTTTGCAGAGCCACAAGTTGTTTGCAAAATTCAGTAAGTGTGAATTTTGATTGGAGAAATTAGCATTTTTGGGTCATATAATATATAGCAGTGGTATTGAGGTGGATCTAGCTAAGGTGGCAGCTGTTAAAGAATGGGTTAAACCGAAGAATGTTTCAGAGATCCGCAATTTCCTAGGCTTAGCCGGCTACTACAGGAAATTTATTCAGGGATTTTCTTCGATAGTAGTGCCACTCACTTCATTGACTAAGAAGAATGCTAAATTCGTATGGAGTGAAGAGTGTCAGAAGAGCTTCGATACTTTGAAACAAGTTCTTATCACAGCGCCAGTTTTATCCATGCCATCAGGGCAAGGTAATTTTGTGTTGTACACCGATGCTTCTAAGCTCGGGTTAGGTGCAATATTAATGCAGCATGGTCGGGTTATAGCATATGCCTCCAGAAAGTTAAAAGATCATGAGAAGAATTATCCGACTCATGATCTCGAGTTAGCTGCCGTCGTCTTTGCGTTGAATATATGGAGACACTACTTGTACGGCGAGAAATGCCAGATATTTACAGATCACAAGAGTCTCAAGTATTTCTTCACCCAGAAAGAGCTGAATATGAGATAAAGACGGTGGTTGGAGTTGGTAAAAGACTACGATTGTGAAATTAGCTACCATCCAGGGAAAGCTAATGTTGTGGCAGATGCCTTGAGCAGAAAAGTATGAGTCGTAACATAGCTGTCAGTGCAGAGACCTCTTCAGTCAGAGATTCAGAGGTTTGGGTTAGAAGTTTATCCTAAGGGCAGAGCTCCCAAGCTGTCTAATCTGACAGTCCTGTCTCCCTTATTAGACCGAATCCGTAACGGTCAATATTCAGATGAACAGTTACAGAAATGGAGACTGAAGGATGAACCCAAGGGCAGTGTACTCTACACAGTGTCTGATGGTATTGTGAGATACTGAGGGAGAATGTCGGTGCCTAGTGTTGATTCGATCAGAGAGGATATCTTGTCAGAGGCACATGCATCTCCGTATTCCATACATCCAGGGGGTACCAATATGTACAAGGATTTGCAAATTTTGTATTGGTGGCAAGGTATGAAGCGAGACATCAGGCGATTTGTATCTGAATGTCTAACTTGTCAGCAAGTGAAGGCAGACCATCAGAGGACAACATGAATGCTTAAGCCGCTCCCTATCCCCGAGTGAAAATGGGAGAATATCACCATGGATTTCGTTGTTGGTTTCCGAGGTCATTCAGAGGGTCCAATTCCATTTGGGTTATAGTGGATCGACTTACTAAATCGGCCCATTTCTTACCGGTGAAGACGACTTTCTCCATGACTTAGTATGCAGAGCTCTATATCAGGGAGATAGTTCGATTGCACGGGATCTCAGTTTCTATTGTGTTCGACAGGGACCCGAGGTTCACATCGTCCTTTTGGAAGATTTTACATTCAGCCATGGGGACGAAGTTGCTATTCAGTATGGCATTCCACCCTCAGACGGATGGCCAGTCTGAGCGTGTGATTAAGATTTTGGAAGACTTGCTGCGAGCTTGTGTGATCGATTTCTATGGGAGTTGGGAATCGAAGCTACCTCTAGTGGTGTTTACCTACAATAACAGTTTTCAATCATTGATAGGTATGGCTCCCTATGAAGCACTGTATGGAAGGAAGTGCAGATCACCGATTCATTGGAATGAAGTCGGTGAGAGATCAGAACTTGGCCCAGAAATAGTTCAGCAGACCGCAGACGTGGTGTTCAAGATCCGAGACAGGATGAAGACCGCCCAGAGTCACCAAAAGAGTTATGCTGATAAGAGAAGGAGAGACCTCGAGTTTGCCGTAGGAGATCACGTATTCGTGAAGATAGCACCTATGAAGGGTGTTATGAGGTTCGGGAAGATGGGCAAGTTGAGTCCGAGATTTATTGGACCATTCGAAATTCTGGACGGAGTTGGGACACTAGCTTATCGTGTAGCCCTATCGCTGAATCTTGCCGAAGTACACAATGTATTCCACGTCTCGATGCTGAGGAAGTATATAGCAAATCTCTCGCATGTCTTAAGTTTTGAGCCGTTGCAGTTGGCTCTAGATCTGTCGTATGAGGAAAGACCTGTCCATATTCTAGACAGACAGGAGCGGAGACGTCAGAACAAAGTGACCAAGTTGGTCAAAGTCCAGTGGCTGAATCAATCAGTGGAAGAGGCCACTTGGGAGGCCGAAGCAGATATGAGGATTCGCTACCCGGAGTTGTTTGGTAAGATTTAATTTCGAGGACGAAATTTATTTAAATGGGTGAGGAATTGTAGAGCCCAAAATCAGTACACGTAAAACACATGCATTTATTTAAATTGCTAATTTATTTATTTAATTTTTTAAAATGATTTTAGCGATGCATGATTTATGAATTTACATTATTTTAAATTATTACATGTTTATTTGATGCACGTTAAAATGTTTTCTTGAGTTTTATGTTTCAGACGAATATTCGAGGCGGGATCGGGAAAAGAGACCGGTGACGATTTAGGCGATTCTTGAAAATGTGGTATTTTATTTCAAGTCGAGAAAATTAGTATTTTAATTGATTTATGAAATTTTAAGGGTTTTAAAGCCTAATTTAATTTATTAGGTGATTTTAAGATTTCAAGCTTTTCAAATACCAATTTGAAAATTTGGAGATTTTAATCTTGAAACTTGGTACTCCATTATTTTATTTAATCTTTGAGTGATATTAAATAATTATAGTAGTATTATTTTTATTGCCAATTATTTAAATAAGCACTTTTAGCCCCCTAATTAGTTAATTAATTAGTTAATTAAGCAATATTTTTCACCTAATTAAACTACACTCACGGACACACACTACACACACACATACACGTTCACTTTGGGAGTTGAGGTAGGGTTCTTGAGCCAATTCTTTTCAGCAGCCACCACCACCTCCCTCTTCGATTTTTCCAGCAACTTCACATTCTTTTTGTACCAAGAAATTGCGCCTCAAGTCGTCCCGGATCGGCTCTCGCATTCTCTCAGCTTCGGTATCGTCGTTTCAAGAGTTTTAAAGATCAAAGGCATGTATAATCTTTTACTCAATGCATCGATCTTGTCATAGTAGATATTGATGTATGTTATGCGTGAAAATTTGGTTATTATGTGCAAAGTTTGAGCAAATATGTAAAGGCCCGTATTTCGTATTCTTAATTTTGCGGAATTATTAAAATTTTTCTAAATAAATAAATAACTTGCCCAATTTATAAAATAAACATGTAAATAATTTTAACCTTAAAATAACAGCGGAAGTCAACATTGTATTTCAAACAACAATTTAAAATTAATCCAACATGTTAAAATCGAGTTTGAATGATAAAAGGTGCATAAATTAAATCATGAGGTCCTCGGGTTTACTACTGCTGTCCCAAGATCGCTCACTGGTCTCCGCCCGCGGTCTCGACCTCATCAATACCTACAACAATCAAGTCTAGTGAGTCTAAAGACTCAACATGTATATATCGTGAATAACAAGTAAATATATCATAAAATCGCATGCAACGTAAAAATAAAGTATCGTAAAGCGTACGGTGAAAATCGTATCATGAATAATTATAACTACGTGCATATCTAAAAATCATACGTAAAAGCTTTGCTCAATAGAGCTCTGTCATAACATATCATAATTTTTCTGGTAGAGATAATGTTTCTAAGCAAGTGGCCCATAACATAACGTGAGCGCCTGATCAGACTAAACCACAGTATACTGGGCGGTAGAGATCACCACAGCCCTTGGACTGGATATCCGTATCCATACATAATCGTAAACCGGTCGTAAGTCACCGGGTGGAGAGGTCCTCGGTTGTTCCTACCGACTTCCAAACCCATAAGCATAAGGTGGCCACAAGACATATAGCATATATCTCAAAAATAAACATTTTATATTTTATGCACGTAATATAATTATACCCTTATTTTACCGGATGAGTTGGATCGCTCCCAGGCTTGCTGCGACTTAATTTTAATATGTGACACATGCAAATAATCTTATCTTGACCAAAACTTAACAATAGAACAAAAAATGAGACTATTAGGACCAACCACTTGATTTTTAATCATGGTATCGTACTAACCCGAGCCAACATTAATCCGACGTTTAACCATGATTAAAAATACCCCAAACATACTGAAAAACATGCATAAGAATTGCAAAACACGAAAATAGGTGAAAGGAATCCAAAAACATAAAACACTCTTTCGAGAGTCATTTTGGCACCTTTCACCGTAAATTCACGTACGACTCTAAACTCGACCAAATCACAAACGGCCAAAAACATGACTTTTCTAACTCATTAAGGTAGTGTCCAGTCCAAGGCCATGGGCTAAAAGCCAACCAAGAACTCAAACCACCACCAAAACCGTGACCCAAAGCTGCTGTCAAAAAGGCAGCAGTAGCATCTTGTGTGTTTGTAGTGAAAATCCTGAAATAAATGACTATGGGCTTGAACCACCACCCAAGGACTCTTACCAACATCCTAAGGCATGGCTTGGACCATTGCTAAGGGCTAAAAGCCAGCCACAAACCGCGCCAACACATAGGACAATACAACATGTTAGCCGAGAGTGCATATTCTGTGCAGGGTGTAAATTGAATTGTTTTGTCGTCTTAGATCATTCCAATGGCTATATGATCAACCATGGCTCGATCTAGACATGATGAAGTGTTGTATGAACCATGGATATGGGCTAGGAGCCAACCATAATCCACACAACATCCAAAAACCGAAAGTGCATATACACAGAATTTGAAGAAACCGAAATGCATTTGTGTTGTTGTTGTGAAATTCTGATGGATCCGTGTACCAATCTTTGAAGGGTTGATTTGGTCACTTCCTAGACATGTTAAGGAAGGGTTCTAACAATGGCTACGGTCCTAGGACAGCCAAGGTTCGAACTTCCCACTTAAACAACTCAATGACAGCAACCAAGGTTCATTTCTGTACATAAGAAGAACTTGCTGTCATGTCCTTGTTCTTGGGTGTATGGACCGAAAAAATTGAACCAAAAACACTCTAACACATTCTACTTAATACCTAGAAGCAGCCATGTATGCCTGGAATCGAGCAACATCCTAAAATCACCAAAACACACAACACCCGTGAAGCAACAAGCCAAGGCCGAGAAAGCTGTACAGATTTTTAAATACATGCTGTCAAAATTTTGTTTTTGCCTCACAAATCCTGAGTATATAATGTTTTAAAATATCTATAGGACTTGATTGAAGAGCAAAGAAGCAACATATACATGCCTGGAATTTGTTTTGACAAAAACAAATCAATACGACGAATACGAGCGGCGGAACGTAGTTGGATTCCTCTTCTTATTTCTGCTGATGTTCACGAATTTTATCAGCTGGTTTCTTCGGATATTTTTGAGCATATGGTTGTAGGAGATGTAGGTTATGAAAGTGAATGATATAATAGGTGTTAAAGGTGCCATAATATGCATTGAGGTGGGAGTTACAAGTAAAGGAGTTGAATAGTTTTGTATTGCTTCTCATTCCTTGCTGCCGTTAATTTTTGTTTCTTATTTTTCATTCTTTACACGTTGATCTGATAGGGAAATGAGTTGAGAAGAAATGGGGTGTAATATGGTATTTGAATTAATCATAATTGGTGACTTAAAGGTGGAAAATGAATACACTATAGAAGCCATTTAGGAGTGACTTGAATGGGTTTACTCCACAATTGAATTTGTTTTAAAAGGGTTGATCAATTTCCTACTAATTTTACATGGTATGTTATGGTTTAAATCTTGCATTTTAATTTTTTAAGGTTTTAAATACCCATTAGACATTTTAGTGAATTTACACATTAATTTAGACTAAACTCTTGCATGGCATTGCATGGTTTATAATTTAAGTATTTAAATGCTATATTTAATTTCTTCAATATATTATACCTAGATTAATTCATCCTTATTTGTTTACACATTTTAATTTAAACTTTAATTAAATAATGGACCTAAAAGAATTATTTACTAATTTAGCTTCAATTAATTTAATAAATCCTAAAAACATTCTTTTTCATTAAAATAAATCATTCATTAGCTTAAATTAAATTTAGGAATATTTTTCTTATTATTAATCTTATCTATATTCTCCAACTCCGGTCCGGCCTCACGTATTTATCCTGAAAAGATAAACTAAACATCTACTTTTAAAATAAATAATCATGACTCAACAATTATAGAAAAAATGAATTAAACACTTCATATATTTATAAGAATTCATTTTTTAATTTAAATAATGGTAATTATGCATGGCTTATACGTAATCTGATTTTCGGGTTCTACAAAATACGTTTTGAAACGATTTCTAACAAAATTTAGATCTCAAAAATTGTTTTTGCGGTCATTTCTAGTACTGTGTAATTTCGATTGGTTTTCTGAAAATATTTTCAACACAAAAATCGTAGAACATTGCGTTATCTTTGATTCGACACTAAATTCGTAATTTTTGGACCAGAAACGAGTGATATACGGCCTTTTTTTGTGTGACTGCTCAAGTGAAGATTTCTTTTAAGAACGCAGAACAGTTGTTAGCTGTCAATTCGAGTGCTGCAACTTTTGGTCGATTTTTTGGAAATTATTTCAACATATGAATTGTAGTACGTCGTGTTATCTTCGATTTGACAGTAAATTCGTATTTTTCTAATAGGCAATGAGAGAGATATGATTTTTATCGTGACATCACTCAAGGAAAGATTTGTTTTTACATCAGACGACTTTTCCATCGATTTTCTGAACATACTTTCAACATATGAATTGTAGTACATCGTGTTATCTTCGATTTTACAAAAAATTCATATTTTTATGATACCAAATGAAAGAGATATGATTTTGACCGTGACATCGCTCAAGCTGTGAAAATTTATGCATGTTCTTCACGTTTTCTCAAGTTTTGGCTGCAGGCTTCGTTGAGATCTTCTTAATCTTTGCTGTTGTGGTTAGGGCAGCATGTCCAAAGCATTCAAATGAAGCCCTTGACATTTTTAAGTATGTTCGACGTGCAAAAAAAATATTTTTATGTTTTTGAGGTATACTAATTGTCTTGTGACCAATTATGAACGGGTTTGGAAGTCGGTGAATGTAGCCGAGGACCTTTCCACCCCGATAAAGCATGACTGGGTTTAGATCAGGATTGGAAAGTGGTAAAGCATGACCAAGGACCAATCCACCCAGTAAAGCATGACCGGGGATCTCATGTATGTGGTAGTGGACATCCCTGCCAGCCCAGTACTGTGGTTTAGTCTGATCAGACGCATTTATGTTATGGCTCACTTGCTTTGAAACATATCTCTACGCAAAATGATAATGTTATGTATGTCCAAGTATGTATGATGAAGTATGTTTATGAAAAGTTTAACTAGATGATTGTGAGAACCCGAAAAATTCGATCCGAAGCAAATCACGTAAGAAATACAAACTTAAAATTTAGCTTAATCTAAGCTCAATAATTTTCATTCTAACTATGAACTTGAACATTAACTTAGATTTCAGCTAATTTAACTCGAGGAAATGAATTCAAATCTCGGAGACTAACTCAACGGGAGGCCAAGCTGTAAGTAATTGCATCCATTTAAGAATTATCACTGGAGGAGTAAAACCCCAGCTCAAGGACTCGATCTTTCAGCTCAAAGCAGGTCAACCAAGCTTGTCCTAACAGGACCAAAAAGGGAGCTAAAGGATGAGCTAAAGGCTTGGACAAGTTAAAAGTGCAAGAAATGACCTTCGAGATGACCAAGGAAGAAGCTAAGGGACGAGCTAAAGGTTAAGACAAATTTAGTATGCAGGAAATGACCGTTGATATAATCCATGAATGAGCTAAGGGGGAAGCTAGGAGATCAAGACACAATTATGATACAAAAGATAGCCTTTGGTGTTTGGTATGCTTTGACCATCATTACTCCATTTCTTGGAGCACAAGAGGACGGCCATGGGGAGGCAAGGGGACAAAAATTTCTCTATAAATAGTGCTCAAGGGTGATAGAAAGACCATTTCAAAAAGCCTTGAAGTTTCGGCCGCACCCTCCACCAAAAACCTCTCAAGAATTCGGCCAAGCCAAGCAAGGGAGAAGAAGGAAATTTCGTGCAGTCCAGGGTTGCTATCCTGCGTTAAAGTGCTGCTCGATCAAGGACAGCATTTGCCGAGGTTACGTCGAGGTGCTACTCGATTTTCAAGAGGAAACTCTGTACAAAAATCTGCAAATTCGGTAAATGGGTTTTTGTTACTTATATTCTTGTATTTTAAACCTTGCATATAAATAATATGACATGCTTGTATTTGTGTCCCCTTTTTCGGAAAAAGTCAGTCTGTTCTGTTTAAAATTTTGATAGATTATATGTTTTCTTCTGTTCTTCGACATTCTTTGATTCCGCTGAATCCGTCTGAAATTCTGATATATGAAACTCTGATAAGTTCTGTCTGGTACATCTGAATTCTATGTTGTACTGTTACAACTTGATTTGAAATGGGACGAGAATTGTAATTCTGTCTGGCCACCATAGGTAGGTATAAAACCATGTTCTGTCTGGCCCCCATCGGTGGGTATAAAACCAAGTTCTGGCCTCACCCCTTAGAGGACTAACATATTGGGGACAATTTGACCATGGAAATGAGATGAGTAACAGTGTTGTGTCTGTTCTGAAATGATCTGATTTGTTTCTGAAATGCTGTGAATCATCTGTTGACTTCTGTCTCATATTCGATTCGTTTTTGTAAGTTAAAAGTAATAAGTTTTGAAAGTTTGTTAAAGAAATGTTTTAAAGATTAAGATCTATATGTATCTTTAGAAATCGATCGACCCTCCACTTGCTGAGTGTTTCCCAGAACACTCACCTATTACAAATTTCAGATAAGAATGAACAACAAGTGAACGAGGAAGAGCAGGAAGCTTTCTGGGGATGGTAGACGATGAGCAAGATCCAAGAATTAAGTTTTTTTGTTTCCTTTGTTTAATTCCGCATTCGCAACTCTGATGTATTTGTTTTATATTCTTTTGTCAATATAAAGACAATGTTTAATTTATGAAAAAGACTGGTTTTTGGCATTTCGATACGAGGCTTAATTGTTTTCAAGTAATTGTTAAACAATGCCGGATGTCACCGGCGCTTCGGACATGGGGCGTGACATTTAAGTGGTATCAAAGCCGCCAGGTTCATAATCTCGCTGGGATTTTGACAGACAAAATTTGATGAAGTCAAATTTTGGAAAAAGCCTAGTGTATCCCAACCTGAGTCCAACTTCCGTTTGTTCCCTAAATTTTCGAACAACTTCAAAAATCTATCCCTTCAATCGATCCGAAAATCCATAGAATCGAAAATTTTCCACGACAACTTTGTTTCTATTATTTTTTCCTTTCTACCATTTATATCACCTCCAATTATTCTAGGAAATGGCTGCCCCACGTACCCGTGCTCAGGCTGCCCTTCGAATGCGTCAGCTCACTAGGGAAATCGCGACCTTGAAAGCGCAACTGGCCAAGGAAAGACTGGAAAAGCAAGAACTAAGTGAGATTAGGCACATACTGGAGACTGACGTACAGCGATTAGCTCATCACTTGGACTTGGCTGAGAGCCAACTTCTACAGATGCCGACTGATTCAGCTCACATCGCGCGCTTAGCCTCACTCAACAGGGATTTTCTGGAGAGAGTGGAGATAGAGGGAGGACGTGCTACTCAGGCTCTTCAACGTCAGGAGGAGTTCAGCGCCAAGCAAGAGCGGTACATTTCAAGGCCCCACAGAACCATGGATCAGCTTCAAGACAAGAACAACTACTTGCATCTATTGGTAGAGAACATGGCAGAGGAGGAGGAGGCACCGATGGAGGTGGCCGGAGACGACAATGACAGCGACAGCGACGGAGGAGAGATGATAGACTAGATTAGTATCAAGATTTTAATAAGTATCTGGATTGTAGTGAAATTGCGATTAAGAAAATATTATGTACCGAATTATTTTTAAATGAAACTTTGTATTATCTTATTGCATATTTAAAATTGGATGAGTATACTATCAGTAAAATTGTAATTTTTTCTATAGGAAAACAAACATGGATCTTCAAGGCATTATAAATGAACTTCAAAAACAACTTCAAGAAAAGGAGACAGAAATTAAAACACTGAAAGAAAAAAATGAAAAACTTGAGAGATACAACTACCAGTTGGATGGGAATAATGTATGCATGATGGAGGATCTTCATGAAGCCAGAGAGAAAGAGAAGAGACTACGCGAGGACGTTAGACGTTATGCTGCCTATCATCAATAGTCGGAACTTCGTCACGAGGTCACCAAGCAAGAGTTAAACAAAGCTCAAGATAGGATTTTTACACTCAAAATCAGGGATGATAGCCTTCTCAAAACACAACGCCGTCTTGAGGAACGGATAGAAGAACAAGAAATCGATGAAAAAGTAAGCCAATCGACAATACAGGAGTTTCAAGAGCAAGTAAACAACCTTGACCACCACAACACACAGTTGCAAAATCATATTGATCAGCTACAGAATAACATGATCAATATGGAGGAACTCTTGGAAGAACTTGAAGCTAACCAAGAAGAAAATCCTATTGAAAAAGAGGAGATTAATGAGGCAGTAGGAAACGGTGAGGTCATAGATGAGTAGGGAGAGAACTCTAGATTAAGCATCGATTGTATCTAGAATTTTTTGAATAATCTTTTATTTTGAAACTTTTGATTGTATGAATTTCAAAATTTATGAAATTATTTTGATTTTACATCATGGAAAATAAATTAATAAAATATATTTTTATAGGAAATGGCAGGCAGACCACCCCGAAACAACCGTAACCCTCGTGGCGCCAACCAAAATGAAAATCCGCCACCACCACCGAGAGTGAATCTCAGTCAAGAAGATATGATAGGAATATCTACCATTGTAGCCGCCACGTTGCAAGGAATCGTGAACCCCCTTGCCAATGCTATCCAACCACCACCGGAACCCCAACCGCATGGAATTAAATATCATTATGAATCTCTGAGAAGGAATCGAGTTCCGACTTTCGATGGAAACCCAGACCCGGAAGTCGGTCATAACTGGCTCAAAAATGTCGAATCCCAACTTCACCTACTGGAAGTGCCTGAAGAATTGAGAGTAGAAGTTGTCACACCGTTTCTAGAAGACAGAGCACGAAAGTGGTGGGAAACTGTGTCACCATCTCTAGCTAAAGTAGAAGAAATCACATGGCAGAGTTTCAAGAGAGAATTTTTGAAACAATACTACCCAACCGAGTTTCGTCTGCAGAAGTTGAACGAATTTGAAAACTTCAAGCAGACCCCAGACATGACTGTGATGGAATACACTTCAAGATTTAACGATCTGGGAACTTATGTCCCATCAATCATGTCTGACGAAACATTGAAAATGCATCGCTTTAAGAAAGGACTGAACAGCCGGATTCAATCGGCTTTAACAGTATTCAAGCCGAATAATTTTGCTGATCTGATGGGCGCGGCGATGAGCGCGGAAACAGATATCAAGCGCCGTGAAGAGGAAAATAGGAACAAGAGACCATTGGTCAGCCAATCTGCTCAAAATGGTCCCAAATTCAAGAATTCGAATCATTCAAGTGGACCTCCAAGAGTAAATTTCAACAGTGCTGGCAATATCGAAGGAAAGTGGTGCGATACATGCCGACAGAAGCACATTGGAGAATGTTATCGGAAAACAGGTGCGTGTTTCAAATGCGGTAAAGTGGGTCACCGGATTAAGTACTGCCCAGACAACAAAGACAAAGGGACGGGACCCATCAAATCGAAGGAAAACAAAACTAATGCGCGGGTGTACGCAATAACCCAGGAGGAAGATGATAACACCAATGAAGTGGTGGCAGATACTATTTTACTCAATGAAATGCCTGCATATAACTTGTTTGATTGTGGTGCTACACACTCGTTTGTGTCTAGAAGATTTGCTAAGAAACTTAAACTTTAACATGATACTCTTAATGAACCATTAAGAGTGACAACACCAGCGAGTAAAATAATTGAGACACACAAAATGTATCGAAACTGTAAAATTGGTATCAGCAAACAAACTTTTGAAGTGGAATTGATTCAACTCAATATGGTTGAGTTTGACATCATTCTTGGAATGGACTGGTTAGCTAAAAACCATGCCATGGTGGACTGTCAAAAGAAAGAAATTAGACTTCAGATTGCGACTAAAGAGGAAGTCATATACCACGGAAAATCCAAGGAAAGGAAATCTCTGTTATCCGCCTCACAAGCCTGGAAGGCCATAAAAGGGGGAGAAGAAATTTATCTGGCAATGATCACTGAGATCAAAGAAGAAGAAGTCCCAAAGTTGGGGGATATACCAATCGTTCAAGAATTTCCAGATGTTTTCCTCGAGGAATTACCGGGAGAGGTACCCGATAGGGAAGTAGAATTTGAAATCAATTTGTTCCTTGGTGCTGCACCAATCTCAAAGGCACCATACCGAATGGCTCCAGCTGAATTAAAAGAGTTAAAGGAACAACTTCAGGAATTACTGGACAAGAAGCAGATTCGCCCTAGTGCATCTCCGTGGAGAGCCCCAGTGCTGTTCGTAAAGAAAAAAGACGGAAGCATGAGGCTATGTATTGACTACCGGGAGTTAAACAAGATCATCATAAAGAATAAATACCCACTCCCAAGAATAGACGATCTTTTTTATCAGTTAAAGGAAGCCAAAGTTTTCTCAAAACTCGATCTAAGATCTGGTTATCATCAACTGAAAGTCAAAACTGAGGATATCCTTAAAACTGCTTTTAGGACGAGATATGGACATTACAAATTTACAGTAATGCCTTTTGGTCTAACAAATGTTCCTGCAGCATTCATGGACCTGATGAATCGAGTGTTCAAACCATACCTCGACAAGTTTGTGGTTGTTTTTATTGATGATATCGAAGAACACCGAGAACATTTGCGTCTCACGTTGCGAACACTGAGAGAAAAGGAACTATATGCCAAATTCAAGAAGTGTGAATTCTGGCTGAAAAGTGTGGCGTTTCTAGGACATATAATTTCTGAATTTGGGGTGTCAGTAGACCCTAAGAAGGTATAGGCCATCAAGGATTGGCCACAACCTAAAATAGTAACCGAAGTAAGAAGTTTTCTTGGTTTAGCTGGCTATTATAGAAAATTTGTGGAAGGATTTTCTTCGATAGCCATCCCACTCACCAAACTTACTCAGAAAAATTCGAAATTCATTTTGAATGAGGCATGTGAAAGAAGTTTTAAACCCTGAAGACAAAACTTGCATCCACACCAGTACTAATTCTTTCCGCGGATGGTAAGAATTTCACTATATATAGTTATGCGTCAAAGGGAGGATTAGGGTGTGTACTTATACAAGAAGGTCAGGTAATTGCTTATGCCTCCCGGCAACTAAAACCTTACGAGCAAAATTACCCCACTCATGACTTGGAGTTAGCCGCAGTGGTATTTGCACTTAAAATCTGGAGGCACTGCCTTTGTGGAGTGAAATGTGAAGTTTTTACTGATCACCAGAGCCTCAAATACATTTTCACCCAAAAAGAATTAAATATGAGGCAAAGAAGGTGGATGGAACTTCTAAAAGATTATGATTTGGTAATCAGTTATCATCCGGGTAAGGCGAATAAGGTGGCAGATGCATGGAGTCGAAGAAATTTTGGAAAAATGAGTTTATCTTCACTATCGGCGCAACAAGGACTTCGGGAAACCATTAAATTAAAGCAGAGTCAAGACACCTCTATCATTAAAATTAAAGAACATATCCAAGAAGGAAAGGTTCCAGAGTTTCAAATGGATGAGAATGGTATCCTTTTGATGAAAGGACGGTTGTATGTGCGCGATATCGATGGAATTCGAGAAGAGGTGATGACCGAGGCACATAAATCAAGATTTTCAGTACATCCAAGAAGCACCAAAATGTACAGAGAACTGAAAAATAATTACTGGTGGAACGGAATGAAGAAAGACGTAGCTGTCTTTGTTTCCAAATGTATGACCTGTCAACAAGTCAAGGCAGAACACCAATGGCCTGGAGGACTTTTACAGCCATTGGAAATACCAAAATGGAAGTGGGATAACATCTCCATGGATTTTGTAGTGGGACTACCAAGATCAAGGCAAGATCACGATGGAATTTGGGTAATCATTGACAGGTTGACCAAGTCTGCACATTTCTTGCCAGTACGGATGAATTACAACTTGGAAAAGTGAGCTACCTTATATATGAACAATATAGTAAGACTACACGGAGGCCCAGTAAGTATACTGTCTGACAGAGACCCAAGATTTGCATCAAGATTTTGGAAAAGTTTTCAGAAGACCATGGGAACCAAAGTAACTTTCAGTACGGCTTATAATCCACAAACTGATGGCTAAAACGAGAGAACAATTCAAACCCTCGAGGACATGCTGAGGGCATGTGCTCTAGATTTTACTGGAAACTGGAGTAAACAATTAACCCTGATAGAATTCGCCTATAACCACAGCTATCACAGTAGCATCGAGATGGCTCCGTATGAGGCTCTGTATGGCCGAAAGTGTAGGTCTCCTCTATACTGGGATGAAGTCGGAGAAAAGGCTGTTGCTGGACCAGAGCTTGTTCAATTAATCGTTGACAAAATAGCCATAATCAGGGAAAGACTCAAGGCAGCCCAAGATAGACAAAAGAGTTGGGCTGATTTAAAGAGAAGACCGTTGGAATTGGATATTGGTGAAAAAGCTTATGTCAAGGTTACTCCCATGAAAGGAGTGGTTTGGTTCAGCAAATCCGAAAAGTTAAACCCGAGATATGTAGGACCGTTCGAGATATTGGAAAAGGTGGGAACCTTAGCCTACCGTCTAGCTTTGCCACTTGAAATGTTCAGGATTCACAACGTTTTTCACATCTCGCAACTGAGGAAATATGTCCCAGACCCCAGTCATGTACTCAAAGTTGCACCACTGATGATTGAAGGACACCTTAACGAAGAACTCAAATATGCAGAAGTCTCTATCCAAATAGTGGACACAAAAGACCAAGTGTTGAGGCACCGGACAATCCCATATGGCAAAGTGCAGTGGTCAAATCATACTGAAAGGGAGGCCACTCGGGAACTTGAAGAGAAAATGCACTCGCAATATCCTCATTTATTCCAAAGCTCAAGCTGATCCAAGTTTCGGGGACGAAACATTCAATAAGGAGGGAGGGATGTGAGAACCCGAAAAATTCGATCCGAAGCAAATCACGTAAGAAATACAAACTTAAAATTTAGCTTAGTTTAAGCCCAATAATTTTCATTCTAACTATGAACTTGAACATTAACTTAAATTTCAGCTAATTTAACTTGAGGAAATGGCTTCAAATCTCGGAGATTAACTCAACGGGAGGCCAAGCTGTAAGTAGTCACATCCATCGAAGAGTTATCACTGGAGGAGTAAAACCCCAGCTCAAGGACTCGATCTTTCAGCTCAAAGCAGCTCAACCAAGCTTGTCCTAACAGGACCAAAAAGGGAGCTAAAGGATGAGCTAAAGGCTTGGACAAGTTAAAAGTGCAAGAAATTACCTTTGAGATGACCAAAGAAGAAGCTAAGGGATGAGCTAAAGGTTAAGACAAATTAAGTATGCAAGAAATGACCGTTGAGATAATCCATAAATGAGCTAAGATAGAAGCTAGGAGATCAAGACACAATTATGATGCAAGAGATGGCCTTTGGTGTTTGGTATGCTTTGACCATCATTACTCCATTTCTTGGAGCACAAGGGGACGGCCATGGGGAGGCAAGGAGACAAAAATTTCTCTATAAATAGTGCTCAAGGGTGATAGAAAGACCATTCCAAAAAGCCTTGAAGTTTCGGCCTCACCCTTCACCAAAAACCTCTCAAGAATTCGGCCAAGCCAAGCAAGGGAGAAGAAAGAAATTTTGTGCAGTCCAGGGTTGCTATCCTACGTCGAAGTGCTGATCGATCAAGGACTGCATTTGCCGAGGTTACGTCGAGGTTCTGCTCGATTTTCAAGAGGAAACTCTATACAAAAATCTGCAAATTCGGTAAGTGGGTTTTTGTTACGTATATTCTTATATTTTAAACCTTGCATATAAATAATATGACATGCTTGTATGTGTGTCCCCTTTTTCGGAAAAAGTCAGTCTGTTTTGTTTAAAATTTTGATCGATTATATGTTTTCTTCTGTTCTTCGAAATTCTTTGATTCCGCTAAATCCGTCAGAAATTCTGATATATGAAACTCTGATAAGTTCTGTCTGGTAAATCTGAATTCTGTGTTTCACTGTTACAACTTGATTTGAAATGGAACGAGAATTGTAATCCTGTCTGGCCCCAATTGGTGGGTATAAAACCATGTTCTGTCTGGCCCCCATCGGTTGGTATAAAACCGTGTTCTGGCCTCACCCCTTAGAGGACTAACATATTGGGGACAATTTGACCATGGAAATGAGATGAGTAACATATTGAAAATGTTGCCCGGACCCTCAAAAAGTCACCTGAATCGATAAAAATTGCGTACCGATTAAAAATATAACTTGGCGGGTAAAAATATCCAACCAAGACCCATTTTTAAAAATCATACATAAAAACACCTCATAATAAATAATTAAAAATAATTATTCAATAAAAATATTTTTCCTGAATATCCCTGGTCTCCTTTCCTCGTTCGAGCGCAAAATACAACTTAAAATCCTATTGCATTAAACTTTAAATAAATCATGAATTAAAACACAAATTCATGAAATAAACATGCATTTAATGTATTAAAACAGTTTAATAAAATACAAAAAAAATTTAATAACTTGCATGCATGTGGTTTACGTAGACTTTCAAATTTTCGGGACGTTACACCAGTTATTCATATCTATCATCCTTAGTTATATCACATTTTCATCTCATCACACAAATCAAGCAGTACCTTAGGTTGTAAACCATCGATTAATATTTAATAGATTAATATTTGAAATAAATTAGGGGCTCATTTTATGATATTTCGAAAAAAACATAAAATCCATCATATAAAATCAAAGATTTATTTAAGCCTCGTATTTTCGAAAATAAGGAGCATTTTTTTTAATGACGATGAAACATGTAACCATTATTTTTCGATGTGCATGTTTAAACTAGAAGATTAACATAATAGCTTGCAAATCACGTTTGACACGTAAACCTCACTGAGTAAACTTTGTGCCAAAGACTCGTCCGAGAAAATTTTGATAGGAAGAATCGAACTCATGACATTAGTCAAACGCTTATCTGATTCACCAACTTGAACGCCTCTAAGAGGCAAAAATAATGAACATTTGCACCATTTTTTAGGGGGTTTTAGCCATGTGGTTTAAAAGTTTTGTGTAAGGGGTTATGCGCTTGTCGGGGTTTTATGGCACTAAATGCTATTTGCCCTTAAACTTGAGTAAAAAAAAATTTGGATACCTAAATTTCCCATTATTCTGCCATGAATAATGAGATATATTTCTTTAAACTAATGAATATTTTTCAACCTATGTTATTCGAACACACGACTTCCTATATTTGCTCCAAGCCCCATAATATACATGGAAAAAACAGGCCATTAACTTTTGCCAGTTTCCCATTACACAAATCGCCTAAATCCACAACCACAAACTCAACATTCATATTCTCCTCCGGTACTCCTATACAAACAACACAAATTCTTCCACTCTCTCCCCCCTTTCCGCAGGCGGGCTGAGAAGAAAACAAACGAAATAAAACAGATTAATTCAACTGAAAATCCCTAAACTCATCTGAATTCTTCAATCAAGATCAACTAATCATTCGAATGGCTTTCCGGGTCGGGCTTGTTATCTTGTTGGCATCCCTGGCCGCCATCGCTGCACATTCCAAGGAATACACCGTCGACTTGGGGTTCGATGTGGAAACCGACGGACATGGGCTGGTGGCAGACGCCTTGGACATGGACGAGGAGCTGATGATGGATTCGGAATCTGCTCGGCGTCAGCTAGCGCAGAGCAGATACATAAGCTACGGAGCCTTGAACAAGAACACAGTGCCATGCAACAGACGTGGCGCGTCTTACTATAGCAGCTGCCGAGGCCACCAGCGAGCCAACCCTTATAGGCGTGGCTGCACCAGGGCCACTCACTGCGCAAGGAACAATCGTTGAATGAACGTAGGTAAATGAATGCATGGATGATATGATTCAAGGATTCATGCAGGACTAAAGGACGACATGATATACATATTACATATACGTTAAATATATTTAGTTTGTCTTTATTTATTTATATTTGTGTTTGATCAAGTAACTTCTTATGATCATTAATTAGGATGTGAACTTATTAATTAATATGACATTCCTAGGAATAAAAGTACAAGGGGAGGCTGATTCTTGGTTCCTTTTTTTTTGGGAATTAATCATCCATTTTTTGTTTCTATATGTGTTTTTTTTATATGATGTGCTAATGAAATAAAATAAATGTAATACTATTCATTTATATAAAAACGTGCTGTTTACCCGAGAAAAAACACCAACACTACCAATTGCCAAATAGTTTTTGATGCAAATTACTGATAGGGGTGAAAATTTTAGTTAAAACCAAAATGATCGACAGAACCAATGGTTTTTTCCTTTTTCTTTTTTTTTTTCTCAAATGACTGAAATAACAATTCTAAATCCGTTCAAATTATTCAATTTTCAGTCGGCTGCATATGCCTAATTATCAATACAACTGAGAAGCAAACATAACAATTGGAGCATGCATGGTGTTTTTGTTTTTTTTCTTGTGTATATCTCAGTCTGGACACCAGCCTTCTTGCTGGAAATAAAATTTTAGAACGAAAATTTTGCCACGGCCAATCTTACACGAACCACGAAGGGACCTAAAGTTGACTGGTGCCCTTGTAAAGTATACTTGCACCAATCATCTGCTGCTAAGACACGGTCAAAATAGCCACCAACGTCGTCTGCGCTGATCCCTCTGCAGATGATTAACAATAGAGTTACATTACATGAATGCTTTTTCGGTATCAATACAGTTTATCAATGAGCATAACATACGTAGAGTAATGGATACGAGAAGGAAGGTAACCTTTTGGGCTTCGTTCTGTGATTGCAGAACTATAGGCTGGGGGAGGATGGTTTTGTCTGTGTCTTGTAAGTACGGCTCGACTTTCTCTTTCAGCATCTCATTCAACTGGAAATGATAGTTGTGCAACGAGGACAGCCAAAAAATCATTGTCACGTGGTAAGCAACGATGACAGCCAAAAAATCATTGTCACGTGGTAAGCTTTTAAAAGAAGGAAAAACATGCCATGACATCTGAAGAATAATGACCGATGAAACAGAAAAAACGATATTTACAATAAAAAATCTCTGACCAGAGAAACATTATTCTTTATCCTTCCAAGAAAACCAAGCAAATACGACAAAAGATTGAGTGGATAAACATCTTATCTTTAGATTTACCTATTCCTTCTATTATACATGATCTAGTAAGAAGCAAATTTGCTGGACATGACCAGATTCAAAACAAGAACATGGAGCAAATTGATACACAAGATATATTATATGTAGAATTTAAAAATGGATTTGCGTGTAATATTTTCACGTAGGCCATTATGAAATTGATTGAACTTAAAATTCCATTGTTAGAAATAGCATCATCAGAGGGCACCAAATCTTTTCAGTAATAGACCAACCTTTTCCTCACGCCATTTTGCTTCCCATTGTCCATCCAAAATTTTATCGGCTATTTCCCTTTGCGCATTCAGTAGAATGGTCTTTTCATAGAGCTTTTTTGGATCTTTGAGGTCTTCTTCTGTCCAAGAAGCTTCATTTAGTGGAAGATCCAATTCCTGCAAAATGATCAAGGAATTTTTTTATATATATTTTCATTTTCCTTGCTCTAAAATAGACATGCCTAGCTTTGTAAAAGAAGATTTGAGCCCAATTGTCAAGGCTGAAACAAACACGGAAATACATGGACTAGAACCATAAAAAAACATCAAGGATCGATAAACATACCCCCCAATTGTGCGGCCGTGATGGAGGATTAAGTTTCATGACTTCTGTCTCCAATACCTTTTTGGCCTTGAAGTATGGAACATTTTTCACAATAACAGGATCATCCTTGGCACGAATGGGATCTATGCAGATCAAGGCCTGGAAAAAGCAATCTTAGCATTGTGAATAGAGAAATAGGGCAAAGAAGAAAGAGGCGTAAATCTTTTTCCTTAACAAATGAAAAATACAGAATGCAGATTTGTAGAGAATTATCCTACCAAACCTCCCTAAATAAACTTATCTAATCTAATATAATTAAAGTTTAAAAGACTAGAAATAAAGATAACCATTCCTATAGCAACTACCCCTATAGTAACAACTAATGAAAAAAATAAATAACATAATCAATATTCAATACTCCTCCTCAAGTTGGACTATATATGTTGATCATGCCTAGCTTGGAGCTCGAGTCTTCAAAGATCGGCCGATAAAGAGCTTTCGTCAAGATGTCTACAAGCGGCATTCGAGTAGAAATGTAGCTAAGCTCAATTATTTCTTATCAGGTTTCCCACTTATAAAATGCTGGTCTACTTCAACGTGTTTGGTTCGATCATGGTGGACGGGATTTTTGCATGCCGCACATTAGATCCACGGGATGATCATCCTCCAATTTTAATTCACTGAGAAGTCTTTTAAGCCACATTCCCTCTCAAATTCCATGAGCTAGTGTGAGGTATTATGCTTCAGCACTACTACTAGCCGCCATTGGTTGTTTCTTACTCCTTCAGGTGACTAGATTCCCCCAAAAAAGGCACAGTAACCAGAGGTAGCGCATTTAACACTTTGGGAGCCTGTCCAATCAGCATCACTGTACGCCTTGACATTCATGTTTGATGTTTTTCTGAATAGTAATCCCTTCCCAGGAGTCTTTTTTAGGTAGCATGATACCCGATAAATTCTTCTATGTGTTCTTCGGTTGGATTATTCATAAATTCACTCATAACATTAACAACATATCCAATATCTGGTCGTATGTGCGACAAATAGATTAATTTGCCAACTAATTGTTGATATCTTCCATTGTCAACTTGAGGACAATCCTTTCTCATCCCTATTGTGACGTTTGGATCCATTGGTCGGCACCTCAGCAAACTTGTTTTCTTCAAGAGGTATAGTACATACTTTCTTTGAGAGATTGATATTCCAAAGGCTGATCTGGCTACTTCCACTCCCATAAAATACTTTAAATGTCCCAGATCCATCTCAAATTCTTTTGAGAGCAAAATTTTGATGCAAGCCATTTCATCCTCATTGTTTCTTGTAAGGACAATATCATCAACATAAGCAATGATCACAGTAATTTCACCTCCTTCTGATTGTTTAACAAACAGGGTGTGGTCAGACTGACACTGAGTGTATCCATCTCTTTTCAGAACAGAGGTGAACTTGTAAAACCAAGCTCGAGGAGATTGTTTGAGACCATATAGTGACTTTCGTAGCTTACACACTTTGTTGATCATTGTTTTTGATTCAAATCCTAGTGAAATATCCATATATACTTGTTCCTTGAGATCTCCATTTAGAATGAATTCTTCACATCAAGTTGATACAACGGCCAACCTAAGTTGGCTGCCACTGACAAAAGTACTCGGATGGTGTTGAGTTACTCGGATGGTGTTGAGTCTAGCAACAGGGGCAAAAGTCTCTTATCCCATAAGACTGTGTATCTTTTTGCTACAAGTCATGCTTCAAACATTCAATATTTCCGTCGGCTTTGTGTTTAATTGTGAATATCCATTTGCATCCAACTCTTTCCTTGTGGAAGCTCGGTGATCTCCTAAGTGTTGCTCTTTGCGAGTGCCTGTATTTCATCATGAGTGCCGGCTTTCCAATTTGGGTCTTGGAGGGCTTCTTCGATGGGAGATGGAATCTGAACTTTATCTATCCTGGATGCAAAAACTTGATATGCAAGTGATAAATATTCAAAGATAACAAAGTTACATATCGAATGTTTTGTACAAGTTATAGCTCCTTTTTTAGTGCAATTGATCTTATCATCTAGATCATTGTGTTCAAATACATGAGAGTCGTTGTCAAGTTCAGTAGTACATTAATTGTTCTCGCAGAGAAGCTATTGGCTGGATGGTTTTGTACAAGATCCTGTTGACTCCTCGATTGAAGTGACTTCCTACGAGAATAGACCTAAAGTGGCACGTTGGAAGGGGTTTGATCGAGGTCATTATTTGTTGTTGGATCAAGTGTGTTGTTGTGCTCGGGTTCACAAGAAGGATCATGATGACATGGAGCTCCAGATGGTTCATATAAAGTAACAGTGGGATTGATGGTTTCCCAATTTTGAGGTTCAACTCTGCTGCTCTTCCCTTGAGGAGAGGAATTGGGATAAAAAGGCTCAATCTCGAAGAAGATAACATACATGGATGTGGAAAATTGCTTATTTGCATGAGAATAACACCTATACCCTTTCTGATTTGGAGCATAACCAAGGAAAATGCACTTGACAGCTCTAGGCTTACGTTTGCAAAGGTTTTGGGAGTGAAAGTGAACAAATGTGGAGCACCCAAAAACGTAGAGAAATGTTAGGAAGTAGATGTGTGCCAAGATAAAAGTCAAGAAGTGATTGAATATGGGGGTTTTGTACCTTAAGACTGGAGATGGCATTCTATTAATGAGGTATGTTGCAGTAAGAATTGCATCATCCTAGAAATAGCGAGGGGCATTGTTGGTAAACAGTAAGGATCTGGCAACTTCAAGCAAGTGGCGGTTCCTACATTCAGAAGCCCATTCTATTGAGAAGTGTCAACATATGAGCTCTGGTGAACAATTCCATAGGTGACCAGGTATCACTAAACATACCAAAGAAAAGTGAGTATGGTCATCCACAAACAAGATAAAACGACGCATAACTGTGATATTTTTTACATTGGAAGCTCCCTAAATGTCACCGTGGATGAGGGAGAAATGTTTGGATGGTATATATGATTGTGGGGTGAAGGTATTCTGTGTGTTTTGAGATTTGACGGGATATGTAAATTTTTATTACTAAATAAAAATAGAAACAATTTCTCAAGGTACAAAAAATTTGGATGCCCTAACCGATAGTGCCATAACTGAATCTCACTATATTTGACTAAAAAGCAGAAACAAAATTCGATGACAAATGACGGTTAATATTCATGGCCTAATTTCTAGAGACGTCCTTCGTCCTAAGGAAGAACAGTCCAACACATGTTCGGCATAGCCAATCGACCTCCCCGATGCTAGTTTCTGAAAAATACAAGAGTCAACCGTAAATGTAGCACTAGGTGCACTGATGATCAAGATTGAGCTTACTGATAGATAATAAATTGCAATTAAGGTCCAGCACAAATAAGTCAATTTTTAAACAATTATCCGGAGAAAGTTGAACAGGACCCAAACCAAAGACCTTCGAGCAAGACCCATTAGCTATTCAGACAGATAGAGTGCCCCGAAACATACTTTAGGATGCAAAAAATGTGAAATTTCCAGTATTGTGGTCTGACTCACCAGAGTCGATTATCCATGATGTGCCTAAATCTCTATGTGAAAGCAAAGCAAAAAGAAAATCACATCAATGGGCAGCAGTACCTGTACTAATAATCAAGGGGCTCGAGGTGGATGAAGTTTGACCAAACAACTTGTGAAGCACATCAAGTTGGTCCTTTGTAAATGGAGGATCGGATGAAGCAGTATCATTCATAGCAGCATGTGCACACCTATCTGGAGATGGTTTCAAGTTAGCAAGCTTCTCGTGAATCTTCCAGCAAGGGTCGATATTATGGCTTGGTGTCTTGAACTTTTCGCACCAAAGGCGCCCTTTCCGAGGCTTCCCATAATTTTGGGATCTTTGTGGACCACCCACACCAGTGGGTGGCATAGCCTCTTCTGTTTAAGAGGACGGTGAGTGACCAGGCCGGAACCATCGACGGGATTAGAGGCACTGAGGGAAGGACCCAACATTACTTTCCTACTGCTTTTTCTTGACGAACATCAGAGAAGGCTGCCCGAAGGCTGGGCAATTGGCAAGAATCATCTCCCTTATTTCATCGAGATTACTGTTGAGGCCCAATAGGAATTTAAACATACGTTTCTGTTCAACAATGGATTTGTATCCCTGCTCATCAGTGGGACTCTTCTAGGCATGAATTTCAAACAAATCCAAATGTTGCCAGTGATGGGTGAGTGTAGTGAAATAGGCAGTGACCGTAGAATCGCCCAGTCGTAGATCATGAAAAAGGCTCTCTGTTGAGAGCTCTGTTGTGTTTTCCCTGGACGAGTAAGTATCTCGCACTGCCTCCCAAATTCGTAAAGAAGAAAATTTCCTCCTATCATGGAGTTAATTGGCCATGACATAACCAAGTTGTTCTCTGACTTCCATGCTTTGAATTTTGGGTCATAGGATTCCGGCCATGTTGATGCCTCCAATAAGAGTTCATCTTTTCCTCTTTCATAGATGGACATCATCATATGTTGTGACCATTGGAGGAAGTTTTACCCATTTAATTTATGACATGTGATTGACATAGGAGAGGCATCGCCCCCGTCCATGGGCCGCCGGCACCGGTGTGGTGCTGGTGTTGGAGCTAACGGAAGAAGAGGAATTAGAAGAGGCGTATTTAGATATTGGTGATGTTTGGCTCTCCATACCATTTCGAGAATAGAAAAATAGAGCAAATAAAGAGACGTAAATCATATTCCTTAACAGATGAAAAATATACAGTGCAGGGCAGATTTATAGAGAATTATGCTACCAAACCTCCCTAAATGAACTTATCTAATCTAATCTAATTTAAGTTTAGAAGACTAGAAATAAAGATATCCATTCCTATCGGAAATACTAATGAGATAAATAAATAATATAATCAATATTCAACACTTAGCATTGCAACTTATAAATCAACTAACTTGCCGCTTTGGGACTGCAGGGAGCACAATTTCATTCTCAAATGGTAGATTTCAGGCTCATATCATCATTTACTTTTTTCAAATTCAGATCCACGTATGCTAAAAATTAATATAGATCTTAGTAAAGAATTCACTAGGATAATTCAATGTAGCATCATCAATTCCACTAAAAAATAAGGATAATAAGGAAATCTTTCTATTCCTAAAAGAATGAGATTACAAAAATAGAGAGTAAAATATGATACTTTGGTTTAATTTTGATATATAATTGTGGAAAAATAGGAGCTATTTTTTTAATTTTAAAAATGGATGAGTCAGGTGGTTATGAAGAGATGGAAATTGCAGTAGCACAAGCTACAATTTCTGAAGTCCATCCCCTTTCTGTCCCTTTATTTAATTATTTTGAAATAAAGAGTTAATCTATATTTCGAGTTGCTGAAATGTGTCTGCCAAAACATGCTGACAATTATCCAAAACATATTTTCAAAGAATATGGTTCACATATGATCTGGACATTTTCAGCACCCGATTCAACAACCTCTATTATGGTTATTTGCCACATCTTCTTTGTTGGCAGTTTAAATGAAAAATTAAAATAAATAACAAAATAAATCCACGGGGAAATTGAAACAGTACAGCTTACCAGTGTTTAAATTGTAATATTACCCACACCTATTTGATTTACTTGGATATCATTGCTGATGTTATTTAATACCAGGCCATCCAAAAAACTCCATACCATGGTTAGCAGTACAAAAATCATGCCAAATATGATAGCTGATATAACAGGGAAAGCAGCTGAAACCATGGTATCAAGTTTCACTTTTGTGAATTTCATGAATCAAAGCTTAATCATCTAACAAGGAGCTTCATATTTTGTGTGCACACTGCAAATTTAAAGAAGAATATAAGAAAATTATCCCACCTCTTGCAAATACTCCCACCCTAGCTTTCGTTTTGCCACTGCATCTCGGAGTTGATCATACCGCATAGATTCCTAAGTGATGACAATATATATAGAACATGATCAAGCAACGCATATGAAACACACTAAAAACCTATAACATAGATCCATCAAACAAATGAGATGTCTAAGCACATGATAATTATAAGGTTTCATAAAATGGTAATCCTGACAGTGGATACTGGATAAGGAAGCAAATTGACATTATAGTCCACCAAAAATAATCAGTCAAGATGAAAGGCATTTTGTGACAACATTACTAGATTTTCCCTGCGCTTGGAAAGATGGACAAAGTTATCTTTGAAATTAAAAATTAAGAAAAAGAAAGAAAACATGTTATCACTCACATGAATAACACCTAGATGATAACTCTGGTACCTGGTGGTCGAAAAACAAGTTATATTTTACACAGGGATTTCTTAAAATATATGATGCAGCATAGCAAACAAGGATTAGGAGAGAATTGGGTGAGGTGAGAAAGCCCACAATAACAAAAATAGAATTCAGTGGGATTTAAAGAGGATCATTGTACTTTACATGTTTTGAAATATGTAACTATTTTCAGGAAATTATAAAGTTTTGTTCCAGATCATAAGAATTTTAACATGCATTCCCTGTTTAAGATTCTTTTAACTTCTTAATACATTCACTTGTAATTCCTTGCAGTTTAGCCAAAGACTGTCCAGGACTGTGAACTATTAATCAGACAATAAGTTTCATTCTCACACAATTAGCTTGATCATGCTAGATCTGGATCATTATGCGAGCAAGAGATACATTATTTATACATAAGAACCAAGTAAAATAAATGAAGGAACCGAATTAGAACTTGGACCTTGTATTGCCACCATATTTTCTGCTTAACATCATCATCAAAGTCAATACCTCCCACAATCTGAGGCAAGGTTATCAACCAAAATGCAGCAATGCTTGGGTCCTTCATACTGTCAATTATATGCTGCACAAAGGAACAAACAAAATCTCAGACAAACTTTCCATGATGATACTTGGTAATAACAATTAATACAGAAAATTGAGATATATTAGAAAGGCGGTAGTTACCAGGAATGTGTCGAGTGAAAGAGATAAAATATTGATGTATGCAGACGGGGGTCACCCTTACAAATTGAATTTTTAAAAGGATCTACTTGTTGTTTTGTTTTAATCTCTCTCTAACTGTCTTCTGCTCCACTTGTCTACATCTAAGTTATTTAAAGATTTTAAGTAAAAAAACACAGTATATCACATCAATCTTACAGGTATATCAGGCTCCATTGTTTCTTATAAAATATTAATAGACAAAACATGGCCTTCATTGTTCCTCCATGAAGAAATTCTACACGATCAATCAGAGAACAAAAACCATACTGCGGCAATAATTTATCTTGTATAAGATTGTGCGCCTAAAAGTGCCACAGAGTAAGTCCCAAATTCAAGTATTTTACCAGCAGTAACTATAGCTTCAGATTCATTAACAAATAAAAAGGACATCTGCAATTTAAAACATAGAACAGCGAAATGCAGGACAGATAGATTGAATAACAATCAACCTCTACAGCCGTAAGTAAACTGCAGTTTGATATCATCCAAAATTCAAATGGATTTCTCATACCGAGAGAAAAGTAAACAATAAGCTAATAAAACTTGCATATTCATAGAAAAGAGAACAGCGAAAATAGTCTGACCTCATATGGATAGTCCATCTTGCGCAAGATATTATATGCTCTCCATGGAGGTTCCATGATCTGAACAAATTTAAAGAGCCACATATAAACACAAATTATTACCAATCTGACTGACAAAATAAGCATGCAGTCTATCTTACATTATGTCAATTCATTAAAAACTCAGATGCCATAAATTGCTTTTCTTCAATAAAGCACCATAAAAATAAGAAAATAGTGCAAAAAAAATCTTACATCATCAGCAGAGATCCTAATTGGTGACTTGCCATTGCATTCTGGGCACTTCATCACTCCCTACAAAATAACAAAGTGCTTAGTGAAATAATCAAACCCCACTTATTCATAGTATCTAAACCTTAGGCAGCAAAGTCTCACAAGGAAATAAATCCATGGAGAATCATCAAATAGATACACTTTTTTCTAAAAAAAATTTCTCATCCTCATTTTTCATCACCCAAAATGAAAACAAATACTTTCTTACATGTTAATTCATTTCCCCACAAGATAAAGACTTTTAATACAAAATTTATCACTTCCCAAAAAATACTCTATGATGGTCTGAATTCCAACCCAGAACATAATATTAAAAAATTTAAGTGATTTTTATTATGATCTCCCACCACTACCAAACAATCTCACGTTAATTGATATTCATAGTAAATTTATATTTCCTGAGACAAACAATTTCCAACACCACTCATTTTCGTAAACACAAAACCAAACAAGCATAGTAATTTGGCTCTAACAATAATGCCCAAAATTTTAAAACTGAGTTAGCAAAGAATTACAAGAGCCTAACAAGGTTTAAATGATCTCTTAAGAACCTAACAAGGTTGAAATGATCTCTTAAGAACCTAATAAGGTTGAAATGATCTCTTTAGTAAACAATAAAAAAGAGAACCACTCTACCAAAGCAACATTATTCAAGAATATGAAACTCTAAATTTCATATTTATACACAGAAAGGAGTAATGTTACGACAACAGCGATACTAGGAAAACTTAACGAATACTTGTTTAAGTATATTTGAAAGTTCTTACTGATCCGTTACAACTTGGGCATTCTTTAGACGGCAATGGCAAACTAAGATCAACACTCGAAGGAAGGTGCACCAACTCAGCTCGATTCTCAGTAATTGCATCAGCAATACTTTCAGCTGTTGCCTTCTCTCCACTACAGAAATTTTCATACCAAACCAAATCCAAAGTTTCACATAAATATGGAAACAAGTCACAGCATAGAAATGACAAATAATAATAATAATGATAATAATAAAGTAGCAACAGGCAGCTTTGCTCCCTGCCCTTCACCCCTGCAGAAATAAACAAGGTTTTTGGAGATAACTGTTGTGTTTTATTTCATAGATACAATTACATCTTATATAGAGTACAATGAACTAATCTAATCCCACAAAATCGGAAGACTATATATTATCTTACAAAAATCAGAATATTATTATACCATGTTTACAATATTTGACAATATATCAAAATCACAACTAATTGATAAAATATTTACAAAATCTTTTCCATATTATTCTACAAACCCAAATAAAAGAATGAAAGAAAAGAGGTCAAGAATGTAGTCATATGCCCATTAAAAATGTTGAGAGCAATAAGGTTGAAAAAATTTACGGTAAAACACAGGTCCTTAACAATTGCAATAAGGTTGAAAAAAATTTCAGAAGTACAATAATTATACCCTCCGATGGGTATTGATTGCATTATAGGCTACCTTCTCAAAGTATAATTTTTGACTTGGAACTGCAATGTTCCTGAGCCTTTACACATGGTACATTGCATAGCCTGCCATCCATTGCATGTCCGACAATTCCTACATTTCAAACGCTGGTCATCAATTTATGAAGCTAACTTTTAGACGTGACAATTATGTTAAACCTTAAAGTCGGCTCAGCATAAAAACATGAATAGTTAAGAGCATAATTAGAACTTCATCAAATAACTGTGCAACAAAATTCAAATGTGAAGGATTTAAGCATATGGACTTTGAAGTAGGAAATATAATAGCCAGATACATAATGGAATGGGTTTATAACAAGAAGATAGTAGCTCCAAATTCTAGTAGCTAATATATACCGAATTTGAGAAACTCAATGTATGATCAATGGACATAAGCTTCTCAAAAAAAATTCAAACTTTCAGCTGGCTTCGTCTGCTTTTCAACCTTGTGATTCGTTAGTCCAATGGATCCATAATTGCAATTATTTTCCTGATTATTTACCTTAAGAGGTGTCAACGAGTATGGGTTAAGGATAGACAATCTTACATGTTTTTTTCCTCCAAAGTTTTACACCCAAAGAGTTCTCTTCCACATCACACATAGAAACAAATAAAATGTAGAAACTAACTGAGCAAAGGGCAAAAGAACTGTATTCCCACTTACCCACATCAAAGATTTTTTACTTCCTGTATGATTGCCCCGATGTTAAATTCGTGAAATTTAACTTGGTATGTTTCGTTAACCCCTAATGTGAGACGAGAAGTCCCAACACCATGCCATCAAAAGTTACAGGCGATAAAAAAAAAATCACCTTTGGCACAACACCTTCTTTCCCAACTCAAACGCAAGATCATAAGTTCCAAGAGTCGCAACAACCTGAGAAAACACATCCTTCTGAACACACGAGTACCCAATAGTAACAAGAAACAAAGGGATGCCAACATACGAAAATGGCAGAGTAAGAGAGCTTGGATATGAGTTCTGGGACGCCAAACCCGCGAGGGGCAGAGCCAGCTATGCCGAAGGCGAGCGTGAAAGGTGAAAGCACCACCTTGACAGGGAAATCAAGAATGTCAATCAGTTGCGGCGCATAATGGCGCGTGAAATGCTTATATTGAAGGTCGGTGAATTGTTTGATGCTCTTCAGCAGCTTGTCTGGCCCTCTCGACATGTTTCAGCTCGATTTCAAGGGAAATTGCAGGCCGTCAAACGGGGAAGAGCCCTTCTGCGGATAATTCTCGGGTGGATGATGGGGGTTTATATACTCAGCAAACGACCGGTATCTCACACTATATATTACAATAATATATTTTGTTTCATTTCTAAAACAAATAACATAAAATAAAACATAAATGATATCTGATCCTCACGTGATATTTAGGTCCGATTCCATCAAGTGTCATTAGTCCAGACATAGGTTTCGAAATTGTCATAAGCCTGAAATCACGAATAAGACCGTCAAAAAGAAGCCAGGAGGGTGTCCCGGCGTAGCCCCTCCGACGCTCAAGTGAGAGACTGAGGATATAAGTGGAGAGCAGCTAAGGGTACTACTGAAAAATAATATAGTGAATGAATTAAACACTCAAAATTTGTATTTATAAGAGAATATATGAGCCCTTGATGGGCCTGTCTTCTATTTGGGCTAGGGATGGGCCAGGGGTAGTAGGCCCAACCATAGGGTATCACCAGTCTCCCCTTCCCGAGTCGAACTGAATCGTAGGTTCGAAGTTCGATTACTTGTGTTGTCCTCGGTTCATCGGGCGCGAGTTGTGTATTTTCTCCCTGCCGCTCGTCAGTTTCCAAAAATTTGGAAACAAATCACATCGTAATCCTGCTTTGAAAGCAAATATTTGGTCTGAACTTTCCCTATAAATATAGGTTCCCTCCTCACTTCATTCTCATTTCACCCATACAGAATTTCCTCTTCAACTTATTCACCAGCTCTCCCCCGCCCACGCCTCACCTGCGCGTCAACCCTAGCGCTGCTCATCACCACCTCGTCGTCACCCGCGCAAGCCATCGCTCCACCTCGCCACACCCTCACACACGCCACATCCCTTCACAGCGCTACCATAACAGCGCTTGCCTCGACGGCGCCCAGCCTCACCATCACCCTCGCCTCGCCATCTCCTCCTCGCCCCGCGCTAGCACACTCGCCCTCATCGTCTCCTCCTCACCCCGTGCTAGCACCCTTGCCCTCCCCGACCACTGCGCGCCTCGCCCTCGCCGAAGCGCTCGCCCCAGCGTGCATCACGCTCGCCCCGCGCCCTCACCCCGCATGAGCGCCCCTGCGTACAAGGCGCCGCCTCTCCAACAGCTCGCCCCTCGCCCGAATGCGCACGCTCGCCCTGCACGCCATCGCCCCACACGAGCGCCCTAGACGCCCTACTCGCATGCTCGCCCCCGCGTACAGCTTCTCGCCTGAGCACGCGCCACGCTCGCTCTACCGAAGCGCTCTCCCCTGGGCGCATCACGCTTGCCTGGCACGCCCTCACGTACAGCGCACCGCCTCACCGCCAGCTCGCCCCTCGCACGAGTTTGCACGCTTGCCCGAGGGCGCACGCTCGCCCGGCGCGCATGCTCGACGCGCCCTCGCCCGCACAAGTGTCCCAGACGCCCTGCTTGTACACGCTCGTTCCCTTAGTCTTTTCTCTCGAGTATTTCCTCAAGCTTCCTTCGTGTTAGTTTTCTCCTCTATTTATTTGATTATCCTCAACACTTATGTCTTCTTCCACGTCCGAGTCTAGTTCTTCAAGAGATTCCGAGAGATCTAGCGGGTCTAGCGAGAGTAGGACTTCCGTAGAAGATCCTGAATTTACCCTTGACTCTCATGAGGAGGAAGTCACCACCCATAGCCGTCTTGGTAAAGAAGTTCGTCATGTGACCCAACAGATAAATATATCTAACGCAGACAACTTATGATACGGTCACTTTTCATCCCACATTCCTCCTACTAGCGAGTCAAAACTTATGACTTTGTGGCATATTCCTTCCTCGCACCATATTATCATTCCTAGCCCAGAGGACCGACCATATCTAGCTCCCCAGGATTACTTACTTTCTTCAAACACCATTTCGATGCAGGTTTTTGTTTTCCCTTATGTGAATTTCTCCAGGAGTTGAGCAATTATTACGAGGTGCATCTAGGTTTACTCACTCCCAACGCTTTCCGCTCGATATGCTGCTTCGTCGTGTTATTCCGGGCCATAGACCTTCCTCTGAATTGCACCAAGTTCTTGTGAGGCCCGGGACCGAAGAGGGCGAGGGGTGATCGCCGGTGCCATGAGGTTGCACGGACAATGAGCGGCTCCTGGCAGGCTTCTAGATGGAGGGAACATGAATGAACCGATCTTACACCGGAAGGAGAGGGATTCCGAAACTGTGCAGGTATTGGACTGGGCAGTTGAAGAGGGCTTAAAAGATTTGATAGGTACTATTCATATCAAGAAGATGCATTTTCTTTTCGGTAGCTCATCACATAAGAACTCGAAAGTTAAGCGTGCTTGACTTGGGGCCATTCTGGGATGGGTTACCGACCTCCTGGGAAGTTTCCTAGGGTGTGTGTGAATGACGACATAAGCACGCTGGAAAGATTCGTCTGGGTACAGTGAGGACAGTCGTCGAATCCGGGGCGTTCCAATTGGTATCAGAGCCGACCTCTCCTAGTACGGTGTGGTTCGGGGATGAGCCAAGCGGAAGCTGGTGGGCATGTGAGGCCCGGGGCCGAAAAGGGCAAGGGGTGATCACCGGTGCCATGAGGTTGCACGGAGTGGCTCCTGGCAGGCTTCTAGGCGGAAGGAACATGAATTAACGGATCTTACACCGGAAGGAGAGGGATTCCGAAACTGTGCAGGTATGTGACTGTGCAGTTGAAGAGGGCTTAAAAGACTTGATAGGTGCTACTCATATCAAGAAGGTGCATCTTCTTTTCGATAGCTCATCACATAAAAACTCGAAAGTTAAGCGTGCTTGACTTGGGGCATGTAACGCCCCGAAAATTTTAAGGTCCACGCAAACAACGTGCATGCAATTATTAAATTCTTTTGTATTTTAATTAAATGTTTTAATTGCATTAATTAATTATGTTGTGCATATTCGCATGTTTAAAATATATTTTTAAAGTTTATTCGAGTTGCGATCAAGGAACGGAGACCGAGGGCTGAAAAATTGTAAAATGTTTTTATTAAATAATTGTTTTTAATTATTTAAATTATGGGTGTTGTTTTTTTAGTATTTTTGAAACTATGGGGTTTGAGGTGATTTTATACGCCGAGACGTAAATTTTATCGGTGTTGGTTTTTCAAGAAAAATACGAGCTTTTTGGCAACCCGACTAATAAATTCACAAATTTATTTTTACCAAAACCTTGTGGATATTTTTATTTGAATCCTAATTAGACTAATGGGCTTAATTTAATGGCTTAATAGGCCTAAGCCTAATTAATAAACTAATTAACCATTTTATCTATATAAAAACACTGTCCCCACCCCTCACACCATACATCACACACGGCACCACAATTTTTGAAGAAATTCGAAGGGGTCCAAGGGAGAACAAGCCAAGGTTGTGTTCCGTTCTTCGTCGTCAACGGATTTTCGAGCGTATACAACGCAAAGGCACGCCATATTCTTTCCTTCAAACATCTATCACATCATAGTATTTTATTTAATGAATTTTTGCATGAAAACAAGTCACAAAATTCACAATTTTCGTAACTATGCATATATGTGTTCTAAACTCTTGATTTTCCACCCAAAAACATGTTTGTTATATTGTCAAAGGGGCTGCCATGAATTAGGATGATAAAAGGCATGTTTTACATGAGTTTAAGGGCATAGGACACGCACAAACAGGCTGCACATGCACGAGAGAACAAGCTGGGGCCAACTTTCTGGATGGTGGTTGTAAGGTTCGGTTTTTGGGAGTTAAGGGCTTGGCCTCGGTTCGGTTGGGACCATGGCCTGGCTAGGGACGTGGTAGGGTCAAGGGAAGAGTCCTAGACATGCTAGGACTCGAGCCAAGGGGCTAGGGAGGAGTCCTAGCAAGCTAGGACTCGACCCGCGCACACCAGCACAAGATGTGCCATTGGGTGCAGCAGCGTACAGATGATTAAGGGGCTCGGTCTGGGGGCTTCGGGCTGGGCTAGGTCAAGTCATTAGGGTCCTAAGAAGATGCTTGAGGGGCTGGTTCAAGGGCTGGTTCGTTGGTTAAGAGGCTACGCAAGAAAACTTAGAGTCCTAGTATAAGTGTGATTCTCGGCCAAGCTGCATGAAATCCGGTGCAGTGCTTCGGGCGCGAGTTCAAGGGGCTGGGTTGGCCTGGGCTGGGTCTGGGCGTGGTCCAGGGGAGGTTAAGGTCATGAGGGGCCAAATGGTTAAGGGATGGAAGGGTCCTAGACTAGGTGGGAGTCCTATGGTTCAAGGGAACTCACGCACACACAGCACATGCAAATGGGTCTTCTGTCCAGCAAGTTTTTGAGCGGGCCATGGGTGGTTTTACGGGCTGGGCTTGCACAGTAGGGTCCCTAGATGGGTTGGCTAGGTTTTGGCTCAAGGTGGCTTGGGTGTGGCTCGAGTAAATTATAAGATGGCTCAGTGTGTTCGATAAGGTGTCAAAAACGAGATTTTAAGAACAAAAAATAGATTCATGGGTTCAAGAGGGCGGTTAATGACTTGGAAGGGTAGATTAAATCATAAAAAGGTTATGTTAAAAATATGGGATCAAAATAACGAGTTTTGGATTTAATCGGGATTTAATCGCCGCACGGAACACTAATTAACGAGTTAATTGAAAAGCCTATTTTTAAGCTTTATAAAATAATGAAAAATTAGGTTTAAGCTTAAATAATTATTTGGGATATGTTAGAGTCAATGAAATTAAGAAAATATCAAAAATGAAAAATTTTACATCCAGGAGTAAAACGATCTTTTTACCACCTAGAAATTAGTAAACGTCATGGCAGTGTCCTAAATGCTATTCTATATGCTAATATGATTATTTTCAATGATTATGGATGTTTATATGTTAATATGTCAATTTTAATTGTTTATGGATTTTTAAGATAATATGTTTAATGTTTTATGATTTAATATGCTAAAATGTTTATTTTAAATGTTTATTTCAAACATTTACGATGTTAAAATGTTTATTTTAAAATGTTTATGGATGTTTATGATTTTTAATATGTTAAGTTATGAATTTTAAATATCTATGATTTTATGATTTAAATATGGGCATTTAAAAGACATGTTGCATGCTTGGTTTCAAAATAAAAATGATATTATATGATGTTTTTATTAAGTGATGATAACATGTTGAAGGACGTGAAGGGATTGTGACTACTGCAATATGTTGGAAATATCGTGAGGGTTATGGTCCCAGTGGGAGCCGGACGATCGTGTTTCCGTTGATACGAATACGAATATGATGAATATGATTGGAGATGTCGTGAGGGGAGAAGGCCCCAAAGGGAGCCCATTTATGGGAAAAGGCCCCAGAGGGAGCCCCGACGATCGTATTTCCAATGCCATGGTATGTTAATACGTTGGCCAGGGCCCAGTTGACCGGTGAGAGTGTTGCTGGTGTCCCCCGCCGCCCAGTACTGTGGTTTCTTTAGATGGATCCATCGCCCATTAAGATTAAGAATAAGAGTCACAATCACGATCTGAATTCAACATACACGAACATGAATATGAACATGAATATGAATTTGGATACGAATATGGATATGTATATGGATATGAATATGAATATGTTTATGTTGATATGAAAATGTTTATGAAAAGATTTATGAAAATGTTTATGTTCAAAGAGGATGCATCATTATGAAAATGTTTTATTTAAAGTTTATGCATCATGAAAATATTTTTGAAAACGTTTATGGTTAAAGTTTATGCATCTTCATAAAAACGATATTTTAAGTACAAATATTTTTCACTGTTGTATGTGAACTGTATTACGTATTACTTGTTATCAAGGATATGACGTGTTGAGTCTTTAGACTCACTAGGTGTGATTGATGCAGGTGATTATGATGATTATGTTTATGGAGGTCTTGGTGGTTGATCTGACTGGACTGAAGGTGCACATAACCCGATGACCGACGCTAGTTTTCCGCACTAGTTATTATTTATGATTTTAAGTTATGTTAAGAATATTTTTATGACTTTTATTTATTTATGAGTGATTTTTTAGAGATTATAGTATGAGCTGTATTTCTCAAATATATAGTTAGTTGTGTTTATTTTAAAATGATGTCCAAAATATTTTATGTAATTTTTGTGGTTCGGCCGATGCTAGGGAGGTTTAAAAAAAAAAATTCTAGCACATTTTAAGAAAACGAAAGGCAGACGTTTCAGGGCAATTCTTGGATGGGTGACCTCCTGGAAGTTTCCTAGGATGCGTGTGAGTGAGGACATAAGCACGCTGGAAAGACTCGTCTTGGTACAGTGAGGACAATCGTCGAATCCGGGGCGTTACAGTTCTCCTATTTCTTAGTCTTATCCAAGTCGAAAGAAAGACCTTTCTACGTGACCTCCCGGTCTAGCCATAAATTTTTTGATGGGGCCTCCAGTCATGTGAAAGACTGGAAAAAATATTTCTTCTTTATTCAGCTCCCTAAAGAATTGACTTGTTTCACGGATTGGTACCCTGCTTTCAACAAGCTTAAGCTTTCCAAGGGTTACAAGAAAGATAAGGAATATCTGCGCATAATGAGAGTATTAGGAGATCGATGCTTTAGTGCTACCCAACTCTTATCAGAGGATCTCCAGTGCAATGCCGGGTTAAGTCCAGCAAAAATTAAGCTGAAGGAGAATGCTGGTAGATATTCTCATTCTTTCATGTTTCTTGTTTTTCTTTTGCTTATTACGTTCCTTGATAATATTCTCATCTGGTTCATTGTCTTTGCTTGCGGATATTAGAGTTATGAATGCCCTATTTCTCCGTGAGATTGCGAAGAAGAAGACTGAGGGATCATCATCAGTACCCCAGAACTCAGTTGCCTCTGCAGTCAAGACAGGGATGACGGGAACGTGCTCTACCACTGCGACGAAACCTGCTGGCTTGCCTACCCCTGCAAAGTTGAAGAAGGCAAGCTCATCCTCCTCTACCCAGGAGCGAGCCTCCTCCCCACCTCATCAGGCTGAATCCCATCCTCCATCTGGCAAAGAGAAGACGTCTACTGATCCCGGCCCAGCAAGCACGGAAGCGCAAGATCTCCAAGATCTCAATCACCTCGTCCTCATAGGCGTCTGGATCAGACGATGAGCATCCTTCTCGGCCGAGGATACATCCTTTGTATACCCGGAGTCAGGTATCGTGGGCCGAGGCCCTACTCACATAGCTCAGAAGCTGTTATTTCAACTCTCCTCCTCCACAGATGCGACTTTCTTGAGTTCATTGGGATGGTCTGATTTATCCCGCCGGACATACAGCAGTCTCACTGAGGTATACTTCTCCTTTCAACTTTAACTTGATATTCAATATATGATTGATATTTCTCTTGTTCTCTTACTTTTTTTTTTTTTTTTGATTCAGGGCATCCTGTATCTTGGGAAGTTAGCTGAGCGCGCTGACATTATAAGGTCCAATGCCCACCGCAATTTACGTGAAGGTGAGGTTCTCCGCAACCAACTCCAGGCGACCCTAGACGAGGCAAAAACGACACATGCTGGGGAGCTTTAAGAGTTACAGGCCCGATACGACGAGCTCTTAAAGAAGAACAAAGAAGTAGAGGAGGAGAAGGGGGAGCTTCAGCGAGTGATAGATGACCAGGCGAAGGAAATCCAGAAACTGAAGAAGGAGTCGAAGATTTTCCAAGCTGAAGTAGCTCAAGTGCGCTGTGAGCTTAAAGATACCAAAGTGCAGTATGCGAAAGAAGCATATTCATTTAAGGAAGAATTTATCAAATCTGAAGAATTCGTCGAGATTTGTTGCCCGAGAGCTTTTCACTACTTGGAGGTGGGTTTTGAGGGTGCAGTCCACCTCTTCAAGGCTCACGGCCACCCTCGGGCCAGCGCTCCCACTTACTTCATCAGCCTTGAGGACTTTGTAGCGAGTCTCTCTCCTGATCTCTAGACCATGCTCTTTTATTTATGCTATTTTCTCATTCATGCAGACGATGTATGCCCTCAAGCTATATTTGTCACGTACTGCATTGCTTTACTTTTTGTATATTATGCAACTATGGATTTTGTGATGCTTATATTTGGTTATTTTCTTTTGCGCACTTTTGGCATGTATGAAACTCGCTTTATGCAACATTGAGTATTTTGCATTTGAATTTACTGCTTCTTCTGAGTTTATCTATGATATTATTAAACCACTATGGCAAATAAAATCTCCACCTCTCTTTCTTTTCTTCTAGGCATACCTTAAGCAAGAAAATTTAATTTTTCTCCTGCACTCTACTTCTTTACTATGCGATGCCTTAGTAGGAAAATTTAGTTCTTCTCCTACATGCTGCTCCTCTACTCGGCGATACCTTAGTATGAAAATTTAATTTTTCTTCTACACTCTGCTCCTCTACTATGCGATACCTTAGTAGGTAAATTAAATTCTTCTCTTACACGATGCTCCTCTACTAGGCGATGTCTTAGTAAGAAAATTTAATTTTCTCCTGCACTCTGGTCTTCTACTATTCAATGCCTTAGTAGGAAAATTTAATTCTTCTCCTGCACGCTGCTCCTCTACTAGGCGATGCCTTAGTAGGAAAATTTAAATTTTATCAACCTTAGAATACAACATTATTCATGAATTGAAAATAAGAACTTGATTTTATTGAATTCCAACTGATTACATATGAAAATTTCGAAAAATAAAATACATCAACGATAGAATCAAGAACGATACTTCTTAAGATGATAATCATTCCAGGGCCTCTTCAAAGCCTTGCTGTGGGGACCCGGACGTTAATTCATTTCTTAATCATTCTTTGGGAATAATTCAATCAATTAAGATAAACAGGGTCTAAATTTTTTTTTTAAAATGCGAAACGTATTGGAATCAGTCTAGTATACACATCAGTATAAAAGTACAAGTGTTGTATAGCATACAACAAACGAAACTAGGGTTCAACTACTATATATCAAGTGCTGAAACTTAACTACTTCTGATCCGGATCACCACGCTAACTTGTCCTTTCTCTCATCCTCTTCTTGACCCTGATATTGTCCCACCTGTTGTCATGTACACATACAAACACGACAACAGCCGGATAACTCCGGTGAGAATAAAATCCCAGTATAAACAATGAATCAATACAATACATAAAATCATATGTAAAAGCATAAACCATGTATCAAAGAACATGAATCATAATTTATGTCACATTAGTGAATACAGATAAAACTCTTTGACTCGTCATTTCAGACTCGACTCATCTCTATTCTCGGGATCCCAGTTCCTGGATATTAACACATATATCGAATTTCAGCGATAGGAATCGATCCACTCCTAAGCAACATCGATATAAATCAAATATCCAGTGTCTTGGCATATCCGCCATAGACTCAGCATATCCGCTAATGCCTATTCTGACAATGTGCAATGGGCCAGTGACTACTCTGTCATAATCTGGCACCTCTGTGAGTGACTTTCACTCAATAGCTATCTGCTATTCTCTGCTTTTCTATAAATCAATAGACTAAGCATACTCATTCAAACAATATAAAGGTATGAAACCAATAACATACAAGTATGTGATTTAGGGAAACTCAAGTCAAGTCTGACCCAAGTCGATCTCCCGGTTAACATTAATTTATACCTTTCTCTTGTCGATCTGATGAAGTCGAAGTCTGGAATTCAAAGAAGTCAATATCAATCTGAAACAACGTATCAAATAGGTTCAGTATCAATATATCATTCCATGTACAGTATATTTCGACATTCTAACGTTGTCATTTCGATATACCGACAACTCAATCATCAATCGAGTCAATATCACAACATCATATACTCTCATAACCTCAATCCATAATCTAATATGATATCAAATCCGTATAATCTCAATCAAATCAGTTCTGAAATTCATAACAATTTCATACGGTATCCGTTCTTCAATCCGTTTTCAATTATACAATGTCTAACATATCAAGAACACCATATATCCATTATATCTGATTCCTTCAATATCATATTTTCATATCATATCAAAACATCAGAAAACTTACATCATGTTGAAGCTCTTGTCGATAGAATTGTAGTACCAAACTCGGATTGAAATGCTAACGGCTGGATGTTGCACAAGTCACAAGTTTAGGCATAGAAGAAATATGAGAATTGCTCTGAATGTTTTTCTCGATTCTTGCCGAAAGTTTGAAGGAAATGAAATGAAGATTTTGGCTTTAAGTTGCATGGCAAGGACACTTGTCTTATTTTCATGCATATCAGGCGGCGCTCGGGCAGTCACAATTTACCGCTCGGGCGCGGAACCTTCTGCCCGAGGACTCAAGTTGTGACACACTGGCGCTCGGGCGGTAATTTTCTGCCGCTCGGGCGCCAGACATTCTGTCCATGTACTAACTGTGTTCAGCACTGGCGCTCGGGCGGTCCTTTTCTACCGCTCGGGCGCCAAAGGTTCTGTACGAGACGATTAGTCTTATGATGTATCGACGCCCGGCTACCCCACTCGAGCTCCTACAATCTCAATACTGTTAACTAATCCACTTCTGATTACAGTAATTAAATCTCGGGCATTACATTTCTCCCTCCTTAAGATACGATTTCGTCCCCGAAATCACAGGCAATCAAATCATATCAGAAAGAAATGTATAACAAAAGCTGAATCGAAAACTCACATCAATGAAATAATGCTGGGAATTTCTGTCTCATATTTGATTCAGTTTCCCAAGTTGCTTCTTCAATGCCATGACGATACCACTGAATTTTCACAAGCGGAATAGTCTTTGTTCTGAGCTGCTTTTCTTTGCGATCAAGAATCTGGATCGGCTTTTCAAAAAAACTTAGAGTCTCGTCTAGTTCTGCCTCATCTGGTTGAAGAACATGTGAAGCATCGGGAATGTACTTCCGCAATAAAGATACATGGAAGACATCATGTATTCCAGATAAAGAAGGCGGTAATGCGAGACGATAGGCACGATATCCTATCTTCTCGAGAATCTCATACGCCCCAATATAACGTGGAGACAACTTTCCTTTCTTGCCAAATCTGACAACTCCTCTGAAAGGTGAAATCTTCAAGAATACTCGGTCTCCAGCCTCAAATACCAACGGTTCTCTTCTGAATCAGCTTCACTTTTTCAGTCATATCTGATCATATCAGGTCCAATCTTAGGTACCTCAGAGATATCATCCCAATACAGAGGGGATCTACACTTCTTTCCGTACAACGCTTCAAACGGTGCCATCTCAATACTCGTCTGATAGCTGTTGTTGAACGAAAACTCACAAAGTGGCAATGAATCTTGCCAACTAGTGCTAAAGTCAAGCACTACAGCTTTTAGCATATCCTCCAGTGTCTGAATAGTCCGCTCTGACTGTCCGTCGGTCTGTGGATGATATGCGGTACTCAGATGCAACTTCGTACCAAGAGCCTGCTGTAAACTCTGCCAAAAGTGCGAAGTAAACCGAGGATCACGGTCTGATATGATCGACTTCGGCACTCCGTGCAATTTGACCACTTCTCTGACATAGATCTCAGCCATCTAGTCATGTCGATACGTCATCTTGTATGAAATAAAACATGCGGATTTGGTTAATCGGTCAATCACAACCCAAATCGCATCACAATCTCGGGAGGATCTCGGTAACTACGTCACAAAATCCATGGAAATGTGATCCCATTTCTATTCAGGAATAGACAAACTCTGCAGTAGACCTCCTGGTTTCTTTCTTTCTGCTTTCACCTGCTGGCAATTCAGACATCTGGATACAAACTCTGTAATATCAGCTTTCATTTGTTTCCACCAGAATTGTCTTTTCAAGTCATTATACATCTTTCTGCCACCAAGATGAATACTAAATCGACTGCTATGCGCTTCTGACAATATATGTTGTCTCAACTCTGAAACATCTGGCACAACCAATCGATTATTCACATACAGTACATTGTCACATACCTGATATTCTGATCGATGCCCTTCTCTGACCATCGATATAGAATTCTGCACATTCTGATCAACTTTCTGAGCCGCTTTAATTCTCAAAATCAGCTCTGGTTCGACTTGAACAACATATAATCTCAATGGTCTATGATCTGTCTCAAATATCAATCCAGACAAACAGCAATCTTCTATCAAATTGGAAACACCTATCGTCGATAAGGATAAAGAACACACCTTTCGACTCCGTGCATCAGCTGCTGCATTCGAATTTCCCGGATAATATTTGATTTCACAATCAAAGTCTTTCAGCAAATCAAGCCATCTTCTCTGTCTCATATTCAATTCTGACTGCGAAAACAGATATTTCAAACTTTTGTGATCAGAATAAATATCAAACTTCTCACCGTAGAGGTAGTGCCGCCATATCTTCAGTGCAAATACAATAGCTGCCAATTCAAGATCATGAATTGGATAGCGAGTTTCATGTGGTTTCAACTGTCTCGAAGCATAGGCAATGACTTGTCCCCGCTGCATCGAAACACATCCCAATCCTCTGTGAGAAGCATCACAATACACAATAAAATCACCAGTACCTGATGGAATAGTCAAGATCGGTGCACTAGTCAGTCTTTTCTTGAACTCAAGAAAACTGGACTCACAGTCTTCAGACCACAAAAATGGAGAGTTCTTCTGAGTCAATTGCGTAATCGGTTTAGCAATACTGGAGAAATCTTGAATAAATCGACGGTAATACCCGGCCAAACCCATAAAACTGCGAATCTCTGGTACTGATGTCGGTCTCGGCCAACTGATCACTGCCTCAACCTTACTGGGATCAACTGATATACCATCTCCGGATATGATGTGACCCAGAAATACAACCTGTCTCAACCAGAATTCACATTTCGACAATTTTGCATACAATTTCTCAGTTCTCAATGTTCTCAACACAATTCTCAGATGCTCAGCATGATCAATCATATTCTTCGAATAAATCAAAATATCATCGATAAAAATAATCCCGAAATCATCGAGATACTTCTGAAACACACGGTTCATCAGACCCATAAAAACAGTTGGAGCATTCGTCAAACCAAACGGCATGACAATAAACTCATAATGTCCATACCTTGTTCTGAATGCTGTCTTCGAGATATCAGAATCTCTGACTCTCAACTGATGATATCCAGATCTCAGATCGATCTTGGAATAAACAGAATAACCTTGCAACTGATCAAATAAATCATCAATACGAGGCAAATGATATTTATTCTTTATAGTAGCCTTGTTCAGTTGCCGATAGTCAATGCAAAGTCTCATTGACCCATCCTTCTTCCTAACAAACAGTACTGGAGCACCCCAAGGAGAAACACTCGGTCTGATGTACCCCTTGGCCAGTAAATCTTCCAACTGATCTTTCAATTCTTTCAATTCAATTGGTGCCATTCTGTACGGAGCTCTAGAAATCGGAGTTGTACATGGTACCGATTCAATGCTGAAATCTATTTTTCGAATCGGAGGCAATCCCGAAATCTCATCTGGGAAGACATCAGCAAATTCACACACCACTGGCAAGTCCGCCAATGATGGACTCGATTTCAGTAAATCAACTGAATAGACAAGGAACCCCTCTGCTCCTTTCTGTAACAATCAAGTCATAGACATAACAGATATCAAAGGAATTCTAGATCTAGAACCCTTACCGTAAAATTTCCACTCGTCAGCCATGTCAGGTCTGAATCTCACAATCTTGAGGAAACAATCAACGGTAGCTCTGTACTTGGTCAACATATCAATACCGATAATACAGTCAAAATCAGACAACCCAAGCACAATACAATCTAACTCAATCTCATGCCCTTCATACTGCAGTGTACAATGTTTAATCGAATTCACGGATATCAAACCTTTCCCCAACGGAGAAGAAACAGACACTACAGCAGATAAAGACTCAACAGGTAATGCATGACTCAATGCAAATCGCTCAGATATGAATGTATGAGATGCACCAGTATCTATCAATACATAAGTAGGATAACCACATAAAGAACAGTTACCTGCAACAACATCGTCTGATGCTTCCTGAGCCTGCTCCTCTGTCAAAGCAAATACTCTGGCCTGCTGTCTAGGAGGTTGGCTAACTGTTTGGCTTCCTCCTGGCCTCTGCTGTGACTGGGTGGATAGTGGTGGCTGGAAAGAATGTACAGCTGATGATCGTCTATCAGTCTGAGCCACTGATCCAACTGATTCTGCTCCCTGGGATCCTTGGGAACCTCTCTGTGGACAAAATCTGGCAAAGTGTCCCTGCTGTCTGCAGATACGGCAACTACCAATCACTCCTTGGCATTGCTCAGTGGGATGTCTCTCTCCGCAGGTTCTGCAGTAAACTCCGGTATAACTCTGGCTCTGTCGTGAACCACTGGAGCTAGAAGAACTCTTGCCAGACTTCTTAAACTGTTTTCCTCTAGCTTTCAGATAATCCTTCTTCCCACCACTGCTGCTGCCACTCTCATATCTGGGAGGTGGTTGTTGTGGTCTCGGTGCTGTAGGAACATACGAAGCTCCTTTCTGTCTCATCAGACCAGCTTAAGCTCTTTTTGCTCTGTTCAGAGCATCAACAAAGTTATTCGGTCACCCTGTGTTCGCCAATGTAAAAATCTCGGGATTCGGGCCATTGATGAACTGATCAGCAACAGCTTCATCATTCTCGGCAACATGAGGAGCAAATCAGAGCAATGTAGAGAATTTGGCCACATATTCTTCAATATTCAACTGACCCTGTCTCAAATTCGCAAACTCTGCCCCTTTGTCTTTCCTGTACGACACTGGAAAAAATCTCTGATAGAACTCAGTTTTAAAGACATTCCAAGTGATATTCGTACCTCGATGCTCCAAAGCTCTCTTTGTCGTGATCCACCAATTCTTTGCAACATCATGCAATTGGTGTCCAATCAGTTTGACTTGGCGCTCATCAGTGTAATCCAACGAATCAACCAGCATCTCAATGTCATCTAACCAACACTCACAGTCAACAGAACTATCTGTTCCTTTCAGGGTTGGCGGTTTAAACGACTGAAATCTCTTCAGTAGCGTTTCCATCGGAGTTGCTGTAACATCCATCGGATTAGCCGAAGTACGGCCCTGTTCTTGTACTCTTCGGGGAGGCATATCTGATTATCAAAAGGATTAGTAACCAAATAACACAAATCTGTTTCAGTTCAGTCCCCCTTCCGATCATCTTACTGCTGATCAAGAATCGGTTCTGATTCATTCTCAAGTAATACAGTTTACCAATCAAATCAGATAATCAGGTAACCATGTAATAATAAAAGCAATAATCATACTAGCAATCAAAAGCAGGAAAGAAAACTCAATCTACCTTGCTCACTAGCTTCTATTTCAGTCTACAGAACCTACAGTTCTAGACCACCTGCTCTGTTCTAGTTTAATTTCAGGAACCTACTGCTCTGATACCACTTGCTGTGGGGACCCGGACGTTAATTCATTTCTTAATTATTCTTTGGGAATAATTCAATCAATTAAGATAAACAGGGTCTAAATTTTTTTTTAAATGTGGGACGTAATGGAATCAGTCTATTATACATATCAGTATAAAAGTACAAGTGTTGTACAACATACAACAAACGAAACTAGGGTTCAACTACTATATATCAAGTGCTGAAACTTAACTACTTCTGATCCGGATCACCACGCTAACTTGTCCTTTCTCTCATCCTCTTCTTGACCCTGATACTGTCCCACCTGTTATCATGCACACATACAAACATGACAACAGCCGGATAACTCCGGTGAGAATAAAATCCCAGTATAAACAATGAATCAATACAATACATAAAATCATATGTAAAAGCATAAACCATGTATCAAAGAACATGAATCATAATTTATGTCACATTAGTGAATACAGATAAAACTCTTTGACTCGTCATTTCAGACTCGACTCATCTCTATTCTCGGGATCTCGGCTCCTGGATATTAACACGTATAATGAATTTTAGCGATAGGAATCGATCCACTCCTAAGCAACATCGATATAAATCAAATATCCAGTGTCTTGGCATATCCGCCATAGACTTAGCATATCCGTCAATGCCTATTCTGACAATGTGCAATGGGCCAGTGACTACTCTGTCATAATCTGGCACCTCTGTGAGTGACTTTCACTCAATAGCTATCTGCTATTTTCTGCTTTTCTATAAATCAATAGACTAAGCATACTCATTCAAACAATATAAAGGTCTGAAACCAATAACATACAATTATGTGATTTAGGGAAACTCAAGTCTTGTCTGACCCAAGTCGAGCTCCCGGTTAACATTGATTTATACCTTTCTCTTGTCGATCTGATGAAGTCGAAGTCTGGAATTCAAAGCTGTCAATATCAATCTGAAACAACGTATCAAATAGGTACAATATCAATATATCATTCCATGTACAGTACATTTCGACATTGTAACGTTGTCATTTCAATATACCGACAACTCAATCATCAATCGAGTCAATATCACAACATCATATACTCTCATAACCTCAATCCATAATCTAATCTGATACCAAATCCGTATAATCTCAATCAAATCAGTTCTGAAATTCATAACAATTTCATACGGTATCCGTTCTTCAATCCGTTTTCAATTATACAATGTCTAACATATCAAGAACACCATATATCCATTATATCTGATTCCTTCAATATCATATTTTCATATCATATTAAAACATCAGAAAACTTACGTCCTGTTGAAGCTCTTGTCGATAGAAACGTAGTACCAAACTCGGATTGAAATGCTAACGGCTGGATCTTGCACAAATCACAAGTTTAGGCAAAGAAGAAATATGAGAATTGCTCTGAATGTTGTTCTCGATTCTTGCCGAAAGTCTGAAGGAAATGAAATGAAGATTTTGGCTTTAAATTGGATGGCAAGGACACTTGTCTTATTTTCATGCATATTAGGCGGCGCTCGGGCAGTCACAATTTACCGCTCGGGCGCGGAACCTTCTTCCTGAGTACTCAAGTTGTGACACACTGGCGCTCGGGCGGTAATTTTCTGTCGCTCGGGCGCCAGACATTCTGTCCAAGTACTAACCGTGTTCAGAACTGACGCTCGGGCTGTCTTTTTCTACCGCTCGGGCACCAAAGGTTCTGTACGAGACGATTAGTCTTATGATGTATCGACGCCCGACTACCCCACTCGAGCTCCTACAATCTCAATACTGTTAACTAACCCACTTCTGATTACAGTAATTAAATCTCGGGCATTACACTTGCCTTGCGCAGTCTCCAAGTTATAGGCTCCAGAGCTCAGCCTCTCGATCACTTTGAAAGGACCCTCCCACTTTGGGTCCAACTTTTCTCTCTGCTCTTCTTGCACCTTCCTCATGACCAAGTCGCCTACCTGGAAGCTTCTCAGAATGACCCTCCAATGATAAGACTGTGCAATGCGGTCTTTATAAGTTTCCATGTGAATGCTTGCGGCCTCTCTCTTTTTTTCCAAAAGGTCAAGGTCAGTGGCCCGTCTCGCACCGTTGTCTTCATCTTAAAACCTTACCCTTGCCGATTCCAATCCAATCTCAGCTGGGAGCACTGCCTCATTACCATAGACCAAACTGAAAGGAGTTTCTTTAGTTCCTTGTCTCGGAGTGGTTCGGTACGCCCATAAGACACTTGGTAGCTCGTCCACCCAATTTACCTTAGCATTGCCAAGTCGAACTTTCAGACCCTGCACCAGCGTCCGATTATTCACCTCCACCTGCCCATTACTCTGCGGGTAAGCTACATATGTAAAGACTTGTTGGATTTTCATCTCTTTACACCAGGCTTGGATCCTAGCTCCTTAGAATTGTCTTCCATTATCAGATATCAGTCTTCAAGGCACCCCATATCTGCACACTATATTTTTCCACAAGAACTTCAGGACTTCATTCTCAGTGATCCTAGCCAAAGGCTCTGCTTCCACCCATTTTGAAAAATAGTCAACTGCTACCAATAGGAACTTCCTCTGAGCAGGAGCTATAGGGAAATGCCCCACAATATCGATTCCACACTGGTCAAATGGACAAGCAGCTAGAATAGTCTTCATCAGCGCGGCCGGCTGGTGATGCAACCGAGCATGATGTTGACAACTATCGCAGGACATTACTAGATCTTGGGCATCATGCAACACTGAGGGCCAACAGTAACCCGCAAGCAACACTTTCCTAGCCAAAGCATAAGCTCCCAGGTGATTTCCACAAAAACCTTCATGAACTTCCCGGAGCACATGATCAGCCTCTTGATAACTCAAGCACCGAAGAAGAGGCCCTACAAAAGGCCTTCGGTACAACACTTCTTCGACTATCACATAACGCGAACACTTTATCTTCAACTTACGAGCTTCGCGAGGGTTATCGGGAAGCTTTCCCTTTTTCAAATAATCAATTATGCCAGTCCTCCAATCCTCCTCCTCTTGTTCAACTGCAGGAGAACTTGTGTGAGGTGTAAGTTCGACTTGGAATACCACATCCCTAGTCTTCCAACTTCCCAATGTTCCAGCCATTTTGGCTAGAGTATTCGCCTTTTCATTTTCTTTCCTGGGAATCTGTTCAAACGTAATTTCTGTGAATTTCTCTCTGACTCTGTCTACTTCTTGAGCATACTCAATAATTTTTTCATCTTTCACATCATATATTTCCTTCATCTGTTGTGATACCATCTGTGAGTCAGAAAAATAAGTACCCGGGTAGCTCCCACGTTTCTGGCTGCTCGAAGTCCTGCCAACACAGCCTCATACTCTGTCTCATTGTTGGATGCTCGAAAGTCCAACCTTACCGCTAACTTCACCTCCTCCCCAGCTGGCTAAATCAGTACTACTCCCACCCCACTGCCATCCTTTGATGAGGAACCATCCACATACACTTTCCAAGGGTCCTCATTCTCCTGATGCACGGTCTCAGCCAGAAAATCGGCTAAAGTTTGTGCTTTAATAGCTGTTCTCGGCTCATACTGGATGTCATACTCTCCCAGCTCAGTAGTCCACTTAACAAAACTGCCAGACATATCTGAATGAGTTAAGATCCTCCCCAAGGGACTGTTGCTGAGCACCACAATTGGATGAGATATGAAGTAGGATCTCAAACGTCTCGCTGTCATCACTAAGGCCAAAGCCAATTTTTCCAACCCTGAGTATCTTGTCTCTGCCCCCTTGAGTGCATGCGAGACATAATAGACTGGCTGTTGAGTTGATCCCTCTAGCTTGACAAGGACCGAACTCACAGCTCCCTCGGTGGCAGATAGATATACCAACAAAGGCTCACCTGCTGTCGGTTCGGCCAGGACAGGCAGCTCAGCAAGGCACTTCTTCAACTCTCCGAAAGCTTTCTCACAATCCGGATCCCATTCAAATTTTTTCACCTTTCGCAAATTCCAGAAGAACGGTAAGCTTCTGTTAATAGATCTCGAGATAAACCTTGCTAGCGCAGCAGTCCTCTCTGTTAACTTTTGCACATCATTGAGTCCTCGAGGAGAAACCATGTCTTGAATAGCTCAAACCTTCTCGGGGTTAGCCTCAATCCCCCTCTCTATCACCATGTAACCCAAAAACTTCCCGCCCCTCACCCCAAAGACACACTTCTGAGGGTTCAACTTCAGTCCATAGGACTTGAGGGTGGAAAATGTCTCCACCAAATCAGGTATGAGCTGGGTTGTGTCCTTCGACTTTACCATGATGTCGTCCACGTGCACTTCGATATTCCTTCCAACCTGCTCAAAAAATACTCTATCCATCAATCGTTGATACGTGGCTCCGGAATTTTTGAGTCCGAAGGGCATGGCCACGTAACAAAAAGTCCTTTCAAATGTGATAAAACTCACTTTGTCTTGGTCCTCCACAGCCAAGGGGATTTGGTGGCACCACTGATAAGCATCCAACATGCACAGATATTGATGTCCAGCCGTGGAGTCCACCAACCGATCTATTCGGGGCAAAGGATAACAATCTCAAAGATAGAGGAAGGACAATCTGACCCAGCGGCGGGATGGCATGTCGTGCAAACCCATATAGAGGAGTAGAGATTGGCTCAAACTCAAATCCCTCCACCTTCATCTGATCCAAAGTGCTCTTGAACAAGGTATTCACGGAGCTTCCATTATCAATAAAGATCCGTGCCACGTCATAATTGGCAACTGTGGCTGTCACCACCAAGGAATCATTATGTGGAGCCACAACGCCTCGGAGGTCTTCCGGCCCAAACCTGATGACAGGATCCTGGGGTAAGTCCGCACGCTTAGATATTTCGACGTTCTCCAACCTTCTCCCATGTGCTTTCCGAGCTCTCCAGGAATCTCCATCAGTGGCACCCCTCGAGATCATATGAATCATTCTTCTCGTAGGGTGATTGTCCTCATTCACTCCCCTCCTTGGTTCGACAAGCTCCCGAGGGACATCTTGACCTCGACCCTCTCTTCTCTGCTCGTCGACCCTTTGGTTTATCCATGGAGGACCTCGACCTCGCCTCGGGGATGGGCAAGATCACGGTCCACTCCCGGATGAGGATCCTTCTCTTCTGTCTCGCGGAGGCAATCTAGCGTTGCCCTCAACCCTTGGTGACTTCTCTCGCTTCTCCTCTGACTCACTCACCTCCATCACCTTATCACGATTCCTATTCAGAGGAACATGAGATGAAAATTGTCCTCTACTTCTAACTTTATCCTCCTATCTCTCACCCACACCTCTCTTCTTACCACCTCTTTCCGTTCCCTCCACCCTACTTCCTCCTGGCCGGTGCTCCATCCTTATATACCGTTGGGCATCTTCCAAATTTAAATACTTCTCCACCCGAGCTAACAGGTCATCATAGCTTGACGAAGGCTTCTAGACTAATGACTTAAAAACTCCCCTCGTCTTAGTCCCTGAGTAAAGTCCCTTATCATGGAGTGGCCGCTGGTATCTCTAGCGCTGCGTTGTTGAAACGGTGAACGAACTCTCACAAAGTTTCAGCTTCTTGCTTATTTACCACGAATAGGCTCAAATATTTTTTTGGTGCCTCTTACTGCTAGCGAATCGGTGCAAGAAAGCTGTAGAAAAATCCTCAAAAGACTATATGGAATTAGGCTGCAAGGTGTTAAACCATTGTTGAGCTGACCTCACCAGCGTGCCCAAAAACACCCTGCACTTGACCCCATCTGAGTACTGATGTAACAAGGCCGCATTCTCAAACCTCCCCAAGTGTTCCTCGGGGTCAATATGTTCGTCGTATTCTCCCACATTCGACTGTCGGAAATTTGGAGGAAGCCCTTCTTCCAAAATGGCTAGTGAAAATGGACTTCCTCTCTTGGGGGCCAGCGCTCTGGTTCCCACCTGTTGCCTCAACATCCGTATTTCCTTCCAAATCTCCCCCATCTCACTAATTTCCCCACTTTGGAGGGTCTGTGTCTCTTCAACCCTTCTCTGGTGGCCCTCGGCATTTTCCTCTCGCTCCTGGCGAGTGGCCTACTCCTCAGCAAATATAGATTCTTGTTTCCTCTTCATGGCCTCATCCATTGTCATAGTGATAAATTGGCCCAACTATTCCAGGGTCAAGTTCCCCACATTCTCATTGGGATGGGGTTGCTCGGCCCTGGGCTCATGACGAGGTTGTTCAGTTCTTGTCTCCTGACGGGTTTGTTCCTGCCTCATCTCCAGACGCAGCTCGTCCTTCCTCACCTCAGCATGAGACTGTTTGGGTCCCATCTGAGGATGCGATGATGCTGAGTTAACTCTTTTGCTCCCTCTCCTCCGTACCATCTCTACGTCTCAACTCAGATTCCCACAGACGGTGCCAAGTGACACTCACAGAAATTTAGGGTCCGATTCTAGCAAGTGTCAAAAGTCCAGGCGCATGTTTTGAAATTGTTCTGAGCTTGAAATCACGAATAAGACGGTCAAAAGGGGGCCAGGAGGGTGTCTCGGCATAGTCCCTCCGACGGTCAAGTCATACACTGAGGATATAAGTGGAGAGCAGCTAAGGGTGCTACTAAAAAATAATATAGTGAATGAATGAATTAAACACTCAAATCTGGTATTTATAGAAGAATAAATGGGCTCTTGATGGGCCTGTCTTCTATTTGGGCTAGGGATGGGCTAGGGGTAGTAGGCCCATCCATGGGGTATCAAATCGATTAGGTAAATTGGGTCGAGTTTAGTAGGATGATTATATCTATTTAGATTGATTTTTTCTCGAGCATGCTGGAGATCAACAGGCATCAATGCGTATTCTGAGCCTATCTTTTCGAATACCCGACACAACTTCCAAAGCACATCTCAATCGTCCATTTACTCTTGAGATCAACGGTTGAGATTATGTTCTTCTCAAAAAAAAATATCGAGCATTTCACCCCATTTCATATTTTTTTTGCATAATTCTTTGAGTTTCCAGCAATTCCTGCTCCTTCTCTAGCAATCCCCGCGTCCTCCGTCCGACTTCTTCTCCTTATCATCGTAGGTTCCCTTATTTCTTATGTCAATATGTCAAATTCAACTTCCTCTACCTTCAGAGCGAACGTGTGTGACTTATCTGAGTATGAGTTTGCGACAGTGTGCTCCTATTCTCCCCCCTAACTCCTCCGCCACCTTTAAAAAACCTGTTTTAGCATTCCCCCTTAAAAAAACCAAAAAATAAAAAACCACTCACCTAGATGCTGGGGCTTCCCGGGTTCTAAAAAAAGGTAAAGGCAAGGCCCAGGCTCCCAGTCAATCCCAGCCTAACACCTCGAGTGCCCCATGGTTCTCTACCATGGCAAGTACTCTGCGTCCAAGGGCCGATGAGGACCTCTGAGTCCCTGGGTCTATCCCCTCCTCTTATTTCATCCTTATCTCTGGGCCTTCAGACAAGGTTGATCGACCTCCGGAAGGTTTTTAAACATTCTTTCAGGATCAGGTCCGCAGTGGCTTTCAATTTCCGATCCCCTCTTTTTACTTCAAGGTGGCCCGTTTTTTTTTTGGATTCATGTAAACCAACTTCACCTCAACTCTTACCGGATAATGGCCTCGGCCTATGTCATCTTCAAAATGCACAATCTCCTAATCAGTCCCCTGATTCTTCATTACTTCTATTCGTGTCAATTTGGAGATAATGTCTTCTCTTTATTTGCCCGTCTGAATAATCAATTCCTAGATGACATCTCTTCTTCTCTGAAGGGATGGAAAGGACGCTACTTCTTCAATCAACTATCTTTCCGAAATGCCTTGTTGGCTTTCTCCCCAAGATACTTGTCCAACCCGAGCTTCCTAATAACTATAAGACTCAGGAGCCCTATCTCTGGAGTCAAGAGCTTGTGGAAGAGCAGAAATTTTCCTATTCCCTGCTTATCTCAACATATAATTTAGTGGCATGTGGGTTAAGTGACCAGGCTGAGGACCCTACGGACAGGGCGATATAGCGAGTTCTGCAGCTTATGTTCCCAACCTGGTAATTCTAAATGTATCCCCTTCTTGAGTTTCAATTTTATGTAAGGTTATTTATGCTTTCTTTGTCTTTTGCATGTGACCTCGAAATGCAGATGTATCGTCCAAAAGTCAACCTACGTAAACTACATGCATGCGAATGAAGTCAATGACATAATTATTTTATTTAATTGATTTTAAATGCTTACATGATGCATATTATATGATTAAGGGTCTAATTGCATGATTTTATGAAACCTGTAGATTTTACCCGAATATTCGATAATAGGCTCGGGGAAGGAGACCGGAGACGACCAAGATAAAATAAATATGAATAATGTTTTCTAAAAATAATAGAGTTCAAATTATTTTACAAGAGGAGCTTGATTTTATCCGGGAAGCAGATTTTGGGCAAAAGAGGGATTTTTAAAAGATCAAAATTATTATTTTTGAAAACTAATTTTTATAAACTTTTATTTTTTCAATTAAATAGGTGTTATTAGGCCTAATTTACATAGGATTTGTAGACACAATTGATTCTAAACTCAAAGGCCCAAAACCCAAGCCCATTAACATGCAAATAAAAATCTATAAAATAGAAAACCTAGGCTTTGGAGGCCCCTATCAGCCAAACACAACACATACAACACACACTGAATTTTTGAAAACTAGGAGAGGAGGAAACGAGGAGTTTTCGTAGCCCGTTCATTCTTCTTCGCACCCCACGCCGACGATCGCATATTCGAGCGTTCTAAAATGCAAAGGTACGTTTTTAAACCTTCTTTTTACACCATTCAAATCATATTACGTGTGTTTAATCACGTTTGCATGAAATATATGAAACCCTCCTTTTATTTTCGTTTTTATGGCTTGTGCATCTTAAAACTTTGATTTTCATGCATTGAAAATCATGCTTATGATGCACAAAGGGGCTTCCATGATAGGGCTATGGGAAGGGACGATTTTCAACATATTTAAGGGTTCATAGATGCATGTTTAAGGGCTGGACAATAGGGATGCAAGAGCTGAACAAAAATTGGGTTTTTAGAAACTAGGGTTTGTGTTTTTTGTCCTAGGAAGAAGCAGGCTGTTAGCTGCTGTAGGGACATGTTCATGTGTCCTCATAGGGTCTATTAATGGTCCTATATGGGCTGTGCAAGGGCTGAAAAGGGAGGATAAAGGTTGCACGTCACTTTGTTCTTAAGGCTTGTAGGGGCGCGGGTTTAAGGTTGCAAGTGCTAGGCCTGTATAGGCTGGTCCTGTAGAGTTCTAAGGGTTCACTCTAGGTCCTAGAATTGGTACATAGGGTCTAGATATGATGGTTAATGGCTAGGCTCGATGGATTGAAAGTTGGCTTGGGCTAGGGTTTGATCAATTGTGCAGAGAATTCTGTAGGCGTTCTAAGCTATTCCGATGGTCTTAAATGGTTTGATTTGGGTTGCATAAGGTATAGTTAGGTGTTAATAAGCTATGGTTCAATTTTGATAAAGTTTGATTAAGTTTTGAGTGGATTCGGGTTAAAACCGGGGCATACGGTTAAATTTTAAAATGAATTGAGAAATTAGTTAAGGAGCTTAATTTTACGTCTAAGAAATTCTTATGGGTGTATTTTAAGGTGTCAGAGATGAAAAGTTTATGTTTAATATTTGGGAAAAAAATATTAAATTTTGAATTTATTCGGGTTAAAAACGCTTCATGATTTAGTCATTAAGTTATTAAATCGAAAGACTCGGGTTTACGTCTAAGAAAAATATTAGAGGACAAATTTAAGCTTATACGATGATTTGACATAGGCTCGAGTCAATAAAAGTAAGAAAAAGCCAAAATCGGGAATTTTTGAGTTCAAGGGTAAAATGGTCATTTTGCATCCCGGGTTGTACAAAAGGTCTGGCAGTGTCCCAAAGAATCATAATGCATGCTAAATGATATTTTGAAATGTTTATGATGAAATAATGGAATTTCAAGATTTATGGTATAACTGTGCAATTTTTACTGTTAAAAATGTTATTTTACAAATGTGGAAAGGACACGATATTTTATGATTAAAAAGAAAAGAAAAATATATTGAAGGATGTGAATTGACTGTGACATAAAGGATATGATATATGATTTTTTAGAATATCGTGAGGGAGAATGCCCCAGATGGAGCCCGTTTACGGTAGAAGGCCCAAGAGCCCAACGATCGTATTTCCATTTTACTTCGGTGTCTAGTGCCCGTCGCCATGCCCAATGGTGAGCTAAGACTGATCAGTTGACCAGAAGATAAATTCTAGTCACCTTCAAGGATCAAACTTCCCCCAAAATGATAAATGATTGAAAGCTTTACGATTTTACGATTTACGATTTATTCATTCTTACAAGTTATTTTAAATAAAAGTATGATTTTAATGCATGTCCTTGTATATGTATTAATTGTTACTCCTGTTTAGAACGTGTTGAGTCATTAGAATCACTAGGTTTGAATGCTGTAGGTGATGATGATATTGAGGGAGGCGCTGACGCTTGAGTTGATCGAGTCTGGCAGTACACTCCCGAGGGACTTTATTTTCCGCATTAGCTTGATAGTCAAAGTTTTAAAAGATTTTGTTAATAATTTATTAGATATTTTTATACTTTATTTTGAAGTTAGTTTGATCATGTTAAAGGTTGAAGTTGAAATTTTCTAATTAACGATTTAGGATTTTTATGCACATGAAATTTGAATTGTTAAATTATTTTGATTTATGGAAATGTTAAGTATTTTTGGTACATGAATTTCGAAGATTTAAAAAAAAATTAGTAGGATTTTAAAGTTAAAAAGTAGTGGACGTTTCAGCAGAAGTCCTTTGAAAAAAAAAGGCCGATGAGAGGGCGATTGAAGAAAAGATAAAGGTTGTCCGTAAAGTGGCCTTAAAGAAGAAAGTCTTTTCATGGTAGGCGGCTATCAAAGCCTGGGATGCTGCTGCAACTTAGGTGTCCGGGTAAAGGCATGCTCTGCAGTTGTAATGTCCGAAAAACCAAACCTACGTAAACCACATGTATGCAAATTATTTGAATTAAATTGATTTTAAATGCTTACATGATATTTATTAAATGATTAAAAGTATGATTGCATGATTAAACAATTATATGACATGATTTCATGAAACTGAAGGATTTTACCCGAATATTCGATAATAGGTAGGGGAAATGAGACCGGGGACGACCAAGACAATAATAAATATTTTTCATTAAATATTTTCAAGGCTTCTTAACATGATTAAAAATGATTTAATTTTTCTAAAAATAACAGAGTTCGAATTATTTTACAAGTCGAGCAAGATTGTACTCGGGATGCCTGTTTTGAGCAAACGAAAAGTTTTTAAAAGATCAAAATTATTATTTTTGAAAAATTTTTTTATAAACTTTTATGTTTTAAATAAATAAGAGTTATTGGGCTCAATTTAACTAAATTGAGTAGGCCTAATTTCTCCTATATTTAGAGACCCAAAACCAAAGCTCATTAGTATACCAATTAAATTTATAAAAAGGACTCCTAGGTGTTTCAAAACACCACACAAGCCGACTTTTACACACACTAGTGCTACTACTTAAATTATAATTCACCCAAGTGTAGGTTGTCTGCAAGTAATAAATTTCGTAAGTACGAGATCGATCCACAGAAAGGTTATTTTAAGTTTAAATTTATTAATTTATAGATTACCAAATGCAAGAACGAAGTTTACAAATTATAAATTTTGTCAAGGCTCGAGGATTTATTCTTGGTTTATGCAATATTGTTTAACTAAAAGTAAAACAAAGGAAACCACCATAAATAATGGTTCCAAGAAAATTAAATATTTAAACACACACCTAATATAATATAGTTCCCACTATAGAAAATACCGAATTCACCGATATTTTATATATGGTACCTATGATTATATATATAACTATATAAATATATAA